>NC_138948.1:7415000-8015000 GCF_965226115.1 Aulonocara stuartgranti | reverse complement strand
CCAAACAGTAAAACAGCAGTTTCATTAAGAAAAGTGACAGTAAAATTGACAAACATACTTAAACTCAGCTACATTTGAAATTCAGGGACCTTTGTAATTCTTTTTAAAACTCCCAATTTTAATACAATGTCACATTAACCTCAAATCCTGGATTTGCCTCATACTGTATGGCTGGTGTATCCCCACTAATGGATTAGGAAGCCATATTATGTTTCAAGTTAGTACTTGCAAAGTCATCTGCTGAGTCTTTTGCTTTGTTTTGTCATTCTAAAGTCCTAAAACTTTCAAGGTCAGTGGGACGTTTCTTTTAATAACCCCATGGGCCAATGGCTTTAATTGGAAGCTATAATTAAAAATGCATTTCCCATGGCACCCTATCAACAATAACAAAGCATATAATAAGCCAAAGACTTGTTTTCTGAATAACATTTCAGTCAGTGACGGAGCAAATGCGTACTGGATGGAGGCCCAAAAAAATATGGTAACCCGTTGACCCACTTTGTGTGGAACTGCACAACATTTTCATCCCTTGTTCCCCATCCCACATAGTGAGACAACATTTTCATTGGCTCTAAAATCAATGCCGCAGGACAGATCATTTCTAAAATCTGGCTGTTATTGAATGGTTCTGATGAAAGGCCGTCATCATGGGTCTTGTGGAGGTGTGTTACCTAAGGTAGAAACTTGTTAGTAGCCACAAAGTTTTGATGGATAAGGCTGAAAAATGGCCAAGAATAAAAGGAAATCCAATTATAATGTTAAATGAAATATTTAAATCATATGCTAAAGATAAGTTGACCAATCCCACAAAACTACATGTGGTAAAAACATTGTGTTTGTGTGAGACAATGTGGGGCATGCCAGCAATGTTGGGGAAACTTAAACAATTTAAACATGCAATCAAGTGTGTAGGTTACCAGCTTAGCTTTTAGCATGTATACGCTGAATAAATTATATTTAAATGCAAACTTTCCTACTTCGTTCTAAGTAAATACAATAGAGGATTAAAGCTGAAGTTTGGTCTTATGTCTCGTGCTTTATATACTCCTGTGTTCTCTTTTATTTCAATAGCTATTTAGCTGCTGTTCTATCTGGTAATGATCACTGGATTTCAATAGGGATGATATTCATAGGTTAGCTTAAGTTTTTGAGCAATATCTGACCATTTTAGCCAATTATGACACACAGATGGTGTGTCACAACACGCTATATTTTCCCTTGTTTATAAAAAAAAAAAAAAATCCAAAATTGCATCCAGACAAAAAGTGTATTTACCAGAATAAACTGTCACTTTATTTTCTTTGAGGTACTTTCCACCATATTTACCAAAATCAGCTAAGCTTAGGATTTCTCAGTGGGGCACTGGCTCAATGTGTGGGACAATGGATTAAAAAGAAAAGAAAAGGGGAGAGCTGTGCTGTCCAACATAAACAGAGACATCTGATCATCCTACTCTCAGATGAGTACGTGTCATACACAACATGCTATCGGCCCCATGTTCAGTTTGCTGGGACCCAGTTATCCTAGTGGTGGTTACGTAACCCTATAGAGGCAAAAAAGTTCAGACAGGACAAAGTTCAGAGGTCCTCCAAGTGATCAAACCATGTTTGAAAAACATAAACGTATCATAGGAACATAATGTAGAGATACAATATATCCATATGCAATATGTCTGAAAACATAAAAGATATTGAATTGCGAAAAATAATGTTTAACCGTTTGCCATTTGCTGCTTTAACAATTCATTTATTTAAATGGGTCCACATGTTTTCCTATGTCTGCAAAAACTGGTTTACCTGCTGGTTCCGTGCAGATTGACAGAAATAGCTTACCTGTACAGCAAATATCCTTTAGCCTGAACAGACCTAGTTGTCGCCATGTTCTTCTTTCCAGCAAAAAGTTTCTTTAACACGCAAACAACTTGTGCTGGTTAATGTTTACCTCTGTGTGTGTGTGATGTGACCGCTAGTCACGTTAAAGCTACTGAGTCAGCTAGCCACAGACTGAAAAACGCACGTGAAAGAGCGAGCCAGTGCACATGCACAATCGATCAGACCCAATTAGTTGATCCTACGTCACACGCTACGTTTTTAATCCAAAAGATCAGTGTTTTATCTAATATCCAGTAGATCAGCGTATGTTGTGCTTTAAATGATATATGCGTTTAAATGAAGAACTAAACGCATACAATAAAACTATAGTCACAAGTTAATAATTATAGAGGTACTTATCTTCCCTGTATTTCAGGATTATTAAAAATGAAATATACATTACACCAGCCACTTTGTTTGGTACACCTTGACGGTATCACACAGTTGCTGCAGATTTATCGGCTGCACATGGGTAATGTGGACCTACTGATCCCCCAAGTCTCAAAGGTGCTCTGGATTGAGATGTGGTGATTGTAGAAGCCTTTTGAGTACAGTGAAGTCACTATCATGTTCAAGAAACCAGTTTGAGATTATATAAAGTTTGTAATATTTTCCATTGTTCTGCTGGAAGCAGCCATCAGAAGATGGGTACACTGTGGTCATAAATTAGGATGACCAACCCTCCACTTTTTTTGCACTTGTTGACTTGTAAAAGCCTATATGACATTTTTTATTTCACCATTCACATAACAGCACAGAGAAGGCATCGTTTAAATATGTTAAAGTTTTCTTTAAGCAAACAGTATTCTTAAAGTTCTTCGTGACTGGGCCAAGTGTCCTCTTTTTTGGAAATCAAAATATGGTCACCCTACATAAATGCATGAACATGGTCAGCAACAATAGCCCGTGTGGTTTTTGGGAGTCTTTTCCACCAGCTGGTGCTCATTTGGAAATAAGGGGTCCAGATCTTCCACAACACTGCCACCAGCCTGAACCGTTGATATAAGGCAGGATTGCTTTCATGTTGCATATGCCACACTCTTAGACCAGACAATGTTTTTCTGATCTTTAGTTCAATTTTGGGGTTTAGTTTTGTGTTTTCAGGAGTGGCATCTGGTGAGGTCATCTGCTGCTGTAGTCCATAAGGTTTAACTTGTTATGCAATTCTTAGACGCTCTTCTGCATAGCTCAGTTTTATGTTTTTTCCCCCAAGAGAACTGATGCTCATGAGACGTTTTCTCTTTTTCCTGACCATTCTTTCTGAAATCCTTAGGTTATACAGAAAGTTCCAGTGTAGTTTCTAGTCTGTCTGGCACCAACAACCATACCACGTTCAAAAACACTTAAATCCCCATTCTTTTTCATCCTGTTGGTTGGTTTGATTCTCACCAGGTCATCTTGACCATGTCTACATAGCTAAGTGTAGCAACTGAACAGGTGCACCTAACAAACTGTAAAGAGGTTGAAACTCCTGTAGCAACTTGTTGTATGAAGAACAACTTTATTATTTATGGGTTTCTGTCTGTGACCCCCAACGAAAGCTTCAATCTCTAGACTATTGCTCCTTTCCATGTACTTTGGAAGGAGGTGAAGTTGTGCCAGTAAGTGTTTATCACATATGCAATAGTTCGACTGATTTCAAAATCATTTTATGTTGTTTGCAGCCAAATGATCAGAGGGTTTAATTCTATGATACAGTACATATGTAACTAAAGTAGTAATAGTAATAAGTATTGATTATTTGTTAATGAAAAAATATGCAAATGTAGTCGTAAGATGACCCAAATCCCTACAAGCTATTAAAAAGCCCCAAAATAAACCAATTAGTTGTCAAATGTATTCAAATGCATATACATTACATGTTACATACAGTGTTCTGGAATAAAATAACTTGGCTTAAGATCATTTAGTGGTGTGTGGGAGAGATACAGTACATGCATACAAATGACAGCTCACTGTATGTATCTAACACAGCTCGAGTTGTCCTGCCTCAGTAAACAGGTCTCTTATCTAATAGTGGACTGTTCTTTCAAAGCTGGTTTTTCTATTAGACTAGTCATGCAGTACTTAAATCCTTTTTGTGCAACCCACTTTCACTTCTTTTCATACACAATACAGTGCTCTCTGATCCTCTCCATCATTCTACCCACTGACATTATATAACATCAAATCAGATCATATCTAAAAAGAATCATACTCAATACCTCTATTTTATGCCTATTTTCTATGACTTCATCAAATAAATTTGTTTTAAACACTACACACATGGTGTTTCTACTGGAAAATGAGCATCTGAATTGCTTTTATTTTCAATTGATTGGGTATTTAAGAAGTTTTATTTATTCACAGTGCATTTTATTCAGAAGGATATGCTCTCATGGCTCTTTAACAACAAAAAAAGACATCTTTTTAAAAGTTATATTTTTGCAGGCATGCATCCTTTGGTTTATCTGTTGATGAAAACGTCCATAGGGCTTTGACAAGATTTCTTCCATCTTTGCTGGCATAAAAGTACAGCAATTACAGTAACACTTTTCAAGCTTTTGCTTTGCTGAATGTGCCAAAGCGGCCCCCATGATTTACTCTAAGCGCAGGGAATATTTCTTTCACTGCTGTATACAAGTCGTCAAAATCCCGGCTTACTGTGATGTCCTAGAGAAAGTGATACACAGAGGAACTAGTGAATAAGAGAACACTTGGAAAAAATGTCAAGGACCTAAGACGTGTGACTTACTGAAAAGTCTAAAGTCTCCAAGGCTGAATCTGGGTTGTCCTGTACAGATTTAAGGATCCCATAGCATCCAGCATTCAGGATGGGGTTCCTACCAATCTGGTTACACACAGTACACAAGAAAAAACAGCAAAAATTGTTATGTTCTGGATAGGCAAGTGATGAAGAACCTTCCTATTATTGACTTTAAAAAATATTTCTACCCTTCATATCATCATATCTCCTCAGTGAAGCTATGTACAAAAAATAGTTCATCATGTTTTCTTATTCTGGTGGAGATTTAAATGCCAAAATCGGTACACTTCTCACATCTGTTCAGCTCCCGTGAAGTTAGTCAATTAACTTAGCCAAGTCCAGCCAAGAGCACTTATGAAATTCAATAATTAACTAGTTGAATGCAATTTTTTTTGTAAAAATGATAATTAGCTGTTTATGTGGGTTCTGGGAAGGAACCAATAACTTCCTGGAGTCTTTGCTGTTATACCGCTTAATGCCAAGAAAGCTGTACTTGTAATTCCCATAAAACTGGAAACTGTTTTTCCTTACGCTTTAGTTTTTCTACAGATTAAACAAACTACAACACGTCAGACAGTGTTGGGCAGACTGTGTAATCACAGAGCCACTATTTTTCAGTGTTTATACTCCACTAAACTAACCAGCTGGTAGAGGTAGACATTCATTTATATCTATGGTATGTCCCCAAATGCCAGCTTATTCCTTTATTCCTGGGATGGTTTTGGTCTATTATTATTTTAATTCAAAATTTGCATTATGTAATTCTCCAGAGTCAATCTAAACAATATACAAGGAAAAATACAGCTGAAATAATAGAAGCAGATACAAATTCACCTTCTTAACACCACACACACACACACACACACACACACACACGCACACACACACACACGCACGCACACACACACACACACACACACACACACACACACACACACACACACACACACACACACTGTTGTGATATTTTGATACCATGGTAGCATTTAAAGGATATTGTTTTATAGTGATATTATACAGGAAAACTGTTACTCAAAAAGGCCCATTTACTAGTTGTTTTTCTCTTTCTCTGTGACCCAAGAATTAATGTGTAAGAATCACAGGATGGTACCTCAAGATTGAAAACACCACAGAGATCACTCCCTTACTCCCATCTTCCCTTCTTTATCTCTTAGAACAAGGCTTGTTAAAGGCCAGGTGGTTTGTTTCAGAATTCACTAATGAAAGAACTCTGTATTCTATGTCTAGGAGTGTATTTTGCTGGGATAATCATAAATTGTAGTTGAACTGATAAACTATACAAAGGATACTTCTTTGCTCAGAGGGCAGGAAGACGTTTCCTTATTTGGTCTGTACCGGTTTGAACTGAGAATCTGCTGACACACGAACCTTTTTCCTCTATATAAACTGTTGTCTGATGAATAAACCTTTAAGTTGATTTTGGGAAAGCAACCTGAACAGTCTCTGTATCATTTTGTTCTCCTAACTGCTCCCGACGTCGTAACTAACCCAGCTGAACGGCATACCTGAGTGTTACTTTGAATAATTTTGAATCTTATACAAAACTCTGCTTATAGGTGCCCACGCCTCGGAGGAAACCCGATCCACGGAGAAACCAGGGACGGAGATTTCCTTCACACACACACACACACACACACACACACACACACACACACACACACACACACACACACACACACACCTCTTTTTAAATGATGACTAAAAGTTTGGAGACAGTTCGCTCATGAGAAACCAGCATTTCAAATAATGAAGTCAGTATAGGTGCAAACACAATTCCAAAATGAAAATGTTAACAGAAACAAAATAAAACAGAGAGCAAAAAATGTAATGAAATGTAAAAATGTCATAAACTCATATTTTATTCACAGTAGAAGATAGAAAACAATTCAAATGCTTAAACCAAGACATTTTACTATTTCATGAAGAATATTATGCCATTTTTAATTCAGCAACACGTCTCCAAAGAGGAGTAAAAAAAGGCTAAAAAAATAGCTTACTAGAAAGAAACATCTGGAAAAACTGAGTACAGGTCAGGAAAATGATTAGGTATGAAAAGAGTATCTTAGAGCAGCACTGCCTTTAAAAACAGACAGGGTGTCTATCAGGGAAACTGAACTAAGGAACACTTCCAGAATTCTGTGACCACAGTTCGCCGTGCCATCCACAAATGCAGGTTAAAGCTCTGTGATGCAAAGATATGTGAACATTATCCAGAAATGCCATCTTCTGTCAGCCAAAGCTAATTTAAAATGGACTGAGGCAAAGTGGAAAACTGTTCTGTGGTTAGACAAGTCAAAATTTGAAACTCGTTGTGGAAATCATGGGCCCTGCATCCTCCAGATTAAAGAGGAGAGGGACTGTCTGACTTATTATCAAAACTTAGTTTAAAATCCTGCATACCTCTGATGGTATGGGGGTATATCAATGCCTATGGAAATTGCAGCTCGTGCCTCTGGAAAGGAATCATCATGACTGAAACAGATTTTATATATTGGGCAAAATATGCTGTCATCCAAACAACATCTTTTTTAAGAAGGTCTGAAAAAGACAATGCTAAAAACAATATACTGCAGCTATCAAAACAATTGCTTCTTAGAAAGAGAGTACAAGTGCTTAAATGTCCTGCCGGCAGCACAGACTTTTCACCGCCTGAAAGCATTATAAGCTGAAAAAATAAAAAACAATGACAAAGACCACCCAGGACTACTATTTCAGCTATATTCACAATTGGGTTAGTGTGCTATCATATTAAAAGAAGCAACTGCTGCTATTGTTGCTTAGTCTGAGTTTCTCACAATGATTTTATTATTTTATTGTGAACCTTTATGCTTTCAAGCAAAGTATAATTTGTTTCAGGAATATTTGGATGCTTCGCATATCAAAGAATTTTCAATTGATTAATCTTCAAAGATTGTTCATTAGTTTGCGTACATTTTAAAACTTGCATATGCTATGAAAGATTTCGAACACAGGAGCGCACAAGCAGTCAGTATCCGATTGGCAGAATTTAACTCAATTTAGCATGTTCTCTATAACTTTTTCAGTCAGCTGAGCTGAGCACCTGACAATTCAGCTTGAGCATTTACATTAAAATGAAGTACACTGATCCATTTATTTATCCTATTTTATCCACTGATGCCCCCCATTGCTCGTGAAGCTAGAACCAATCTCTTTTCAGCAGCTTACATTCAGGGATTTGATTGTCTTGTTTACTTTGAGGCCCATGGCAAGGTGGATCGCTCCTTCAGGGGGTATTCGGTTGTTACTGTGGCGAGAAACAAAAGCAGAAAACAAGAGTGTGTGTTGGAGTGTGAGGGAAGCAATCATAAAGTGTTACTTTTTAAAATGGCATTATTCATCCAAGTGAATTTGTAAAGCAAATCTGTTTTACTAAAAAAGTTAAGCAAACAGCAGAGGAAACTGGATTATTTGATTTCTTTCTTTAAGAAAAAGGGTAATCACCATTTAAGATCGATTAGAATCAGTCTGGAAGAGTAGTTTGAACTCGCCAGGAAGTTTATAAACAATGTGAAAGATAAGATTGTGAATTCTAATTTGTGAAAATGATCGTGGCTTGAGCTCTCAATTTCTACTCACTAATCTGATCATTCGATAGTAACACAACAAAGACACATACCTGATATTTAACTCTTCTAAAACATTGTTCTCTTTAAGAGCCTGTCCTAAAGCACTGGCTCCTTCTTTCCCAAAGCCATTAAATGACAGATCCAGTATTCTAAGAAAAACATTTTCCTGAAACACACAAAAGAATGTATCAATACTTAAAGGGACAACTTGAACAAGTTCTCTAACAAGATTAAATCTCAACAAAAGAAATATCTTACTTTAAAAATGACAGTGAAGTATAGATTCTGAATTAAAAATCCCTGCCAGGGTGTGAATCAATCACACCTGCCAGTGATCAGGGTCCACTTGGCCATGTTGGTCAATAAGATAGGGAAAGGAAAACTACTGTATAGCTTCTCTTGCAGTGAGATGCTTGATGAATACCTGCCTGGGGGGCTGCTTCACAAAGCAGGATAAGGGAGTCAGCCAAGATATGAGATGTCGTCTGCAATTAGCAATTACCATATTATTAATCTTAATAGGTTTTGATGTCAGTGTAGCATCATTATGATGTTGTTATAATTCTTTTACCAGATAAGTATCCCTGGTTTGGGAGTTTCCACTCCACTTAGTCAAAATTTCAGTCATTATCAATTCAGATAAACAGATCGCTTTATGTATAAATATTGTCAAAGGTGGGTGGCCAAAGGTACAGTTCACAAACGTTTTTTTTTTTGTACTTTCCTTTTATTGGATTCCCAATTTTTCAGTTCAAGGCCATTTTAAAGAGGGACTTACTTTCATGTTTTGTGTTTTTTTTTTTTTTACTGGTTTCATTGGTTACAAATGCAGATATGAGGAAGTTATATAAAGCCTTTCATAGCTTTAGGGGAAGTTGTGCAAAATCTGATGTAACTGGGATGTGGAGTTAGAAAATGGAGGGTTACTAGATTCAAGTATACATTTTTTGGTTATGCACATGAAGTTAAATATTTTTACTTGACTGGTAAATTATTTATGCCTAACACCAGATGTGATATTTTTAGCCACTTTCATTTGACATACCGCTATTTTAACTTAGGATAATTTGTTATTTGATGGCTTCAACTAATCAATGTACTTTAGTCTTATTTTTCACTGTACCATTAGATCTTCTTTGTCTTGCATAAGGTCAGAAAGCTAATCTAGGATTTACACATTCATGTCCAAGTGTATTACCCCAAGACCACTGGCCAGCATTACTGCTCCTTTTTGTCGAATGCAATTCCATGCCAGGTTTAGCGATCTCAGCCCGGTGTTCTCAGACAGAGCATCTCCCATGTGTTCCCCTTGTGAAAATAGAAAATGAACATAAGAATAATTCAGAGCAATTTGATAAAATAAATAGTTGCATTATTGCATTTTTAAAACAATGAAATGTACTCATCCTCATATAAAGGCTTGTTTAGAAATAGTGAGTCTGTTTATTCATTATTCATGAATAATTATAATGTGTATCTAATGTAATATATTAGATACACATTATATAATATAATATAATGTGTAAAAATGGTAACAAGATAGTTTAGACATGTTTATGAATTATTATACATAATCAGAAAAACGTTTTGTTTTTTGTTTTTTTAAACTCTGCTCTTCAAAGCACTGTATCATCTCCACTATATTCCCTTAACGCTTTACTGAGTGACGACTATAGAGGTAACTATCTTGGACAAAAATATATACCCCTCATCATGTCACTGACATTTTCCATAAATATAAAAAACTGCATGACACTCGGTGGTTCATAATCACTCAAGATAATGTGCTCAGCTGGAAAAGCCATAATGCCATAGCATGAATGTCAGTGTGTTTGACTGGTACACTTTTGGTACATGGTAGAGTGCGCTTAAAACACATAAAAATGTACTTTGACATATCAGCAGAAGCATTGAGGAATACAGGATAGAGCATGTGGGGATGAATCATAGCGATAAGATATGGTGGTGTCCTCTTTCCCTCATGTAGATTTATTTTCAATTATCTATATCAGATGCTCAGTGCTCTGCCATTCTTCCACAAGGTGCCTGTCACAAAGCTCATCCGCATGATAATTGAAAGAGGTTTTAATGAAGGCGAAATGTGCTTGACCTTTGAATGCCACAATCTGCTGCTGCATGCTGTCTTATGACTGCTTGGAGATAAGGCTGCACCATTATGGCAAAATCTTTTATGACAGCAGAACCCCTCTCCCACCCCCCTTCTGCTTACATGCTTACATACAGTATAGTCCTAATGTTAAATAAATCTGCAGTAATAGTCACTTCACAGGCCTTTATTGTACATTAATTATAAATGGAAAAGAGAGCAAAAATAGCATATACGATGACTTCAGCAGCTATTGGCATATTGAAAATAATCATTGATGGTATCCAACCAATTTATGGGTGGGCTGATACAAAGGCCGATATTACTACTTGCTGATCTACAGATATCAGTATTTATAACGTGTGATTAAAAAAAAGTAAGTAAGTAGTGGGAGAAACATTCTTTAGCCATGTTATGAGTATTGGCATTACATAGTTTGTCCAACAGAGGGCACTCTAGACAAATAACTATAGATAACAAATGCTAGGAAATCTGTTTATGTTTTGTGTGCCTGAAAGAAAAACGAATACTGGCTAATATGTATATACAATTTTCTGTATTGTTATCTCTTGGCCTTAAAAATCCTATATCAATTTTGTTCTACTCATTTATGTACAGATAAAAAAGAAAAGTAAACACAGAATAACGTTGATTTTAGGCAATAAAATCCTTAAATAAATTATTTTGCTTGTCTTTAAAAACTATCTTCAAAAGATGGAAAGGGAAACTATGCACCAATGAGTGTATTTAAATAGTTGTGTGCCTTATATTTTCAATGGTTTTATCTACACTGTAAGTGAAATTACAGGACAATTATATAGGAAATTATAGTAGTCTACACTAATATTTTGGACTGTGCTCTCCAGTTTGCCCAGTTAACCCTTTAATCCTATCTGGCTAACCAAAATTAAAACTAGCAGCTACACCTTAGGCCAACATTAGTAATGGATCTTGTCTGTGCCTTCTAATCTCTGCTGCTGGTTTCTCGTGGAAATCAGGAAATCAGAGGGCAGATTTTTTTAAAGGCCCAAATTAAGATGAAAAGCAAAGAAAAAGAATTTACATCCTATTCCCCACACTGCCTTAAGGTCTTTTGCGATTTATTGATGCAACATATAATTTCTAGGTCCTGAAGTTCAGTTATCTGGTGCTGTTAATGGAAAATATGTGAAAAACTGTATCTCTTGCACAAATCTTTAATATCATCTTAATAAAAACTGGAGTCATGGGTACTGTTTCAATCTTTGAAAGGCTACAGCCTTATAGAAACTACGAGACCTTTACAAAACTAATTACTTTGCTACCTGCACTCTCCCCCAGAGCATTGTAGCTGAGGTCGAGGTGCTGTAGTTTGGTGTTGGTGATCAGCGCTGGGCAGAGGTGTTCAGTGGACCGGTCTGTAAAATGGTTTCCTGACAGAATGAGTCTCACCAGGGTGCTGTTCTCTTTAAGCATACCAGCTATGGCTTTGGCTCCATAAACCTCTAGATTGTTATTGGACAGGTCCACCTCTGGGATTGACACACAAATTGAAACATCATGCAAGGTGAAAAGAGACCAATAAAAGTGGCAAGTAAACTAAACACAAGAAGGTTCCAAAAAGACCAAATAGCACTCTCAAAATGTTTTTGAGCATTTGGTAATTGTCATTATTGCAGTACAGTATTTCACAAAAAAAGATGAATCATTTCCTCTGCTTTATTTTTTCTGAATTTCACATATTTCTCACATACTGTCTCTATTTTTGGAGTAAATTTCCTTTGGGAGGAGGTAGAGGAAAATTCAGTTTAAATGCGATAGGTTTAGCTGGGGAGTGCATTTGATAAAGCTTTTGAATCTGAAAAATAAATCACTGTTTTTAGATACTGTCTTCTCACTACTATAGCAATGTGTCTGAAATGACCTTCCTAGCTATTGCATACTATTTAAGTTAATCAACTAATTTTTAAATTAAAAATGAATTAAGTTGGATTTTTTGATGGCTTATCACCATCTGAAAACACAAAACACAAAAGTAACTGAGAAATGATGCATTTAGTATATAGTGACAAGGTGCATTTCAACTGCAGCAAATCAACTGGACCAGCAATTTGGTTCAAGATTACAGGCATTCCTATCCCCCCCGAAACTGAATTATAACTACTTCTCCTGATCCCTAATATTTTATCTAGCACCAGCAGCAGCTGCAACATGCTTTAGCTTTTACTGAAACAGACTGGATAGACTGCTCTAATGATGAATCCCAATAAGCTAGTTTTCTTCAAGCACCACCCTTAGGTCAACATTTGTGTCTCTCAGTAAAACATTTTGTAAGTGTGCACATTTACAGACATTCACGCTGACCTCCACCATTATCTTGTATTCAGTGATACCTTCACTTTCTATAAGTCATAAGGTCAAACGTTCTGTTTAAACCAGTTTTATACTTACAACAATTCTGCCAGCCTCAACAGAAAAAGATTATCTTTATTGTTCACATAAACATGATAGAGTGGTCAATGGAGCTTGATAGCCTGCTGATGATAACAGCATGGTATCACTGGCTTCAGTGTTTTTCAGTAAACATGACTCATTTACTTTTCATATCCATCTAAAGATTAATTGGGCTTGTTTTTTGTTTTAATCTTGTGAACACATGACTATTAAACCTCCAATCTATAGTACATCCATGTAGTCCTGCTCCCATTCATTCCAGGCCTGGAGAAGGTCCTTAGGAAGGTTGGGGTCATCCCAGTCAGTCCGTGAAGCCCACATCTGCTGAACGATAATCTTAGCTCTTGTGGTGTATGGCACAATGTAGCCAAGTCAGTCGTAATGACTCGCTAAAACCTTGTAGACTGTGCGCAGGGTCACTTGAGGATGGTCAAGAGTGTGGAGCTTGTAGTACAGCCTGTCTGATGAGCAGTGCCAATGGAGCCCCAGTGCAGCTTCTTTCTGATCAGGTTTGCCATGTGTGATCCAGAGCTCAGCGCTGTCTGATCTAAGCTCTGGGGGCAGGTGGCTGATGATTGAGGGCTGGTTACTGGCCCATTGTCTTAACTCAAAACCTCCATCAGCCAGAAGCTTCTGTAGTTTCTCCACAAGTACTTTAGCTTCTACCTCTGTCGCCAAGCTCCGGAGGCAGTTGTCGACATAGAATGATTACATCACAGTCTCACGGACGTCTTCCCCAAAGATAGCGCAGCAGGGGCTACATGTGGTGCCGAAAGGGAGTACTCTCCACTCCTATACAAAAGGGGGGTCGTCACGTTTACAGTCCCGCCAGAGGAATCGGAGGAGTGGCTGGTCTTCTTTTAGTAGGCGGACCTGATGGAACATCCTACGGATGTTGCTGCTGAAGGCGACGGGGTGCTGTCGAAACCTCAAAAGCACTGCCAGGAGGGTTGGCCCCAAAGTAGGTCCAGGGAGGAGATGGTCATTGAGGCTCTGCCCCTGGAACTGGAATGAGCAATTGAACACAACTCGATTCTTGCCGTTATGCTGCACCATTTGGTGTGGGATATACCAGCTAGCAGGAGTGTTGTCAGCTCCAGGCTCAAGCTTGACAACAAAACCTTCACGTTGTAGTCTCTGAATCTCAGTTGTGTAGCAAAGGACCTTCTCTGATGACTTTAACAACCTCCGCTCTGCCCCTTTAACCCTAACTGCTGCGCAGTGGTCCTGAGAAGGATGGTCTGCTCAGACCCGTCATCCAAGACAGCATAAGTCTCTAGGACTCGATCGCCATTCCTCAGTAAAACTGATTTTCAATAGGACTTTACATCCTCCTAGTGGTTTGTCAATGTACAACTCTTCCTCTCCAACTCGTGTAGTACCTGAGCCTGTTGTTGCAGAAGAGGCCTGGGCGGCTTGCACATTTTTAGTGGACCTGTCATTGAGTTTGTGGAGGACAAGGAGATGTTGTTGGTTGCATGTCTTACAGCGCATCTTTAGATCGCATTCTGCAGCATGGTGGGTCCTCCCACAGCACCAGCACCGGTTGTTACTCTTGATCCAGTGATGCCTTTGTGCTTTGTGTAGCTGTCTGAAATTTGAGCAGTTGTTTAAAGAGTGATCGACGCTGTTGCAATAAGGACAATACTTCTTCCCATTGTGTTTGGCTGCTGCCACTGTTGGAGCGGCACCAGATTCTTGGGGCTCAGTGTTCAACAGTATTGTGGTTGTCTTACCGGTGAACTTCCTCCTGTCCTCTGCCATCAGAAACGTTGCTCTCTTTGAGCTGAACCATGCCATGTCGACTTGCACCTGCAGCTCATATTCAAGCCAGTGTGAGAAGTCAGTCAGTGTAGGAATGGGGATGGTTTGAAGATGAATATATCGATGGAAGCCGGACCTCAAATCATGCGGCAGTTTTTCAAGCAACCTTGACACGTGGGACCCAAATTCCAGCTCCACAATTCCTTTCCTTCCTAATTGTGCAAGCATGCTGACCAGTGTTAAGATTCAGTATTGAGGAAGGGTACAAGAGGTGATCGAAGAATAACCACACCGATCCGGCCGGGTGAAGTCAAACGATGATTTTAATGAACACACGTGTGGGAAGACAACTCTGTACGCAGACAGGAAGTAGTCTTCGACTTAATCAAAGCATGAACAGATATTTTATAGCATCAGGGTTTGTTTACTGACGCCCCTTCATACGTCACAAACACATTTTATACATAGATCAGATCAACATCCTCATGACTTTTCCCCTAGAAAATCATCTTCTATTTTCATGGCTTGGTACTTTCCGTTCTTATCTTAAAATGAATTGTTCCTCTTTCTTGCCGAGACAACAAGGAACGGTTCCTCTTTTACCGAGACCATTTTGCAGTTACAGCCAAACATAACTAACCTCTCCTCTAAATAAATCTAATTTAAAGTGTGTGTGTGTGTGTGTGTGTGTTGACCTCACATGCTCTTTGTGTCACCTCTTCACCTACTGTCTGTGTCTCGTCCTCAAATGCTCTTTCTCAATTCACCTGTTGCACTTCTGACCTTTTACCAGACCAGAAGCTCACTGAGACTATGTGTATGTCTTCTACTAAATAAATGTTTTAATCAAGAACCTCTACTAAAACCTTAATATAAAATGATCTGATATATAAGTGTTTTGTAAGCATGTATTGCAATTCCTTCTCTGGCTCCAAGTCACTTGCACAATAGATTGTCCGAACATCGCGCCGAACAAAGCTTCCGACCCCCAATTAATTGACCGAGCTCCAACTCTTTAATAAGCACAGATATGCATTGTGTATAAAATAGTCATAGCTGCTTAAGGCCTTCTTAAAGCTATCTGTTACATTGTTAAAGCCTCGTCTTAGCCTGCGGCTCAAAATAACTTCCTGCTTCTTTCTGCATACAACTTCCTGTCAGCCTGCAACTCAGTCTTTCTGAAAGAGACACTGTTTAAACCTTGGAATGCAATATCCATGCTGCAGATTATATTATTAATGCAATGACAATTATTTGACAATAGCAGTAAAATAATTTCCCTCCTCGACACTCCCCCTTTTGACCTCTGGAACACCAGAGGTCACAATACATTGTGTCCTCACGCAGACCCTTCTCTGGTGGTCTCGAACCTCGAGATCTCCAGGATCCTCGCCCCTCCTGTGGTCGCCGAGATCTTCTGCAAAGGAAACAAAACACCTTTTCTTGCATCTCCCTAACTTATCCTATCTGGGACTCTTTAATCAAAAGCATGATCCTAATTACCTTCTTAACTTATTGACTTGTATTTATGTATACTCTTCAACGTTACTCATCCCTTTAGAACTCTTTAAGCCCTGCTTTCACGTCCAGTTGCTCGCTCTACTTTCCCTTATCTGATCATCAACATCCTGTGCACAAGTTGTCGCTGCTGCAAGTTAATCTACTCCAAAAGAAAACAACCACTTTAATCAATTAAGTTTAAGCATATAAGCAATTACTCCTGTATACATTTCATCATAGCTAAATGCTGCCTTGAAACAACTCCTATGTGTTAACACTAACTTCATTTTAAAACCTCACATTTCCTATGTTATCACCTGTTTTGGTATAACCTTTTTATTTCATTTTGCTCCCTTTAATGTAACCATACCTCCTAATTCTAGTTTATCAGACTTAACCAAAATATATGCTTTCCTTCCTCTTTGGTCCTTCTTTAAGTTCAGTTAAAAGCTAAATGAATTTAAGGCCTTTTGCCTGGAATCAATACTGTCATGTGTGTTTCTTAACTCTGTGTCTGTAAGCGTGTGCAATCCTTCATGAACTCATATTATCCTCACAGTAGATTGGCTAATCATAGCGCTAGCCAAAGGCTCATGACCCTCCAGAGACAAATTTGAGCCACAACTCCTTTAAAAGCACAAAATGCAATATGTATAAAAATCATTTCTATTTATAAGCTCCCCCTTTTATCCTAAAAATACCTCCTATGTAATATCTGTATGTGTAAGCCTACATTATAACCACTTCTTCTAAAGATCAAAAATCAAAGCTGTTCTACCCCTTCAACCCTCACTAATTTTCCCTCTAAGATTTATTCACAGCTTTGAAAAACCGGCATTGTATCTTCTAAACAGGATTCATGGTCCTGGGCCATGTTGGCCCAGCATTCTTGGTTCCTTGTATTTTCGCTCCTTATTTAGGCCAGGTTTTCTGAGGTGTCCTGTTGTGGTGTTCCCTAAGTATTTTTTCCCTTTGTGACTCTTACCCCCTTGTGCCCCTCTGTGTATTTATGAGCTCTCGTCTCTCTTTGTGTTTATTCCATGTTTCCCCTCGGTCTCCCTGCGTCTCGTTTCTGGTTTGTGTTATTAGCTTACCCAGTTTAGGTTGTTTTTTCCACCAGTACTGTTTTGTGCCCACCGTTGTAAATAAATATTCACCTGCGCCAGAGCTGCCGCCTTTTGGGTCCTTTTCTACAACTCCACACGGCTTGCCTCGCAAACCGTGACAAGTTCACTTTTAATCCTTTAACCTTAACTTAAAAATAACAGTTTCAGTTTTACCATATCCAAATGATCAAAAACCCAAAAGGTCCTAAAATGATCCTAAATTCTTAAACAATTAAATTATTAAACCCTAAACCCCCCTTTATCTTGATACATTTCATGTGTCAAGATACTATACCAAACCTAAAAATGCTCAGTTTTCCCCACTCATGATCCAATCTATGTCATAAAAATAAACTTAAAACAGAACAGTTATCAGTCATGTGTTTCTTCAAACAATGATAACTCAGTTACATCAAAAAATATTTCCCCTTTAGCATTTGGCATTCTCCCAACAATATACTATAATCCCATAATCTAACCCCACCTAATAAAACAAAACAGAAATTTTCTCTGGTAAAAACAAATTGTTTGTCCACATTAATTCATCCTCACTCACATACAGTCTCACATTCACTCACATGCAGTCACACCATGTATTTGCTAATGGTGGAGCTTCCCGCGTCAGATTCTCCACCCTCAGCAAAATGAGCTCCGTCATTTTTATTTTCCATAGGAAAATATTTCTTCATGCTTTTGGACTGGATTGACTCGCATAAAATCCTTTTTACAGGGACTTGCGACCTTGATCAGTCCCCACAGGTAGCTTTCTCCTCAGCCAATTGTAATCTGGAAAGCCGCCTTATATTTGCTCTTCCCGAGAACTTTCAGCGCCGTTATTCACTGTTGCAGGCCTGCTTAAAACAGAAATGAAAAATAGAGCTGATTGTTAGCTCATAAAAACAAAACAAAATCACCTGACAGGTTTTCTTTAAGTGCACTGTTACAAAATAATGGGCCCAATTTTTTAGACATGTCCATGTTTCCTAAAACTCCCCCTATTAAAACAAAAACAACAACAACAACCTACCTGACAGAATCAACCCATCACCACAACAACCTTAAACACACAAATCTTGCCACCACATAATTTCACCTCCTCAATACACCAAAAGTCTCATTAAAACCACACAATTTGCAAACAAAAATCACCCCCTTATGCTCTATAACATACTTCAATTCAGCATAAAACCCCCTTACAACAACATATCACTAAACTATAAATTTCCTACCCCAATCTGCACTTCTCGTCTCTGCTATGCTTCCTCTTCCTGAAAGTCACAGTCACACACACACTCAGGAAGTTCTTTCGTCACCACACACTCCAGCTAATTTGCATACTGAATCATCTCTCCAGAAGCTGTAACAACAGAAACATATGTTTAAACATTCCCAACTCATTAAATCATTTTATTTCTTCCAACAGTGATCACTAGTGTTGATCAGTCAATACGAGAGCACTCCTAAGTCACTCTTTTTAAAACTACTTTAATCCCTTTTTTGTTTTCATAACTCCCTTTGTCATATGGCTTCTTCTATTCCTCAATTACAAACTCAAATGTATTTTATTAAACATTCACACCATTGTATCATTCATACAAAATAGCAAGCTGTTCTTCATTGCCTATGTTTGTGTTCTTAGCCAGGTTTAATCAGTGTCTATGCATTAAACTCCATGAGCTTGTCTTGTCTTTATAAGTTTAATGCATTTTCTGTTTGTGTGTGTGAATTTGCATATGGTGCTTTTACAGTGTGTCAGACTCCTTCATAATTTTGCCTTTAAACAGTCAATTTTCTCCTCCCCAAATTTACTAACCCAAATTCTGATTTCCTACCTTAAATAGCAGCATTCCTTGTCCTCAGCCAGAAGGTAGGGCTCCACTTGCCACTTTCCACCTCCACCCTAGCCCAGCGGTCTTACCCGTCAGGTCCGAGAGTAATCGTGACTGTGCCTGCCTTAGGTTGTCCCAGGGTTTCGAGGTGGGATCTTACCCGTCATGGGCTATCCAGCCTTCCATACTCGCCTGATACGGGGCCCAAGTGGGCAGGGGAGGGAACACACTGGCTCTGGGAATTAAAGGAATGTAAGCTGCTTCCTTCATTGCATCTTATATTAAACTATCTCTATAATAAGCTATCTCAATTCTGACTCCTTCCTAGAATAATTTCACATATGGCACTTTGTGTATGTGTGTTTTCTATTCATTAATGTAATTGTCAGTTATTTTCTCTCTTCATTTTACCTTATTTATCTGTTTGTTTGTAACGTTCTACTTTAGTTCTACTAAACCTTGATGTAAAAACAATACTCCCTTATTTCACGCACACACTCTGCCTTTTGCCTACACACACACTTCTCTCTCAGACTTCCTCTGTTCACACATCACCTTATATGGGCATGCAAACTTCCTGTCACCCACACCATTTCCTGTTACACACACACCGCACGCAGCTGCTCAGAGCAGCTCAAGCTGCTTTGCTGTTTCTCCAGGCTAATCAAACTTATTTTGTATTTACAATCTACAAACCCTCTGTAATTCTACTAACTTTTGACCTAAAATGTAGCATCATTCACACAATGATTTCATAATCCTCTCACACACACCTTTTAAATAAACTAAACTCTTATAACATCACTCATGCCTCTCTCAAATTAAAAACACTTTCAAAGTTTAAAACGTCCTACTTTACATCACCCAAGAAATACCTCTCACACCTTTATTCATCATGTCAAAGCTTCTAGTCACCACATTCACACCTAAACTGTGACTAGAGTTAAGGAATATAACTCAACACACTTTCCTAAGAGTATTTTAGACATGCTTGTCATAATCAAAAAAGCAAGTAAAAAACAAACAAACAAAAATTGAAACCTCTATTAATTCTCACCGCACACACAAGAGATTGAAAAAATAAAACACACCAGCAACTAATGCTGGAGAAAAGTTACTACTGAAAGTGATGTGTTAGTCTTAAGTATATACAGTGCACTCAATATATTTATATATCTACATCCAAACTCAGTCAGTTACTATGCATCCCCTACGGCAACTCAAAACTTTATTTATAGTCCTTTGCTAAACATAAATGGCATTTTAAACACACACTCTACAATGTTTGCAGCAGTATTTGTAAAACCAACTGTGGCTTAAACAGTTCACTGCTTACTCATTTGCATTTTCACTCACACACACACCTCCAAAAATAGCAGCAGGCAGTCAGTGCATTACTGACTCGACACACAGAGATCTCTCACACCAAATTTTATTATTCTATATTACAACGACGTCTTATATTTACAACTACTGTCAGATCTGTCAGCTTTAGCGCCTAACCAATTTCGACAAATTTAAAATAACCGCCCACCAATTAACCAGTATCAAGACTTTAACTGTTTCTGGCCTCATTTCTAAAATCCCTAACTCAATTTAAAAGCGTCAACCAACCCAAACTTTGCCTGAAGCTCTATTTTTGGCATTTCACAGCCAAGGCTTACCTCGAAGTGTTAAGTTAAAGTTACACGCCCGAAGACCAACTTCTCCTGTCCAAAAAAGCGCAGATACCGTTGCAAACGGTAAGGAGACTCTAACTCCTAGCTTAATTCCGGGATGCCCTGTACCCCACAGCTAAACCACACTGAACTAACCCTCTTCGCCGAGAGGTCAATGTCGCGCGTCCACGACAAGGAGGGAGCGTAACCTCCGGGCTCTGCGCTTCCTAGCAGACTCGAACTGCCGTTCTAGAATAATTTATAATACTTTGAAACAACAATCAACACCCGAAACAAGTGTATAACTGAGGCAGATCGACCCTGATGGACAATGGGGACTCTAACCCACAAATTGACCCACAGAGGTCTGACCTAATGACCAACCGGGACTTTAACCCACAAAATGACCAAATACCCTACCAAACTACTTGAGACTCTAACTCAATTTCTTTGGGACTTCAACCCATTATTTAAACTTTTCCTGGCAGACTCTAACTGCTTTAGCAGACTTTACTGCTTTCATTTCTTCATTCTTCTTAGCAGAACTCTAACTGCTTCAACTCATGAGATTTTTCATCAAAATCAAAACAGACATGCACCAGTAACTTCAGTGAGTAGACTTAAATTTTATCATGTCCAATTTGGCACACTTTGGAAATAATTCAACAGGTAGTGCCTTACCTTTTGGATAAGCCGGCTTATGCCCACTCACTTAGACCACTGGAATTCATGTCTGCCCGTCAGACCACCCAAGACCCCGGATTTCTCCGTCTAAACCTCCAACTCACCCTCCTCAATAACCGGACGAGCCCCCAAATGTTAAGATTCAGTATTGAGGAAGGGTACAAGAGGTGATCGAAGAATAACCACACCGATCCGGCCGGGTGAAGTCAAACGATGATTTTAATGAACACACGTGTGGGAAGACAACTCTGTACGCAGACAGGAAGTAGTCTTCGACTTAATCAAAGCATGAACAGATATTTTATAGCATCAGGGTTTGTTTACTGACGCCCCTTCATACGTCACAAACACATTTTATACATAGATCAGATCAACATCCTCATGACTTTTCCCCTAGAAAATCATCTTCTATTTTCATGGCTTGGTACTTTCCGTTCTTATCTTAAAATGAATTGTTCCTCTTTCTTGCCGAGACAACAAGGAACGGTTCCTCTTTTACCGAGACCATTTTGCAGTTACAGCCAAACATAACTAACCTCTCCTCTAAATAAATCTAATTTAAAGTGTGTGTGTGTGTGTGTGTGTTGACCTCACATGCTCTTTGTGTCACCTCTTCACCTACTGTCTGTGTCTCGTCCTCAAATGCTCTTTCTCAATTCACCTGTTGCACTTCTGACCTTTTACCAGACCAGAAGCTCACTGAGACTATGTGTATGTCTTCTACTAAATAAATGTTTTAATCAAGAACCTCTACTAAAACCTTAATATAAAATGATCTGATATATAAGTGTTTTGTAAGCATGTATTGCAATTCCTTCTCTGGCTCCAAGTCACTTGCACAATAGATTGTCCGAACATCGCGCCGAACAAAGCTTCCGACCCCCAATTAATTGACCGAGCTCCAACTCTTTAATAAGCACAGATATGCATTGTGTATAAAATAGTCATAGCTGCTTAAGGCCTTCTTAAAGCTATCTGTTACATTGTTAAAGCCTCGTCTTAGCCTGCGGCTCAAAATAACTTCCTGCTTCTTTCTGCATACAACTTCCTGTCAGCCTGCAACTCAGTCTTTCTGAAAGAGACACTGTTTAAACCTTGGAATGCAATATCCATGCTGCAGATTATATTATTAATGCAATGACAATTATTTGACAATAGCAGTAAAATAATTTCCCTCCTCGACACCAGGGAGCCTACCTTTAGTGCAAACATCCTGAAGGTCTTGGTATCTCCTGACATAACAGGTGGCCCGTCCATTAACTCTGCTATATGCTGGAGTGCCAGTTGATGCGGCTGTCCATACTCCTGGTTGAGGGCATCCATTGTGTTGGTATAAGTGTGCCTAGAATGGCTATAGGAGTCAGCAATAAGCAGGGCCTCCTCCAGCTTAAGATGGTCTACCAGTATTTGGAATTTAAACTGTTCTGTTGCGTCGGCTGGGAGGATATTTTTTTCCAATGCGATCCTCAGCCTTGCAAACTCTTGAGGATTTGGGTGTACAAAATATGGGATTGTAGGTGCTGACCCCCTATAATAGCGCTCCTGACCCCCCACCGGGCTCGGCTGTCGGGATCTAGAGTACGAATAGTACTCCGAGTGCGCGGGTCTTGGAGGGGCCTGGTAATGCGACCCATACTCTCGATGGGGGCAATCCCAACCTCCAGTTGGCAGCTCTGGGAAACGGTAATAATCCCTGTCCAAACTGCGAGGGTGACACGATGATGCTGCATGCTGTTTTCTCTCTGACAAGGTGAAACCCTCAGGTGAGTAATCACAACTTCTTCGTCGAGAGTGCTGGGTGTCCAATACCGATGCTGCCATCCTCTTCGAGGGACGGGTAAGATGTCTGGAATGAACAGCGTACCTTTCGAGAGAATGCCGGCGTGTTGCTATATGTTCTTAAGGGTGCTGACAAGCTGAATCTGGCTGCCTAACAGGTTCCCGCAGAGCCCCCTCATATGGCATTGTCATATCAAGTCCTGGGAGAATGTGTCCCTTAACTCCTTGGATTGAAGCTGCATGCAGTTTCTTGCCACCATCAGACTCTGCTCCACTGTGATGGCCAGGACTGGCCTGCCGATCCAGCTTGGCAGACTGGTCCCTTCGCTTGAACTGTTGAGGAGGTCGTGTATCACATGCACTCTGCAACTGAGTAATAACACTGCTGAGGTGGTTGAGTTGCTCACGTAACTGCTCTGTCTCATTTGTAGCCTGGGGGTGAAGCTGGCCCATTCTCTGGTCACTTTTCTTAGCCAGCTCTGCATTCTACAATCGCAACTGGTCCAATGCTTCCAGCAAGGCTTTCTGCTCGCTTCTCAATCTATTATTCTCCTGCTGCAACATTTTGGTGTCCTCTTCCCATCGATCCCTGATGTCCCATCCAGACTGGAAACTATCCTGAGTGACCGGAGATTCAGACCGAGGAGATCCATGAGCCCCACCAGGCTCCTCCTCATGTCTCCAACGCGGCGGGGGAGTGTGTGCTGATCTGGGAAGTGATGATCTCCCCCGGGGGAGATAGTCACTCCTCGAAGATGGGCAGGAAGAGCCTGGTGTCTCCTGGCGTGCTGTTCTTCCATGCTTTTATTACAGGGATCAGATCCGGCTCCGAGGACCACTTGTTATAGCGGACGCCCTGGACCACTATCTCTGAAACGTGATTCGGTACTGTTACCTGGTAATAAAATCCGGTCAGAGACGGGGAATGATGTCAGAGTGGAAGAACTTTATTTGCCACGAGCCCACATCGAACACACACACTCTCTGGCAAGTAAGGATGTGGTTACTTGCCCGCCTTAGTCCGATTCAACTCAAGTCCATAACTTGCCTGCAGCAGCGTTACTCTCCGACTACACTTTTAATTGCCACAGCAAGGAGAGAATGGGTGAGCATTCTGATTGGCTGTTGGCCCCTGGGGGAATCATGCTCCTCCCATGCAGGTAACGCATGCCCTGGCCCAAGGACTTTTTAACAGAGGCCATAAGAAGATAATTTGTAACATTCACTAAATCTCTTTCTGTACTGTGATGAGCTCTGAAGCCCGACTAAAACTCTTTCAATTAACCATTCCTCAACCGATGATCAGTTAGCTTTTTTACAACTACTCTATTATTTCTGAGAGAATAAGAATGTTGGAGCTTGGCTTATAATTAGCTTTTTAAATAGTGGTTTAACTACTGCCATCTTAAAGGCCCGTGATATGTAGCTTAATAGAGACATATTTAAGATTGAAGCATTAAAGGTTAATGGTAGGACTTCTTTGAACACTCTTGTAGGAATGGAATCTAAAAAAACACATTGATGATTTGGAGGAAGCCAACTCAAATGTTCTTATTTTTTCAATCAATGATGAAGATGTTCTAGCTTTGTGGATTTTTTATTTATTTATTTTTATAGAGCAACAAACTATTTGCTAAATGATGATCTTCTAAATTGGTGAGACAATTTCCACTCCAGCTTACAAGTTATCTCTTTTATGGTGCATTTTTGAGAGTTATACCAGAGAATCAAATACTTGTGATTTGATGCTTTTTCATTTTCTACTGTATCTGGAATCATATACAGTGAAGATGTAAATTTATTAATGAGATAATCAACCTTTGTGGGGGTAAAGTTCAGGTAGCTGGTCTGCAGTATGTTGACACATAGCATTGAAGAAGATAACAATGGAGGAATATTCGTAAACTAGTTACTGCACTTTCAGTAAGACTGTGATGAAATATATTCCCCACTGCGGTGTGATTCATTATTGTAAATTTAAATGTTGTTAGGAACTGATCAGACAAAATGTGGAAATTATCAGACAAATATATAATATGTTATGTAAAAAATACATAAAAACAACATGACATTCCTGAGTTAAAACTTGATTAGCTGTGTTGTCTCTAATATGTGACTGTGTGCATCTGAAGTTGTTTGCACAAGATCTTATTATAAATTGCAACAAAGTAACATGTTCCTACAGGAAATTGAAATTTCTTGCACAGTATAATGATTTGTTCTAACAATGATCTTGTGTATAGGATAAATTTCACCTTATGGGACTTTAAGGCTTTGGGATAATGATATGTAGAGGAACCATATATAGCTGTTCTTCTCTTTAGAGTGTTCTCATGTTCCAAACTGCACATACAAGTAGTGCAATATGAGAAAGAACAGATATAAAAGGGAAACTTGAGATGGTAAGTGTTTTATATTTATTGGCGGAAAATGTTGAATATGTTGATGTTGGGGTCCCACCTTTGCCATTAAGAAGTATAAAGAAAAAAAGAACACAACGTGTTGAGTCCACAGTAAATCACAGTAAAACCACCTGTAATGTAGCAATTTCCTTTTAACATCTCAGCTATAGCAGCTCCACCCATGCCTTCCATCCAATTATCTCGCAGGTTCAGCCGCAGTATTGAAGTGTTGGTTACCAGGGGAACCGCCAGTGCTTTGGTGCCCTGAAAATACACAACCATACCCCCCCAACCCATCCTCAAAGTGAATTTCTTCTGTTTGTTCACAGCAGTATATATTCTTATCTGCATTCCTGTTAAAAGATGTACTCACACAGGTGGGCAGAGAGAGAGAGGGGAATATTAAACCTGTACAAGACAAATGAAGCAGAAGGGAGCGATGTGGAGGCGTAGGTCAGAAATGAAACTCACAGCACATGAAAATTATTGTTTCTAGCATGGCTAATGAGAAAGTTGAGTGCATGAAGCCTTAACTGAGTCGACTTGATGATAAATAGGACAGAATCTGCCTCATCGGGGTATATCACGTTTAAATGCAAGCAAAGTAAATTTCTGTAAGATTTAAAAAGCGTATCAATTTCCTAGACATAAAACAGATAACCTTTGGAAGTCACACTTTTTGATTTTACCCTTTGTGTATGACAGATAAAGACATATTTAAAATCCAATTTAATCTGTCTGAATGATGTTCCTGGTGCTGGAACCTACGGAATGAGCTGGTTGAGGAATGAATTTATCTTTTATAACTTTCATTTACACCATTATAGAGCAGTGCAAGCCTGTAAAAATGTCAAACTGTGCAGCAGCTGAAAGCCCCTGCCTGACCAGTTTCAGTTTTGGAAAGAATGTATTCATCCCTCAGTCGGATATGTAAAACCAAAGAGGTATTTTACACTGATTACTATGAAAAAAAGGACAGTAATTAGTATCGATTACTAGGGATAGATAGGGGTCATAATTGACAAAAATACAATTTTAAATTTTGTTTTGTTGAATGTTTTGTGCTTCTTCTATTTTTAAATGAGTATATTGTAAGAATAATAAAGAAACCTTAATGATGTGTATATGTATGGAAATGTTAATGTTTAATACTAAATGTAGTGCAAATCTGTTTATTTCAGGTTGTGACACTATAATAATCTTGTCTCTAATGTTTAGCAGGACCATGTAATTAAATAGGTTTTCTCTATCAGCATAGATCAATAGAATGAAAATAGAAGAACAGAAGCTTGTTTTCTTAAGAGGTGAAATAATGGAGTAAGTATTGGTGAGGTCTATATAACAGACTACAGCATCAAAGCTATGTATCCACAAAATGAAAACAACTGACAGGTAAGTCATAACATTGATTATCTTGTTACAAACGGAACTGTCAAATGCTGTCAACAACAAGTACTGTAGACGGGATGCAGGAAAAGCGTAATGGGGCTTTAGGATAAAATGTGACAATTAACAATACCGCTTGCTGCATAAATCAAATGTATGGAGATCATGTAGGAAAAGCAATATTAGTGTTAATGTGTTTTGAGTAGATTTGGTACATGTTTTAAGGTAAAAATCCTGATAGCATATTTTATTATCTCATCTAAAAATCCATTACTGCAACTTTAATGGTCATTACCACTAGCTAAGACAAGAAAAACATCACAGTGAAATGCAAATCGTGCTTTGTTTGATAAGTATCTGTTAGCTGCAAAGAACTTGACCACAAATCTGACCAAGGACGCTTGCAAACTTTGCACATTAGGTTTACAAAATAGTGGAGAGAAGACAAATCAACAATATCTAACTTTAAGGCTGGCTAAAGCTCTTGCTCTTCAAATTAATAAGCAACATCTAAATCATCTACATCATCTACAGCTACATCATCTTGTTCAAAAAATCTAAGCTGCAGTCAGTGCATGGAAATGAAAATGATCTAAACAATGCAATGGTGTTTATTTGTTTGTGTTTTTCTCACCAAGAAGCAATAGCTTACTTTATTAATAAAACTTACAATGTAGCATCACTACTACTGCTACCACAGTGAACTTTTGAAGTTTTGATTGCCTCGGTTGGTTTAAAGTATTTTGTTGGGAGGAGGATCAGCACAATAGGAGACAGATGATTAAGTGTTGGGGATGATCCATTTATGTTCCGTGTCCTTGAAAAAGAACTGAAATCTTTGAATCTCGCTCTGCGCTGGACTTGGACACAGAACTGACTACTAAAGATCTCATGATCATCTATCCTGAAGGAGCCATGTGACTTTGAATTAGTAACACTGAGTAAAAGCCTGGATTAATCTAAAATACTGTTACAAGATTTTGAACATGCCTAGCTGGTACTCACACGCATGTTTTCACATGCATGTGAGGACCTTTGCACAGTTGGTTCATTTCAAATATCCTCCATCAGGTGAAACTGATCTGATGAGTGAGCCAGGGAGAGAAAAGAGAGATATTCTTCCATTCTACACAAAAAGAGAAGGGTTGTGGGGGTTGGCCTGAACCTTCTGTGTCAGTTTTTAATACAGCATGACCGCAGTTTTATAATGGTGTCATCATTTTCTTTGGTACCTAACCCTCAATAGCTTGAAAATCATCTCTTTAAAGTCTGTTTAAAGCCAGAAAGAAATATGTTGAATGATGTGTTGACTTTTTAACACCAGAAAAAAATGTTTTCAGTGACCCTGATAAGGCTAAAAGCTGTGAAAAAAATTAGCTGTATTGTCTGCTTTGAAATGTTCCAGGCATAGCTGCTGAGGGTGTAGATTGACAGGTCTAATAAATGAAATGCACTAAGGGAGAAATCATAAAGTGCTGCAAAGACTATATTAAACACAGTGTGGCTGTTTCTCTGGTGCGGTCTGTTTGGAACAAAACTCTAAAACTACTTGAATTTATTAAACTAAATTTTAAATTTCTAACTTCTAACTACTTAGATTACTCAATTATTGAAATAGTCCCCCCCCCCCCCCCCCCCTTTTTTTTTTTTTTTAAATAAGTTTTGGTTTCAGTCTCCAGTTTAATTTGTGGTTTTTGGGGTAATAACACTCTAACTCTGATATTAGTATAGTTTGATTACTGTAAATCCCAAAATTGCACAGAATATAATGAATACAAAGCTGATGGAAAGCAGTTAAAATTTTTACCTTCAGTATACTATTTCTTTTAAATACCTTAAAATCGCAATATCTGATTTTACTGTTTGGGTAGAACTAAATTTCAACACGAAGTAGGGCAGAATGTTGTTAGGTCAGAGGACATCTTTGTATTCCTGGCCACCTGGCAAATGTAAATTCAGCTTTTTCCTCTCTTGGTACTGCTTTTTGGTTCGAGGGAAATGCTGGGCCTCAGTAGTGTCTAGTGGCCAGTTGACTACTTTCTATCACTGAAAATAACAGCCAGCTGCAGCCAAACTACCAGTTTAGTTTTATGCTAACACTTTTTTTCTGGCTCTTTCCTGATTTATTTTCTCTCTCTCTGGGGTTGGGTTTTTTTTTTGGCATATTTGTCCGCGTAGATACAAAATGCAGTTTTTATGTGATGATTATCCAAAACTACCTGGCCCCAAGTGAGAAAATAATTGCCCCATTTATAACCCATGAATAAACTGTGAATAAACTGATTTTTTTGAAAAGCTAAGTCTAATTTCTTTAGCCATACCTTTGCCTAATTACTGCTACACCTGTCAAATCAATAAATCGCTTAAATAGAAAAAACAACAAATCATGCAGTGACTTAAAGAAAGTCAAGAACAGCTGGGAAACAAAATCATTGACATTTATTTGTCCAAAAAGAATTACAAAGCCTTAGAGTGAAAGTCATTATCAACAAATGGAGGAAACTCATTCCATTACATTTAAGTTCACGTGTCTGTCTTGCTCTCAGTCTGTGTGTTACTTCCTGTCTTATTTTGATAGTCTCCTGTGCTTTGTATGCGATGTTCAGTTTTCCTCCTTCCACCTTGTCTCATTAGCTAGATTCTGTTCAGCTGTGTTCTAATCCTAATTACCTGACATGTATATATGATCAGAATCTCCCTTTGTTTTTTGTGGTGTTGTTCCTCATTGTTTTGCCCTCCCTTGCAGTATATTGCCCCTGAAGTCTCATTGATGTGGTTTTACATGTTTTCTGACTTTTGTACCTACTTTCAGTTAAATAAAGCTGCTTTTAGTTTACCCCTTGTGTTTATATGTCCTGCTTTTGGGTCCTACTCCTGCCTGATACACAGCCAGTCTTCACAAAAACCACAGCTGACAAAAATGAAGGTTTTGTAGTGGCCTAGACTTACAGGACTAACAGGAAGAAACCTTTGGCAGAACCCAGCTCCAGGAGGGGTAGGTTTCACAGGTGCACTACAAACTAAGATTAATGGTTTTGCAAGCTACTTGGAATTTAAAGTGAGACTTTTCTGTATCACAAAAGTGTCTCGCTTTGTACCTGGCTAAATCACTGTGGTAACTTAATTTATTCCTGTACTTAATGTATTTTACAACCAACTGATAGCAACAAAGTGCCTAAAGATAAAATTTAAAATGAGTTCACTGTTTCATTGATTCATTGTGCCTGAGTGATTCATAGGTCAGTACTAAACACAGAAAAAACATTCTTCTGAAAATGGTCAGGTAAAAGGACTGGACTAAAAATGAAAAAGCAGCCAATGTCCAATGAAAGCCTTTGAAAGACGTTCAGAAACCCTGGAGAACTGTTCAAGACCACTTTAAAAATTCTCCCTATCATCATGACATTTAAAGGTTTAAGAGGTGGCCCAATACTTTTTTTTTTCATAATACTGTAGATGCGCTTATTAATAACATGTATAAATGTTTTTGTTGGTAATATTATTATTATCATTATTGCATTATTATTACTTATGATACTAACAATAAACATATTTCTTAAAACAATAATAAAATAGGAACATTTAGGGAGAAAAAGAGCTACAGAATAAAGAAATTAATCATCTTCCCCTGCACTATTGACAATCTTTTCTTTTGTCACCAGAAACTCAAACTCCAAAGCCTTCCATGAAAGTATCAGCCTTTTTGTCTTTCTAATAATTTTAAAAATGTTGCCTTATTTTTTACTATACCTGAGGCCCCAGGCCACGATGCATCATAACCAGTGTGCTATTTTGCATATGCTGCAGGAAATAAGAGGCAGGGACCACCCGGAACTTTTTACACGCTGTCACATAGCATGTCTGCCTCGTCAGATCGTATGCCGCCTCCTTACCTGCAACATAAAGACAGCACTCTGTCTCAGTCGTTCACGCTCCGTACCTTTTGTGTAAAAAGGAGTGATATTGCACATTTTCCCATTGAAGGACCTTTTGAGTGGGACATTGAAATATCCCTTGTTGTTGATTTTGCCCTGTCAGGAAAGCTCATTCATACCAAATGGTTTTCATTTCTGGTGAAAAGGAAGCCTGACACAAAGACTGAGATGAAATCATTAACATGCATAATAGGACTCCACATATGTGGGTGGGTGCATGTAGGAGTGTCTTTTTTTTTTTTAAAGTCATTTGGTGTTTGAGAAAATGGAAAGGCAGATAGGAAAAAAACAGATGGGTGACAAAAGGGCTTTGCCTTATCTTAGATGGTGTGAACAAGAGCAAATTAAGACTTGCTATCAAAACATGATAAAATATTGTAACATTCCCACCCAATTGATCTCCTTTTGGTTGCCAAAATTAAATTATACCTTCGAGCTCCAAATCTGTATCATAGTCCTCATCAGAGCTCAGGCACTCCTGTACTTCAGGCTCCTTTTCTTCGTCTTCCTCGTGTCTTGTGCCTCTGTCTAGCACGTTCCTGTCAGGGCTTGAGTGTTGGTCTTTTGGCCCACGCATATCAACCTCTGTCTGGCTCATTCTTGGCTAGATGGAAAATGAGAAAGTAAGACATCGTGACTCGTCAAACCTGTCTGTTGTACGCTGCCTGTGTGAGCAGAGTTGATTGATTTTACTGCCAGGAGAATAAAACCAATACCTACAGTGTTTAGTTCATCAGTGTGGGCTTGTGTCTTTAAGATCGTATCCTTCTGTTTTTATAATCTTTGAAAGTACTTCCCTATCCTCCCACTCCATTCTTCCCACCTCTCTTTAACCTCTTCAACCACAAGCTATTTTTGCTCCCTTTCACTCCTTTTATTTCTAAGCTTATGGTACATTCACATATGTCTCAGTCAGTGATGCTTTATATTGTTATTTCCAGAATACATAAGTAGAATTAGTTAGCATAGCAGAACAGGTCCTGCACATGTTCGGGCACAGCTCTGATAGTGAATTTCTCATACAGTGGGACCCAAAAGTGTAATTAAAACACAAGGACATGACTTTGAGGCCCCTTCTTTTAAATACATTCATGTGAGTACACAGGTCAAAAGAGCAGTTTATAAAAGGAAGCAGCAGGTCTTTAGTCTGTACGTTTGAGGCTGTGTTTCCTTGCCCAGGGCAAGGAAAGTGCTTAGACGTGCCTAGAGATTTGGTTAAGATCTCAATTTCTAAAACCTATTATGCTCTTTTATGCTCTTACAGGTCTATAACATGCTTTCAGTTCTCACCCAAAGTCCGTCTCCTATATCTTATTTAATCTCGAGCTTTTTGAAATTCTGCCTTTGAACAGTCTCAAGAATCTAATCTTACCTACCTGGTCGTTCACACTTCCCTTGCTCAAGAGTTTGCAAACTTGGCTGCATAGTCGGTTTCCTACCTCCCCCAGCTGCAGCTTCCCACTTTCTGTTTCTGCGTCATCGTCTTCCAGCACAGACGGCAGCAGCACCTGCTTGGCCAACTTCTTCCCATGAAGCATGACACTGATAATAGCTGTAATATTGATACTAAGACAACTATTTTGCTACCTTTATGCAGAAATTCCTTAGTAATTTCTTTCTTTTTTCCTTCTGTCCTTTTTTTGTGCTTTTAGATCCAAACGGCAAGTAAAATATTTGCGTTGTGAGCTCAATCACTGCACTGAATTTCAGCAGGATTTGGTGCACTATGTCTTCTCGCAACAGAGCTTACTTAAAGGTCTTGGCAAACTCTGCTGTGGTAATTAAAAAGGCTAGGACTTCACTACCTGACTGTAAGTCACCAATCAGAGTTCTTTTGTCATGTTTGGATGGCTTGATTTGTTGACAGGTTGTCATGGCACTCTCAGTACTCTGAGTGCCGACTCTTTCAACCATGACAACCAACATTTACAGGAGGAGGAAAAGGAGGAGGGGGAAGTAAATGGATTGTTTGCTTCATAAACTGAGCACCTCACCCCCGAACTAAAATGCCTCAACCTTAAACACTTTCTACTGGCTGAATAAACCTTTCCACTCTGGTTTCTTTCTTATATAAACAAGAAAAACAAACCAAGCAAATGTGTTTACATATTCTGTAAATGTTTCTCTTTATTTGTAAGTAAATGCAAAGTCCTTGCAGCTGATGCATTAAATGGAATACCCTCAATTAAGTACACAACAAAGGTCATTATAGCAGAGGCTGATTGGATCAGAGTTGTTCATAGCAGCAGCGATACGCAAACACCAAAAAATAAGAACCTCTCAACAAAGTTGTTACAGTCCAGGGCCCCGTGAGACAGGCCAGACAAGCTCAAAACAGTCTCACTAACTGACACAGTGCTGGTAAAGAGACAGAGCTTTTTAAATATGAACAGGAGACAAAGTATCATGCATTTGTTTAATGCTGCTGTTTTACCCTCATACCTAAAGGATATGACAGACACGACAAAGAATAGGCCTTTTTTTGTTCCTTTTAAATCAAGCAGAATCAAAGTGCTCATTTACATAATCAAAATACATTCTTAGAAAAGATTGTAGTGGTAGTTTTTATAGTTTATACTTTGTCTTTTGATATTTATATATATGTATAGAAGCTATATATAATATTCTTTTCTGTTTGCACATTTTACACAACAGACATTTTCTTGACAGCTTTCATTCCAGTTCAACTAAATGTGTTTAAATAAATCAGAGCAGACATTCATCCAAAATGAACAACAGCAGGGAAAATAGGACCCACCCATTATCTCCCAACTATAACATAGCAAAATCAGAAAAACAAAAAAGTACTCTCAGCAACTGGAAGGGACATTTAAAAATCACAATGAAATCAATTAGGCATGCTGACAGCTATCTTTAATTTGAAATAAAGACAAAGAAAGGGAATAAACAAGACACATAAGCTGACAAGAAAAAGCCACAGGTTAATGCAAAGTGGGTGATCAAAAAAACAATGTGGCCCCTGCACATACATTTTCAAATTACAACCCTGACTCGTTGGAAAGCAGCAAATGACCACAGTGGCAGTGTGATTGCCTCTTGTCTCTGGATGAAACTTCGCTGGAACTTAAAACAATAGAACCGAACTGCTGCGATCAAAACTAAAAGCCATGTGGGCAGCTTTCTGTTACCAAAACACCATCTGTAACATTAAATCTGCAGGCTTGTGTGACTCAGAGCAGGGTACTCATGCTTATTTTAAAAATCGAAGCAGTTTGACAAGGTAACAGACAAGTAGAATAATCATGTAAAAACACACACCTGAGATCATGCATGTTTTACACCCACTCGTATATAGAGATGCGCACACTTATGATAATTTCAAGGGCACACATATGCATGCATACACACATGCGTGCTGATGCCGTTGAGCAGGTGTCAGGTCACAGTGAAGGGGTGGCGCGTGAGCCACAAGGTAGCACAAACATGCAGAGAAAAAAACTGAAAGGATGAATGCATAAACGTAGGCAAAATGTTAATGTAAGGCAAGAGGCAGAGGAGATATGATGCTGTTAAATAGATATTTTAAAGGCTCAATAGGTGATAAGTGGAGCAAGTTGACAGCTGTCAGATACGAACTGGGCAGCATCTTTTCCCCTTCAGTAACAACGTTTTGTTACGGATTACTTGAGTTTTAAGGAAAAGGCTCTTTCTATTTTACTGAGAATAAAATGAACAGATCAATACCAATATTGTGTTTTTACAGCAAATACAAAGCTACAGCCAAGAACCATTTAGTGTAGCTTAGCATACAGACTGGAAACAGGCTCTCTACAAAGGTCGCAAATACGGCACGATTAAAGCTCACTGAGTAACATGTTATATTTAATTAGTTTATTCTGTACAAAAACCAAAGTGTAAAAATAGTAAACTTGATTTATGGGCAATTAGGGGTAAGAAGACCTGGAAATGGGGGAAACAGCCTTGCTAGACCAATCTGTTGATATCAGCAGCATTTTAATTCTGGACATCAGGTACCCATAAATACGTTTCTTCTTCAGACTTGTGTTTTAGTTGGACAACCTTTGCTGCAATGAAACACAACAAAATCTAGGACAAATCTTAACAAAGTTTTAAACAGCTGCCACTGAGATAGCCTATTGGAGTGAATAAATGTATTTTCCATGATATCGAACAATTCTTTTAAGTTGTTACTTATTCATTTACTCACCGATTAGTCATTTACTCTACAGCTTATTCCAAACAGCTGATGAAAAATAAAAAAAATCCTCCGCGACATTTAGAATTTAACACATTATAATACGTTATACCACATTGAACATAGTACGATTTAGATGTTAAATTAAAAAGCCCTCAAGACCTATATTTTTGTTAATAGTTTATCATTGAAGTTTATTTTTAAGATATATTGACTCACGTTTGGTCTTTAGTGGCTGCCCTGCACATTAGTGCTGCAGTTTCAGCAAACACCACCTGGGACCCAAAAGATTATGATGCGATGGCAGAATGAGCACACTAAGAAAAATGGCACTCGCACAGAGGCTGATGCATTTTGAAGAATTGCCAATGAAGAGCAAGGTAATCTGTTTATGGAGGCAGTGGCAGAATTTATGTTTTCATTATTCAGGGATACCTGTCAATACGTTAAATTTGTCCGCAGCACGTGTCCTTCAGTTTCTCTGTCTGCATGCCTATACATCTTTTCTTTTTCTTAGTCAAGGACTAAAGAGATTGATATTGATAATGAAAAACAGTCCAAATATATTTGAGCAGTCCTTATACTTTCCCAACAAGTAAAGTTGACTTAATCCACACAGAAATGAAAGTTTACTATCTATGCCACACATTTCCTTGCAAATATAAAACCTCAATAAAAGCCTTTTAACAGTAACAATAACACAGAGTATATTATATTTCTTGAATATATTGTCTTGGTCATGCATTCACAATGAGGCAGGTCATTACACTAGATCATTTTTGGAAGTATCATCAACAAGCAAAAACAGATTCTCAAAGAACAGAACATTTCCAACTTGCTACAGACAAGATCGCAGAGCCCAACAGAAACATTAAAATGGTATATAAAAAAAAGAACACAAACAAACCCATTTTTTACAGTACAAAAATTGGCACAGTATTAGTAAACCAGCGGTGCTGTGTCTTGTTGTTTTCAGAAAGCCTGTCGATTCATCGACCTACGAGCAGAAAACCCTGAAGAGAAAAAAAGTGCGAAGGACAGACAGACAGGCAGGCAGACAGACAGACAGAAAGAGCAACAGAGACATGGAAATAGAGATGTTACAGTCATTACTCATCCAGCAAGCAGGGGCTTTGATGGCCGAATGTGAAATTCAAGTGACAATCCACACAGGAACCATCGTCTGTGATGCATTTTGTTGGTGGTTAATGAGCCATAGTGGCTATGTAGGGCCCTTGTTTTGCTCTTATGGCGAGGGTATATGAAGTGTCTAATCTTGAATATGCACAAATAACGCTGGAAACAAAAACAGAAATGGAGCAGAGCCACTCGCTTTCACTCTAATCCTGTTAGTTTAAATGCTCTTCTCCACAGGTTTCTATGGTTACCTGCTCTGTTTTCATCTGAAGCTAGTGATGACAACACATTGTTGTCGACAGCAACTACAGGTTGCAGATTGAAGTTGACTTACAAATGTTTCTGAGATAAAGCTGCCCTTGTAGTTGCAATATTGACATAAATATGAATGGGCTTTTCCACAGTGGTAATTGGTCCTGATTTTACTGTACGGATGTGAATGAGTGAATGATCAATAGAAAAATAGTTGATATGAATCCTTTTCTGTTTTTTTTTTTATTTGTTTGTTTTTTTGAGGATGGAATACATTTTTCTATATTTTCTTAATATTAAATAAAGAACTGATTTTCACAAAGCCTTTCCTCATGATTAATTAGAAGTTAGCATGAATTCACAGTGAATCATCAGTCATTTATTTTACCCATGAAAAATATTTTACCAAAGAAAAGATTCTTCTGACTTTTACTGACATTTCAGAACAGTTTTGTAACATACTAAATATGAAAAGAAACAAAAAAATACTGGAAATGTAGAACACTTACTCATCTGAGTCTTTTTTGCTCTCCTCAATGTAGGCTATGGACTCTGAACGAATACGGTTGGTGACCTCGTAGGTGCGCAGGGTGACACCAAAGATGTCCTCGTGATAGCGATTCTCATCCTAATGACAACAGATTGGTAGCGAGACAAAGCTGAGTAACTGTTTACCAGATGTGTGTGTAGCATAATAATACGTTTTCTCTAGCAGGCTGTAGATATACCTTTTAAAATGGGATTCTATGGGAAATGACCATGACAAGCAAGCTAGCCAAAGACGCTGGCTACCATGATGTCATCCATCGATTTCTGAAGTCATGTTTTGAAATATAAAGATGAGTAATTTGAAGCCAGGTGTGACGAGAGATGGGCGGGTCTGAATGTGAAACTGCATACACACTGGTTAATCACTTGTCAATCACAGGTCATTAGCCAATGGGCAAACATCAGATAACCCTTCTTTCTGATCATAGTATGACCAATATTGACAAAATGGACCTGCAGTGGCAAAAACACCAATGTGAGCCAAAACAACATGGTAACATATAGTTACACTTTAGAGCCAAAATGCTAAAAAAAAAAAGAAAAGTTAAGGTTTCAAAACAGGACCTCACATACCAGTTGGTGATCGGGCTTATGTCCATATCCAGTCCTTAAACAACATTACCTTTGCAATGATGGATAGCATCTTACATTTAGTATTTTCACAGCTGATCAGGTATTTTAACTAACTCTAGAATCTCCCTTACATTAAGTTTACTTCACGGTTCAGTAAGGTAGAATGGAGTATGAATGTGAACATAACAGAGGTGATATTGCAGAGAGAACTCCGCCACTCTTACCCGAAGCTTACTGATAAAGAAGCCAGCATCCTCCAGGCTCATGTTGCCCTGCTGCTTGATGATTTGCTGGACAGTCTTGAGAACATCTCCTGCCATTGTCACATCCCCACACACGTAGATGTGTCCACCCTCCTGCCTCAGGCACTGGTACACCGTCTCTGACAGATGCTCGCGCAGTACATCCTGTACATATTTCTGACAGAGAGGCAGTGAAGAAATGATGAGTGTGCATGGAGAAGTGAAGCGTGAAAATAGCAGAAAAGGAAACAATGTGAAAAACTGAGTCAGGACACTACACACAAAGTAAAATTTGCAAACTGCCACCTAAAGACTGATATGCGCAGGAACAAAGCAACCTCAGAGTAAGAAAAATTATGCTCTGTGGATTTTGTTCTTCTTTTCAAATCCGTGTATTGACTGTCACTGCTAAAAGTAACAGAAGTGTAAACAAAGCAAGAATCAATCACAACAACAAAGGAAGCATTGAGCATAAAGAGGACAAAGACAAATGTATATATGAAAATGTATCAGCAGAATGACATTGGTAAGTAAAAATACACTATATCTACAGAAGTATTTATCCAGCCATCTCAAATTTGTGAATTTATTTCTACCTAAACAAGCCAGAGACAGATGTTACAAGCGACTTCCTTCGTGTTTAGTGCTTGTACCTTTGGTTTGCCAGGCTCTCTGGAATAGGCTGTGTAGAGCTCCTTAAACACCCCTTTATTCTTGGCCTGTATGGTCTCCTCCTTGTAGATGTGGTCCATCTCAGACTGCCGACAACCAAACACCAGTATCATTGGGCAGGATTTCATCCCTTGAAGATAAGAGGTAAGAGTTACTTTGTTGCTCTGGATGGAAATGCAGAAGTGATATCCAGAGTACAAGTGTCAAAATTACATTATCACTTTAATTTGAAGAATAAATCTATAAGCACTGAAAATACATTGCAAAGTCTTTTTATAAGTTGGTCAAAAGTAACTCTATGGATTGAGGGAGAACAAAATTCCAACCGTTTTGTTCAAGGTCATATAGTCTTTGTTGCCAGAAGCTTCTGAATGGGGCAATCCCTGTTCCTGGACCCACAAGGATGCAAGGTGCTTGGTTGTTCTTGGGAAGCTGGAATGATGGTGCACTAAAATAATGCCACACACACAAACAACATCCAACAAATTACCATGGAGCCTATAAAATGTAATAAAGGAATAATAGAGTATTTTAATAATAAAAATAATGGATTGCATTTATATAGCGCTTTTCAAGATCCTTAAAGCACTTTACAATTCCACTATTCATTCACTCTCACATTCACACACTGGTGGAGGCAAGCTACAGTTGTAGCCACAGCTGCCCTGGGGCAGACTGACAGAAGCGAGGCTGCCATATTGTGCCATTGGCCCCTCTGGCCATGGCGCAGAGGTGAAGTGTCTTGCCCAAGGACACAACGACCGAGACTGTCTGAGCCGGGGCTCGAACCGGTAACCTTCCGATTACAAGACTGCCAACTCTTGAGCCACGGTTGGGGGACATCAAGCTATATGGGTAAGTATAGCTTGATGTCAAGATTCCCCTAATTCTTCTAATCCTTTCATTGCCTCTAAAACTCACTAATTGGCACATTTATTTTGTTTATTCACTGTAAACGTATAAATTTTACAAAGAACACTCCTGGTAAGATAAAAATGAGTTGTTTTACATAAAAAGATAAAAGGTACTAATTAGAGAACTTTAACAGCAAATATTTCGGTTATTTTTATTTCCACTTTTAGTCTTAAGGAATGAATTGATAATCATATTAGCTCTATATCATGCATGCAGACAAGAGAGTGGTACCTATCTTGGCAAATCAGCTTACTTTGTCAAACATCACCTTTTCACGTGTCATGAAATGTTTCCAAGGAGCCAGACTTTCTTGTATTTTTTAATGTGGCCTTGAACAACAGTTCTCCAGGATTTCTAAAGGTCTTTTAAAGCTTTTCTTTAAACACTGGCTGCCTAAAATTGTACCTTTGTACCAAAAAGATGATTCTCAAAGGGCTCCTAGACAAAAAATTGGCATATCTCTGCAGGAAATAGTGTGTGTCCATAAACATTTAGCGGAAGTAGAGGACAGAAGAAGATCAAAATCTCATAAAGAGTATTTATAAGAAATAAGAAATGCAATAAGAAATGCATTTCAGCCAGTGTTGTTGGGGATCTTGTAAAAATTAATGGAATTATAAATGTAGAAATGTACTGTGAGGTTTACCATCTGGAAAAATGTCTGGATCTATTGTCATGCTGAAAAATGAAGCTGTTACCAATCAAGCGAACTGTCAATGCAGTAAAAACACAACTGGATAGAAAAAACACTCAAAACACACCACCAGTCATGGACTGGCCTCCGCAAAGAACGGACCTCAACATTCTTGAAGCAGTGCGGGATCATCTTGACAGACATTATCACAAAAAGTGGGTAACATCCAAATACGAGCTTTGAATGTCCTTCAAGAAGTCAGCGGAACTATTCCCGAAGAATATTTGAAGAAATGACAAGAAGGCTTACTTAAAAAAAGACTTACCAAATACTGACTTTTAAGCTCTTTAGAATTGTACCTGATATACCAGCTTTTATACTGTTTGCCTGTGTATGTTTGCATGCTTCAGTAAATTGCTGCACCTACTTCCCATTCTCTTAGAAAATATAACAAAATAAAGGGTTGGCTAAAGACTTTTGCAAATTAGATTATAGATTAGATTAGATTAGATTGCATTGCCTTAAAATTTCTTGTAAAAACACTTTGATATTTACCCTCGGACAAAGCACGGCACCATCTCCCCCTTCTCTATCCTGTTAAGCCACGATGAACACACTCCATGATGGATTGGTCCCTCTCCATCTGAAAGAGATGATTACCGAGCAAGCACTTTACCTTTTTCTCTCCCCTCTGCCTCCCACTCTTTTTAAGCGTACAAACTAACAGGAAAAGAGTGTTCCTAACATGTGTTCAAGGCTATAGCCATCTTCCCCTCTTCCTCACGCTCTTCCTCTAAAGGGAAATTACAGTAATTCAGCTGTTGCTTATACAATCATAGTAATATGTTCACATAAGTGCACATTACAGGTGGGAGAAGATAGCAGTTAAAAGGTATAGTAATGCTTACTGACTACTTTACAGGCTGAGATTATATACTGCCACAGTGGTGCTAAAAACAACACTTAAATCGTGCCCTAAATAATGCCTCATGCCTAAATAATGCAGTGAAGTAGACTGAAGTATACTGTTTGTGCTTGTGGCCATATATATAAACAGAATATGTAAAGTCTTTCTCCCAGTGCGTGTTTCTGGTTTTTACAGTTTTGTTTTGGCTGCCTTGTAAAGCAGACTTACATTCTAAGATAACTTCCAATCATTTCTCTTGTAGCTTCAGAAGGTTTTCAGAGAGTCTGACTCATTTTTCTTTTTTAATCCTTGCAGTAGCCTTGAAGTTGCTATGGCACTGTGCCTTTTATCCATGGCAAAGACTTGACTTAACCGAAATATATACCAGGCCTGCACTGGTTTGAGAAATGTCTGATATCTGTATAATTTGCATTCTTGACATGTTGATAAAACCCACATGCATAATACTTCAGACTATCAAAAGTCTTCTGAGTAGACTAAAATTAACCTCTCCAGGCAGCTGAGAAGACCTAAGCATCTGAAGCTACGCCTACACAGCTTTTAAAATCTTGGACAGGAATTAGAGCAGTTCAAGTACCAGGGCCTTACCTCTGGCGCGATAGGAGACCACAGCCACTGTGAGATGGATCTCCCCTGGGTGCAGGTCTGGAGAGGAGCTGATAGAATAGTAGCGAGGCTGCAGAAGAGGCAGCTGGGTTAGCAGCAAAGTGGAGGGCATCTGGATAGAAGGAAACTCTTCTAGCACCTCCACCAGTGTGGGATTGTTGTACCACTTCCACTCCTCATACTCCTGCAATCCCTGGAGTGTCACAGAGAAAGACAATGTGGTACAAAGGTATCGGCTGACATTTCTTTGATATAGTTTTAGTCATGGTAAGTTATTGAATTATTGTCGTTCAGACTAAGAAATCAATGCAACTCCCACAGCAACTGAAAAGAAGAGGATAGTTTCCTCTTTTGGATCTGTAAACATTTCTCACTCAGGAGCAGGAGGCAGCCACAAGCAGAGCTATTCGCCATTCACTGCCCAACTGTTTCTGTGTGTCATCGCTGACATTTGGATGTGAGGAAAGTAGAGCACTGCCATCAGGCTAAAAAACCTTTGATATGTTACCAACTTTTGCTTTGTTCTCAAGCTGCTAATGAGCGACAAAATGCCCATTGAGAACCCACTGGTGTGGTCCACAATATGAGCTTAAAAGACAGTTTGAAGCACCTAATGCATAATTATAGCAAAACTCTAACACCATAAGCACTTTGGGGCCTGGGCTTTTTAACCTTGATAAACAGAAGGGGGCGTAGGACTGTACAGATATGAGAAGCTGATAGATTTGTTTAATTAACTTTTTTAAAGAAGAGAATAAGCCAGACGTGGCAACATGTTTGCTTTGTATTGCTTGGAAAAACAAGAAGAGAAATGTTAAAAAACAAAACAATTATTCCTGTAAGGAATGAACTTGAGATTTAACTCATTAAAACATGTTCTGCAGTGCTGTTTCTACTGTACAATTTCTTCTTTCTGAATTCAGAAGCCTACCATCTTTCCCTCTTGCTTGGTGACAATAATTCTGTGTATGAGCATATGAGTCACTGCTTGGCCTCATCCAGCCTTTTCCACACATTGACAAAAATGGAGAGTGAATAGTGGGAGGCACTGCAAGGGGGGATGGCTCTGGGTTAGAACGATCAACGGCTTTAATTTGGCGCCAGCTAACTCCTACTGTACGTACTCTTGGTGCAAAGAGCACCAAATCAGCTATGAGACACATAAAACTATCTGCCATATTCTCTTATTTTGAAACACAGAGAATGTGTTGGTTACTGTTGAAGCTTAAGCACATGGTGACTTTTTATAGAACAGTTCTTGGAAAAGTGATCTAAAAATACGCATACATTTTCATCTCAGATTGGAAATGGGGGAACATATCTTTGGATACAGCCCACATGCACACATCGGAAATCCCTTATGTGTTTGGTCACAAAACAAGTTCAAGCACTCAGCGCTGCTGCAGCTCAGCCATTTGAAAGGTCAGTGTAAATCAAAGTAAATATGCATTTACACGTGAAACACTTTTCAGATGAAAACACTTGGTCGCATATTTGTACGTTTTATCAAAATCGTAAACTAAGGTTCAGTTAGTTTGTCTAATGGATTCTTCTGGTGTCCAACTTTGGGTTCCTTGAAAAGCGCTATATAAATGCAATCCATTATTATTATTATTAAATGGTAACATTGAAAACTAAGTGAATTTACCTTACTGAGGATCTCTAGTTTCTTTCTTTGTTTGTCATTGGTTGCTAGAGCAGCAAACTGCTGGAGCAGCACAGGGCTCGGTGGAGTCGTGATATCCATGAAATACTGGAAAGCCTGGTAGATGGTGCAGGGAGGGATACGGGTCTCATTTGTCCAGTTACTGATTACACCTGCAGAAAATTATAAAGTTAAAGTTGAGTTAATTCATATGATGTACTAGTTTTTTATATGTGTAAGATGAAAGAAAAAAAATGAGGTAACAAACTATAAGAGCAGTCTGTGTGTGTGCAGTTTTTTTGCTGGCTTGTTTTTTGGGAGGTTTTTGCTGCAAAAGCTCTTAGCAATGCTGTTTCCCTGCTACTTGATCTAATGCTAGACAATGTGGAATTTGTTGACTGAAAATGAACTAGCTTGAGAATCAGTATCAAACCAGTCCGAAGATCAGAGCCATTTCTCTGTGTGATAAGCATTTGCTAACACGTTATACACAACACCCTTGGATATGTTGTCTAGTTGTCTGTAATTAGCAAAGTACAACCAAAATGCAAGCAGCAGTATGGAACATGTGATCCTCGAATTGAAAGAAAATTAGATACAGTGAGAGTTGTTAACAACAAGGGCTTGAATTGTGGAGATGAATTTTGAATAAGCACTAATCCTGTGTTTAGCAAATGTCTTGCATCACAGTCACAGAGAAAATCACAGTTAAGTCACCCGGTGTCACCACAACTGTTTGCCAATATGCAGTTCACTGAAAAATTTCTGGGCATGGATATCCTGCTAAAGTGTGACTTCATGATGTCTGCTGTGACTTCTTATTTACATTTGGATTTTGACAACCTGCCCAGATTTTAAAATGCCATTCTCGTGATTGCATGCCTACTGTTTTCGCAAAGTAGCATGACTTTGCTAATACCCACCTAGGGCAGTGTTTCTCTCCTCCAAGAACTCCACTTTGACGATTTGATTGACAGGTGGAGCATCCTCCAGTTTTTCTATGAGAGCTGTTACCAGGTCCTCATGGTTGCCAGGGAAGATGCCCAGATGGTCGCCAGGCTTGTAGCGCAGGCTGTCGTGGTTGTTTGTGTGTAACCGCACAAATATGGTGGAGCGACTATGAAAGGGATCAGAGATTTAGGAAATCACATTGCACCATTTTCAGTCTGTTCCATTTAGTTAAAATGTCACTGTAAACAATGAATGAGTTGGACACCAGAAGAATCCATTAGACGAACTGAACGTTAGTTTACGATTTTGGTAAAACGTACAAATATGTGACAAAGTGTTTTCGTCTGAAAAGTGTTTCACGTGTAAATGCATACTTACTTTGATTTTGGACTTTGTAAATTTTGAGATTCAAGCATCTTTGCTCCATAAACTTTCTTCTTGTGAATGCTGTGTAATGCTGTTGGCAGACACAAATAATACATGATTTATGGATTGATTAATAGACATGTTCTTCTTGGAAAAAAATACTTCTTTGATTTCTTTCTGGGAGAGACCGATAAGAAGTTTTATGTACAGACACGCAAGTGTCTGTATATAAAGGGCAAAGGTAAGGGTACATAAAGGGTTTTAGCCCAGCCCTATATCCACAGGCACTCCCATGTCTGTACATATAGTTCAGAGAGTCAGGATCCAATCTTAACATAATGGCATAATGTAAACAACTGTCACATTATGAGATTCAAGCATCTTTGCTCCATAAACTTTCTTCTTGTGAATGCTGTATAATGCTGTTAGCAGACATAAATAATACATTATTTATGGATTGATCAACAGACCTGTGCTTCTTGGAAAAAAATACTTCTTTGATTTCTTTCTGGGAGAGACCGATAAGAAGTTTTATGTACAGACACGCAAGTGTCTGTATATAAAGGGCAAAGGTAAGGGTACATAAAGGGTTTTAGCCCAGCCCTATATCCACAGGCACTCCCATGTCTGTACATATAGTTCAGAGAGTCAGGATCCAATCTTAACATAATGGCATAATGTAAACAACTGTCACATTATGAGATTCAAGCATCTTTGCTCCATAAACTTTCTTCTTGTGAATGCTGTATAATGCTGTTAGCAGACATAAATAATACATTATTTATGGATTGATCAACAGACCTGTGCTTCTTGGAAAAAAATACTTCTTTGATTTCTTTCTGGGAGAGATTGATAAGAAGCTTTATGTACAGATACGGGAGTGTCTGTACACAAAGGGTAAAGGAAAGGGCACAAAAAGGGTATCAGCCCAGCCCTATATAGTTCAGAGAGTCAGGATCCAAACTTAACATAATGGCATAATGTAAACAACTCTCTACTTTGGCAAAGACAATGCAATGATTTTGTAGCAAAGTTGCTGCACAGACATATTATGCTGAATACTATGTATTCATGGATAAATACATGGATTCTTTTTCAAATATTATTATATTCCACAGCACTAATAAACCAAATCAAAATACATAAAAAATTCTAACTGAAGAACTTCAAAAGAATCATATCATTAACAAACATTAACATCATTAATAACATCAAAGACACATCTTGCCAAATTGTGTAAAATTGTTGTAATATCAAAAAAAGAATCAGAACAAATTTATGGATATTTCTCACTTTATACTGAAATATTTGCCATTTCGCTTCAGATCCCAACCTTTTAATCTCTCTCAACAAGGAAGGGAATATCCTCTGATATCCTCTGACCAAGCCATAAGTCCTGGAATGCTACCCTTTGGTCCCAGGGCTAAATGAGCAGACTAGTCAATGGGTCCCAGTTTGCCCACCCCCAAGCTTACGTCACAATCTGTGTCAGTTTGAAGGTGCCGAAGTACCAAATTAATTTATGGAAATTAAGTAACAGAGCCACTTCAAATCTGGTCCAGTACTTTGAACTCGAGACCTCTAGGGAAAAGTTCTCAAAATCCTATTATAATCTCATTTTGATTTTCTCACACCAGTGCCACAAATCTCAGCTTCAGGTCACGTAAAGGCTGAGTGACTCATCTTTATCAATAACCGTACTACCACACTGCTGATCAATTACAGGTATTTTGTACAGATGAACTTTCCCCTTTAATATTAAGTTGCCACAAGCATTTTGTAACTAAGTACCAAGAGGAACTTTCACCTTCTGTGAGGGCTGGGGCCTCGGCCGTGTAAGTCAAGCGGAACTTGCTCTTCTTCCAGCTGCGATCATTGCTGATCAAGGAGTCATTGGCCTTCTCAATGTTCACGTCATCACCAACACAGAATACATCGCAGGCAGCCTTCACGAGCAGCCACAGAGAAGATAAACAAAAGAGTTGGGTGGGGCACGTAAACGAGAATGAACAGCTTGCAGAAGTAGGGGACACCTGGAATGAGTGTGTTTGGAGGTGTGGTCCCGCTCCTGAAATTCATAATACATAATCTCCAAGAAAAAAAAACAACAGAAAGAGGATTGTACTGGGATGAACAGCTACTTGACAAGTAACTAACATACCGGTCTTGAGATAAAGCTTAACTCTAGGTTCATAATGTACACTTTCCAAATACACCACCTTTAACCACGCCCAAAGGGTCTCAGCCCAGGAAACCAACCTTAAAAACTTTCTTGGCCCATGTTCTGAATGACTCCTCCTGGCCACACAGCTCATCTCCCTCTCCCATGCGTAGGATGCGCTCACCCCCTAGCTCTTCAAACAGTGTGTCCACAGCGTGGGCAAAGGCGCAGAAGTGTGGGTAGGCCCTGGAGCCAAGGCCAAACACCGAGAACCTAAACAGAGACACACATACATGAAGAAAACACAGAGACTGAGAGACAGGTAGTGTTAAAAAAAAAAAAAAAAAACAAGAAATAAAACACAAACATACACAACTGCAAACCACCACCACTGTGTCCATGTTAGAAACTTGCCCTTTCCTTCCTCTCAGAATATGTCAAACAGTTGAAAACAGCTGATGTATTTATAAATACGTGTCCTGTCTGAGTTTAGATGGACATAAACATGAAACAGATCACTTTGTTTTTTGAAGGCAGACAACATCTCTTTTCACTTCTTTGCCGTGAGGAAGTCAGCTCACATCTGATCCAAGTTTGAGCAAAATCTCTGTTGTCTTTTCTTCCTTAGCTGATCAGCAAACTGTCAGCTGCAATAAGATTTTTATCCGAAAGGAGTTTTATAGCCATCCTCATGTGGAGTATGCACTGAGGAAACGCTACAAGGAAAACCCTCCATTTAGACATAAATGGAGGAAGAACTCAACTTAATTCAGTTCAATTTTATTTTATATATATATAGTGCCAAATCAAAACAACAGTTGCCTCAAGGCGCTTATATTGTAAGGTAAAGACCCTACAATACAAAGAAAACAGACCCCAACAGTCATATGACCCCCTGTGAGCAAGCACTGCTGACAGTGGGAAGGAAAAGCTCCCTTTTAACAGGAAGAAACCTCCTGCTCCTCCATGTTTACATCTGAGCTCATTCTAAATAATTTATATTATATTTAACCTAAAGTAATCCATCATATTCCACAATATGAGATGTTTAGTTGGTGTCTTGTGAGGGCAACGTAGCTCTAAAACATAGCTTTTCATAAGCTCCATATAACAGACCTGCACCTTTATTTTTTTAATAAAAAGTATTTTACAGTGTATTACACAGTTAACTGAATATCTACTGGGGGTTTTAATATATTGATTAAAAAAATTAAGTTGTGTATTATCAAAACAGCTCACTAAACTTTGTGCATTCAGACAACCACATGATTTTTTATACATGTTAATCTGATATTGCTGGTGGACCCATTCAGCTTGCTAATTTTATTAAACCAGGCATGGTGACAGTTGACATCATTTATCTCCATTAAAGGGTTTCCTTGCTAACTTGCTAAAGGAGCTATTCATTTCTTTACACTGCAGTCTAATTCCCTACCACCAGTACTGATTGGACCAAGTTCAAAAGTAATACATTACTGTAATCAATTTATTTAATGTGTTACATTACATTGTTTTAGTAATGCAATAATGTAACACATTACTGTAATAAACTCAGTAATCACATTACAGTTACAATTATGCTGCTACCTGCATTACAAAGGCTCTACTGTTATCTGCACAAGAGGTGAACTGAAAGAACTAAAACTAATCAAACATTCAAAGATTTTTTACTGATTAGATGATAAATGCATATTTATGTATTATGTATCCCATTTGATGTTTCAAAGTGAATGTGCCTGGATATTAAGCCAACATTTAACCATTCTTTTTACAGCATTTCATTGACTATGAGCATAGCATGTGCCTATCCTATTTAGCATAAGCATTTTTTGTAGTTTTCCTTCCAGATTTCCTTGCTTTCCTGTTTGATAATTTAGGGATAGATTTGCACATAAACACCTGTTATGTTTGTTTAGTTTGCTTTGTTTACCTGACATTAGCAAGTGGTCCGGTGCTCTCAAAGTTAATTTTGGTTTCTGGTTCATCGCTGGATGACTTCCGAGTGTCAGAGTAAGAGGAAACACTGTTAAAACGGACCTTGTAGCTCCTAGAGAATAAGAAAAAAGCAGAGGCACGCACAGGCTTTTAACTCAAGAGACAAAAAATAATTACTCAAGTAAACATTAAAAGCTGGATTGAGATATCAAACTCACTTCCTATCTTCTGTGTTTGTTGTTGGGTGGCACATTTCCATTAAGGCGGCTCCAAATTTCTACAGCAAAAAAGAGCAAACACATACAATTAGAAGTGTCTGCTGAGCTCTTAATAACTGACAAGTATTAAGTATTCATAAATACCTCTCCATTCTCAGGTGGGTCACCATTCCCAAATGTGCTGGTCACCACTAAAACCAGTGTTTCATGCTCCAGGTCCACAACATCATATTCATCCATAGACATAACCTGCAGGAAAAAAAAGAGCGTTGTACTGATGGAAGCTTAGCGACTTACATGGTGTAGTGTTTATCTCACTCTTGTTTCCTAGACACAGACTCCAAATGACAGCTGACTTGAGCGTGTAAATTAAGGCTGAACACATAGCCGCTGGCAGAGGAGGAGGTTGTAATGACCACTCTGTCCTCGCCTCTAACGAGATGATAATATGCTGCTGCCACACATTGAGCATCCATGATGCATACCACTCAGCATGATGGTGTTTGTCTGCCACAGGCCGCACTTGCATTTCACATGCATATACGCCTCAAAGACACACAACCAAAGGCGTGAAGAGAAAGAAGCCTTTAGCCCCACAACAACCAAGATTCCCCCTAAGCGTTTGCATCTGCCCTGCGATCCATCAGCACACGCCCACTCACAGTGACACACACATGCACAAATCTTCATGCATGAATCTCCTTGTGTGATTGATCACACTGGGAAAACAGGAAGAGCAAATAAAGATAGGACCGGGAGGAAAAATCCCATAGTGTGTGTTTGAGAGAAGCTTCTTTCTCTTGTTTCTGTTTGGTTTTTGTATACAGATTTGCACACCCAGCGGCACTGAAGGATTTTGTCTTAAAACTACTACCCTGTTCTATGCTTTAGTGGATAAATCTTGCCTCCAACCTGCGGCACTTTACTGCATGAGACAAGAGGAAAATGTAACAAAAGATTGGCTTTTCTTTCTTCAGACCTTTTGTCATCTATACTCAGCTGGCATCTGCTCAGCTTTATCAACCAGAGAGTGGGGTTCGGGGGAGGGGTGTCTTTCAGTTCCTCCTTTTTCAATTAGATATTAGAGCAGCGATACATAAGCTAGTTCTCAACCTTTGGAAATGATGATGCAAGGTGGGAGCAAGGGGTACCTTTGCGTCAAAGGCGTGCTTGAAGATTTCACAGAGCGTTTTGGCATAATCTTGCGACTTGCCCGTCTCTGTAGCAAACAGCATTGTGGCTTTAACCCTCTTGGCCATAGCTTGGCCCATGAGTTTCGCTGAAAACTTCACAGCCCTGCAGAGGTGAAGAGAAAGACAATGCAAATGAGATGCAGCAAAGATGAAGACCAACTGAATAATAGAAAGAAAAAAAAGTTTCTTATTGAGCCTCTGAAATTAGTAATAGGCTGGTTCACTGTAGCAGACAGCTACGGATGGATGACAGTTGTGATTACCTAGCTTGTCATCTCCTCAAGGCAATTATAATAATAGCAGAACACGCGCACAAGTGCATGTATACACAAACAAAACACTGACAAAATTCTGATTACTCCTTAAGGGGTTGATTGGATGAATTTCACTGCTGAGCACGCCAGCGTCTTTGTCATGTGTCTAACTTTTGTTTGCAAAGTGAATACCTGCTTAGCCTTAAATTAACAAATACAAATCATTTGTGATCTTTCACATTTAGAGTTGCAATTTAGCTTTGACTCTTACAGTGCAAAGACAAAAAAGGGAAAAGAAATGAATGATTAAGTAAAACCAAGCACACTTACTTGGCAAGCTTCTTGAATCCAATGGCTCTTTTCTTTGTGGGTGTCCCATTGACCCCTTTCCACACGTGGGTATTCCATGGATCGGGCTTTTGCATAGGAGAAGAAAAATCAGGTGATCTTAAATCAAAGAGATCTCATGGTGTGTGGTATGTGGAATGACTTACTCACCTGGTACTCAAAAGAAGGGCTGAGGCGGTAGTTAAGCATTTCTTGATGGAAAACTGGCGTGATGCTTCCTGACATCGGAGGCACAATCCACACCCAGTCCCCAGGACAGCCACCTCGCACCCGAAACTCATTCTCCATGTGCTTCATGAAGGACTCTGTGGCTGAATGATGGTCTACTATGGTCACTTTGCATGTCTAAGAATAGGTAGCATAGATGGATGGATATGAATTATGTCACAACCAAATAAGTGTTTTATTATTATTCATGAGTGCATTAAAATGGATACGCTGAATGCTTACAATGGTCAAGTGCTATTAACAAACAAACAGCTGCACATCTTGTAATAAACCAGTGGAGTATCAAGCTATAATTTGATCACAAATATCTAGTCATTTTGACACCAACAAATTGTTATAAACATGGCTTAACACACTTCATCACGGAATTTGCTCAGCAGTAGCCACTTTGAGTCCAAGATAACTGTAGGCACTGTTGTTCCAAGGAGCTGTCTAAAAACTTTAAGAAGTTAAAAATCTACTTACTTCAAATCACAGATTTCAATACCTGGTAGCTGTGAAGGACAGCAATATTGATCTCCACGAGTGCCTGATCTTTCCAAAGGGAGGATGTCTTTCTGGTGTCTAAGGCCATTTTGTTTGCCACCTCCTATATAATACAGAAAAAAAATGCCTGACATACCTGAGACTGAAAATTTTAGTGACATAAACTTTAGCATTTCATTTCTGTGTAGAGTTGCTGTGCTGTGGTCATGCTGTACTGAAGCAAATGGCCCTCGTCATCACTGCAAGCACAGACAAATCCAAAGCTGGCACCCATGTGCCCTGAAGTGCTCTTCATAATTGGACGACTCTGACTGAAATTTTCTTCACTTGTCAGAATAATGTGATACATGCAAAAATAGCAAACACTCTGGTCTCCCTAATTATATGCTATGTCACATATATATTTATACTGCATGCCCTAAAATAATTTGAAGATCTGATTGTTAAATATTACAAAATAGGTTACAATTAAATTTGCCCATCTATAGAAAAATATATTGGTAAACATATTAAAGTATAAAGTACCACAGTTTTCTTTTATATTAAAGGATTTGCAACAAAACATGGAGGAAGAAGAACTGCATTCTGACAGGCTCATTTAGTGACACAATACATGCTTTCTTCTCTGCACATGGCTTCAGTCAATCTGTGCCTGAAATTCTTTTCTCTTCTTCCAATGGAACATGACTGTATTTTGGCACAACACTGTACCTCCAGAATGTTGTAGCGTGAGCTGTCACAGAAGTCTCTCACACCAATCTCTGTGCCCATGTACCAGCCACTGAAGGGGCAGCCCGTGAACTCCAGACCGCCAATTTCCAGCAGCATGTTGGAAACCGCCGGGAGGCCGTACCACTTCAGACCCAGATCTTTAAACCACTCATACCTGAGCAAACAGGGACATGATAGCTAAGGGCTGCTATTTCACATAATTCTACTCATTATAATCCCTACTGAATTTAGGATATTATCCATTGCTTCATTAGTGATGTGAATGGTCTCTAAAATCCTCAAGAGCGCGAGTAATTACTCCTGAGACACATAATTTAAAAAGGGACGACAGCCAAAACAAGCATTAACACAAAGAAATCTACTGTCAGTGCTGGACAGAGCAAGCTGGACCTCTATCTACCTCCCACCACTCACTCCCTGCAATCTCTAAGGGGATTGATAACACTGCTCTCAGTGCATTATTTCCAGAGCTGGGTCTAATCTTGTGTAATGATGAGACACCGTTGGTGGTCCTGGCCTGTGCCAAGCTGCTGCCAGGCTCAAGGCCAGCTGATGCAGGGTATGGAGCAAGAGATGCCAATTTTAGGGGAGTCTAACAGTGAGAATTGTGCATCAAGGGATTCTGAAATATTCTTGGTAGCATGCAGTGATGCACTGATAACCTGTTGTATAGCTTTTTGAAGGTGTGAAAACTTCTGTAGATGTAATATCTAATTCTTCACTGTGATTGCACATATTATAGGACTGCAGCAGCTTAACACTTTAAATATCAATGGCTTTTATGGCATGTGTACAGTGGCTATTGTTGAAAAAGTTTTCTTAAAAGTAATAGAACACATAAGAATAAAAAACAGGAGGAAAGTTAAAATTTCACTAACAAGCCCCATGGTTACCACAAAAGCTGGCATAGCAACAGATAAAGCACAGGCAGCAGTGTTTTCTTGGAATAATCAGCACAGTTGGAAACTGACGATAACCCAATCATAGTTCTTGGCTTAAAAGCACCCTATTGTTTTAGAAGTATTGTTAAAAGATGTTGAGTGGGTGGATCTTTTAATGCAGCCCCCTCTCTTCTTATTTTTGCTAGATTCTGTATGTTTTTTCTTTCTTTTTCTTTCTTTTCTTTTCTTTTTTTGCATTTTCAAGATGAAAGACATAACTCACTTTGGATGTGTGATTGGCACCTCAAGAATGAGGTCTTCAGGGATCTCAAACAGCTCAGGGTCATTCCCATTGGCTTGCAGCAGAAGGGGCAGAACATCAAAACGACCCTTTGGAGCTTTCCATCCAAGCTGCATGCAAATCTAATGACCAAACACTACATGTAAGTTTCGAACAAATAGGATAATAAAAGAAAAAAAACATTACTTTACTCATTTAATAGCACAACTCCTCATGTGTACCTCTGTGAATTCAACATTAGCAGGATCTCCCAGGATCCGTCCATCAGGCTGTTTGTAGCCAGCATAGCGAATCAGCTGACTGTTCCACACTCGAAAATCATGTTTGCCATCTGTCCTCTGAGGAAATATGGTGATAGCTGACCTGCAAAAAACAAACAGAAAAAGCTAATAAAAACATGTTATTAATATACAATATAGGCACAACATTTTTTTTATTATTCAATGGTTCTGTCCATATTGAAGTCAAGGGGAAAAAGTTCCAAATATATTAATATTTGGAAATTTCTCAACATTTTCAACATTCCTAACAGATGGTTAGCACTGTGTCAGTAATCAACTTGAAGGAAATGAATTTCAACATCTCAAAAGACTCAGAGAAGTGCCAAAGCTTAGCTACCTTTGGCCTGCTCCACATGATACTGTTACCGTTTAATACTGTGACTGGGTCAAAGTGTTAAAACTACTAAGCTGGTTGTAAGTCGTGTGGGGGGAGAATACTAAGCAGCTGGTGTCAATCTGTGCCAGTTGTGTTAATAATCATCATCTGTACAACATTAAGCCTTGTACAGCCTTGTAAGGTGTCAGCTGTACTGTTAAAGTAACATATAGAAACAAAATATTATTATCTCCCAGTGACCCCAATGTTTTACTTGTTCATTTTTCAAGTTTAGCTGCCTACCTGACTTCTTTTAACAGGAGTTGCTTTATTGTTGAAAAAGAGGTGATATAAATTATATAATCAGGAGTAAATTCTGCATTCTTGAGATTTTGCTTCCTCTGTCACCTCAGTCTTCCACCTTGTTTGTTTTGTTGACTTGGATAATGATTTCTATTGCTTTTTTGCCGTACAACTGGGGTCTTGTCCAGGACAGAAACCTGATTTATTTATTGATTTTACCATCTGTACACCTTTGTTCCAGTCTTGGTCTAATCAAAGGATGCAATCATTAAATAATAATCAGTAATATAAAGTCTGCATTTTTAATTTCCAATTACTTTAATTATATAAAGTGTAGAACTAAATAAAGCCAAGAGTTGTATAAGAAAACTTAACATACATGTGCTAATTTTACAGTATATGACAACGTTTTCCTGTGTTAAGTAATTTTGGCACAGATCCATTTGACATCTGCATTTCATAAGTAATGATACATTTTAAAATGATCTTTTTCTTTATAAAGTTATCACTATTATGTAAAGGAGTTATTACAGTTATTAATAAGTATTTCTAAACAGCTGATAAGTTCCTTACTAATGAATAATTGACAGGTTTAAGGCCAGTAATTAAAATGTGTGAGCTCTCTTCCTCTTCTAATATTGAAAGGATTAATAAATAGTTTATGACTATATAGAGTTTTTAGAAAAATGGTAGATATTCAGAAACATGAAATGTTTTGTTTATTTGCAACCTTTTTAAACCTTGTTACCTTGTACAGTGCTACTTTTTATATAATATTATCAGTATGTAGACCAAGAGTATCATACAAGAGCACAGTATTTTTTATAAAAATAAAATAAGATACTATTATATGATAATTTTTTTGGAGTTATTTAGAACCAAGTTATTTTTTTCAATTCACCATGTGATAATTATATTCCTATTTCTGAATCTGTGGCCATTTATATTAAAGCCAGCCATCCAGAGAGCTGTGGATTGGATATTATAATGGCTCTTTTCAGCATGCATATCTGAGTTGACTTCCCTAGGCCAGGCTAAGTGTAGTAATGAGTCAGAAGCTATCCATCATCCAAGAAGTAAATGTGAGGTGTCACATGTGATTAGGACTTGGCAGAAAGTGAGTGAGGCTTTGCAGGTCTGACAAATGACTGCTTGTTAGTAAGGTCTGGCACTTTACCAACAGGGCAATAATTGGTGCTGAGATGCTGACAAATAGATAGACAGGCTGCAGATAGTGTCAGATACAGCGTTAAGAGAGAATGCTGACAGATGGGACAGTGGGTCAAGTTAGGGTAGTCAGAGAAAGAGTGGCGTGATGGGGGCAACACATGGAGAGAGGAACAAGTGCAGTGGAAGGAATACATGGCGAGCAGTACCAAATCAAAGAAAAGACAATAAAGGAAAAGAAGGCTTGAGAAAAGAGCTGAGCACTTTGCACTATATGTATGTGTTTACCTCAGATTCCCTTTGTTGGTGGCGTACTTAATGTGGTTACAAATGTAGTTGTACATTCCATGGGCTGTTGTGCAGTCTCTGGCATCAAAAACCTGAAAAGCAAATATAAAAACAAGAAGTCTGAAGTATTATGAGTGCATAATAGGAAAACATCTAAATGTTGGCAGAGATGTATCCATCTATATAACTGTCTACATTAATTGACAAGCTGTCAGAAAAAAACATTAACAGCACAAATCTTAGACAACAGCATTCATGGATTTCAGGCATTCTGAAATTACCTGTAGTTTGGACCACTGAATCCTTCCCACACATCTGGCAGCATTTCTCCAGGCATGCTTGGCTCCATAAATCAGTTCAGTATCTTTGAGTTGATAAGTTCCTGAAGCTTCTATCTCCTTGGTCACCTCCTCCAGCCTGTCCACGTGGGCTTTAGATCCATACCTGTTGACAGGACAGGGTATCATAAAATAAAAGATCAGGTACATATCTTCTTTTGGCCTAATGATGTGTCTCTGTCTAGGTTTCAGTCAGTCCTGTATGGAATTACTCTGTTCTGCATATTGTTTTGACTAGAATAAAGAATACACTATATAGTACTATAAGAATAAAAAGACACAAATAACCTAAAGAGCACAACATCATAAGAAATTGCTATTATTTCTCCTGTTTCACAGAATTTTGTTTGCGTTGGTACATGCTCTGAGACTTAAACTCTGTCTAGGTATCACACAGTTTGCTTGCCTTTTGATAGAGGTATAGTACTGGTCTATGAAATCGGTGGCCAGTGGAAGAAGCTCTTCTTTAGTTCGGACTTCATCTGGTTTGCGGATGTGCTGGTTGGGCATCACCACAGAGCCAAGGCACACATTTTCAGAACAGATTGGCATCTGAAAAGAAAAGTAACATGCACAGATTAGAGAGGGATTTGGATGAATGTATTATTATTTTTAATTTAACCTCCTTTAATTTGTCAACATACAAAGCATGAGTGTGGAGAGAATAACAACTGGCTTCATTTTATGGTTTTGTATATCAATATATCTTACTTTCCAAAACTGATAAACAAGAACCTAGCTTTTAATGGCTTAAATCATCTTGATTGTGTGCATAACCAGGTGGTTATTTTCTTTTACTTCTTATCTTTCACTCTCCTCGAAACATTCCGCTCACTCGCAAAACATGTTCAGCATCGATCTTTGTTTTGTGTTTGTATACAAACTAAGAACATCATTAAAAGGCAGAATTTTGTGTTACTTGATATGAAACAGAACTAAAGGACTGTAATTTTGCATGCACATTTAAAATTCTTTTCTTGGTCTTTTAACTTTGGCTTTGTGTAAAACAGTTGTAATTTCAGTTATAAGAACTCAAGACAGTAACACCATAAAACATGCTAATTCTGTTGACAGGCACATTTACCTCAAAACTTTCTTACCAATAATTGCCATTAGATTGTAGTTATTGTTTTAATTATTATTAAGACCTACTCCTAACCTTTTAATATACAAAGCAACATGGCTTTGGTAAATTACATCCACTCACCAGGTATTTGTTATATCATGGTTATGATCATATTCTACTTGATTCAAATAAAGATAATTTCTTCACAATTCCTGGACACTTAATGCATAGAAAGATTGTAACTGTTACATTTCTTTCACAATATCACTCACACATGGCTGGCACGCATGTTAATGAATGAGTAAGTCGGTGAGTCATAGATTGGTATCGTTCCACTAAGCTGAGACAGGAAGACAGAATAAGGAGGAAAGATTAAAAAAAAAGAACGAAAGACAGTGAAACAGGCAGATGCAAGGAGAAAATTGCTCATAGCAACCTTGTTTGGTAACTTTAATGTGATTAAAGTTGAAGTCAGCTGTCACTTTGGTTTGCCGTCACCAGCTTAGAGAGAAAACGAATGAGTGAGCAAAAGCTCACGACAGAAATGATAGCACAGGCGTGCAGTTGAAGAGGAAATTTGACAGTGACCCTTGCAGTGCTAAAATTGGCTTGTTACACTGAGCCACCCACTTACACTGTCCAAACACTCAGACATGCACCAACAGTGTGCCCCCCCAAAAACTTTGACCCTTCCAACTAACCTAAGACGTCACTCCGCAAGAGCAGAAAAAGGAAAAAAAATTCTGTTGAACTGCACAAACAACATCACAGTAAATCAAGAAAAGGGAAAATGTGAAAAGGAGTTGAGAGAGAAACTCAGGAAGAGCTATAAAAAAAGCAAAGTACGTATAATTATAAGGAGGTTGAAGAAAAGATAATTAACAAAACAAAAAGACAACAGAAATAAGACTAAAAAACAAAAAAGGTGGTGGTTAAAGTACGATGATGGATGTGGAAGGTAAGAGGAGAATAAGAAAACTGATGATTAAAACACAGAATGTTAAAAATAAAACAAAGGAATCACTTGTGCTCCAGCACGTCCGCTCCTCATCCTGCTTTAGGCATTCATGCCAGCCAGCTGTCCTTTTCGAAAAAGACGGATCATCCACGAATACAGCAGAGTCTGTGATATACAATAAATCTGAAAATGCTATTACAGACCATTCATTGGGATGCATGTGACAGCCTGTTCGATAAGTCACCAAAGTAATTAGGCTGCCGGTTGCTGTTTACAAATGGCTGCAGTGTTTTGAAGGGTGAATACTTAAACAGCACAGCTCACCTTGTGTTTGGTAGACTGGCTTACTAACTAGAGGAGGAAACTTTAGCTGCATGACAAAATAGAAAACAAAATAGGTGGACCGAGCAGTTTAGGAAAATGGATAGCACACACACACACACACACACACACACACACACACACACACACACACACACACAGGCAAGGTACTCTTTGTTTGTATGTAGACGTCGTATGTTAATGAACCTATGCATATTCATGTAACCTCAATAAAAGGACAGTGTTATGGGAGGACGGACGAGAGCAACTGGGGTCAAGCGAAGGGACGGCGCTCTGTCCGGTTTCTCCCGTGCACGAGTAACATGAAGAACTTTGCCTATTTGTGTCTTGCTTAGCAGTGTAATGATATTGTCTTCAACGTTCCAGCGGATGGGTTCAAGCTACAAACCTTAGTCTTTGCATAGCTGAGGCTTTCTGAGGTATTATCCTCAAACTATTTAGAGGTTATCTTATATACCAATTAGAGCCACCCTACCACCTCACTGTTTTAGGTCCTAAAGTCCAAGAACACCAGTAAAGATAATGTGTTGCATTAGGTTTGCAGCACAGTTTTTCATTAATAACAATATCAGCTTTGTGACACATTGAATCACTGAAAGATACTCATGAATCTCAAGTCTTATGGCATTAAGTATGCCAATCTTTCACATCCCCATGAAATCATGCAGATGTCATACAGAGTGGATAAGAAAGTGATTTTTTGCAAATACACTGACATTGTTATTTGAAATGGTATAAAGCTATATTTATCAGTAAGTACACTGGCAGAAAACAAGGGAAACCATCATAGGACCTCAGTAAAGACATGATACACTGAATCTGGTACAGGCTTTCTCTCAGTCTTTAAATACCCCTATAAATGGTAAAGTACATGATAGTCACCACTTCCAGGTCTTCATTGTCCTTTGTACTCTAACAAAGCTTTTTATGTGTGTTTGGGCTTATTATCCTGTTGCTGTATGAATCATTCTCCACAAAGATGCAAAAATGCGGGAAGCATGTCGCTCAAGAATGGAGTGCTTCTTCTTCGTCAGGGTGCATTCATTTTGGTGGTGCTATCCAACTGTGTTTGATACACCATGAGCGTTTCAAATTCTGTATCTGGAATGAAGCATGCATTGAAATGCTGATACTGTGGTCAGTTTGGTCTGCATGCTTTATATACATCTGGTGCAGCTTCCACAGTCTTTTTGAGTTCACTGCTCCCTCGAAACATGACAGTCACAGTTAGGAAATCATTAGACATTAGGAAAGCCCAACATGAATTTGAGCTCTTGTGCTTAGATGTTTTATTGTGATGCAATATTCAGCTACTTAGTAAACAATGTTCTGATGGAAATGTAAGGGAAAGCAATAGTTATAAAAGATGCACAATGGCTTCAGACTGACTTGAATAAGCCTCCATGGAGGCTCAAATCCCTTACATTGACAAATGAAAACATGGTTCACTGGAAGCAAACACACCAGTAAAACAGCAGTCAGTTTAATCATGTTGTTCCTATTTTAATAAAAAGCATTTTTGTTTCAGTTTTACTGTTATGATTTGAATTTCATTTTTGATCTTTGCAGAATCATCCTAAATAGTATTTACTGACTGTAATGTGATCCTACTTGTCCAGCTGGTAAGACAATACTTCATCTGACAGAAAAACCATAACACTCATGTACACCTCTGAGCCCTTTGTAGTTAAATCACTCCTAATATGTTTAAAATGGACTCCATTCACATTTTTGAAAACTTGTGCTTTAAATGTAAGCAGTGGATCTGTTATGACACCTAGTTGTTTAAATATTGTCTTCTCCCTCCTACAGTTAGATTGAATTTGTCTGATAAACTGATAAACTGTCTGGAGAAAAATAACCACATATTTTTACTGACTTCGTGTAGTCACAGAAATCTACCCATGTGCATTATTTTAAAACGTGTTTGCCTCGTTTCTGATTTCAGGATTTTGTGACACTTAATAAATGAAACAATCATTTGAAAACTGTACTGAAAACTGCCATGTAAAAAACAACAACAACAAACCTAAAAAAACTGAAAACAAAAAGAAGATAAAATGTCGAAAGGGGCACTTTTTAATGACATGTTAACCGTGTCATCAGCACATGTGTGGGAAGTAGATGGACAAGTGTCAGTTTATCATCATGAACATAAAAGCTAAACAACAGAGAACCCTAACTTGAACCTTGAGGAACTCCAAATTTATCATTAACTATTTGTGAAGTTTTGTTATTATTTTCTTTCAATTTGTAAGAAAATATTTTATTCATTCATTTACATAAGATGGAATTTTAATCTTTGAAAACTTGATGATTAATTGTATTTAAAGATTTCATTAAATCAAGTTCACAGCCATGGTTCACTTGCCCAATTCGGCGTTAATATTTTTGAATGCAAACCAAAGACACCAAATTGCAATGAGTGAGAAGTAAGAAAAGATGATCTGTTCAAAGGTCAATTCCAGTGTTAATTTTTATACTACAGGAAAGATAATTACTGATTTGAAATTACTAGTAGTCATGTGATCACCAAAATTAAACACAGGTTTTATTGCTGCAGTTTTCCAAACACTCCATTATTGATGGACCCAATTAACATTTTTATAATGAGAGAATTAGTGCCTCATTATGAGTTTTGATAAATATTATATTGAATATGTGCACAGCTTTTGTCCTTGAACAATTAAGAGAATTTCTGAATTTATTACTTCTCAAAAATGATTAATTATTTCTTATTTGGGAGACGAAAAGAAGAGTGCAATGTTATCACAGAGCTCCAGAGTCTATGTAGAGAGGGAATCAGAGCAGATTGATGGAGCAAGAAAAGATTAGCCATTAATAGTGCAGACTTTTGTTTTGTTTCTTTGTTTTCAACCAATAATCAGCATTTCTTGATAACAAATTCTCAAAACCACAAAAATAATCTCCAGTTTCGATCTTATAGCATTTATAGTAGCTTTTTAAATGTAATACATTATTATATAATTTTTGTCAATTATTGTGGTTCGCCTGTGATGCTCAAGCTCTGTTCTACTATACAGATGTTTTGTAGTCCAGTTGTGGGGTTTTGCTGGGAAAAGTGATGGTGTCATAATATATCATGTGTAATTCAAGTTTTGTGGCTCTGAATGTGATGCTATTGTTGTCAAATAAAAAAACTTTTTCTGATATGTTACAGGTGGATGGAAAAGGTTAATCTTAGCCCGCTGCTATAGGGTTTCTAGGCAACTTGACAACATCAGAATATATGATATAGATAAGAACCTTCAGAGGCCTAAGATCCACCTGTTTGCCAAGTTTCTTTTACTTTACAAGTTTCTTTTATTTTTTATTTTATTCCTTGAATTTTTAAAACTTGTTGTGGCTGAGGGTGAACTCTCTGTTGCACCATTGGATTTGCCGCATTTTTGCCTTCAAGTTAGCCTACTGATCACATCACACCTGTGAAAATGTTATGTGAAATGATCACACCTGGAAAACTACTGACACACTTTGTGATCATGCCATTTAATCAGTGCTGTATGATACACTGCATTAAACTCGCTTCAACAATGGCTTTCCGAGTCAGTTATCATGCTGAGGTTAGGCATTAGCTCAAAGCAGAAATCATCATTTTCTGTTCAATATTCACATCTCACGATGAGTATTAAAGGTACATCTACTGATTTTATGAATCCTAATGTATCACTTAATGCCTTTCATTAGTAATGTTTATTAAAGCAGCTGCAGATGGTTGATAAAGGGATGAATGAATTGGTTTTCTTGAGCCACTCATGTTACTGATTCATGAATGTATCAGCATTTTGGACAAAAATATCCACTAAACATTACGTATTTAATTTCCCAGCACTCTCTTCTGAAAATGCTGAGTCATCGAGTCATGACTACGTGAGTCACTATCTGACCATGTGAGCTGTCCCAATACGGTAGGCTGTGCCAGTGATATGTTGTTTTTCGGTCTGAAGAATTAATTGTTTAATAAGCTTCACCTAGATTTACCTAACCCCCCTGATTTCCTGCTTAATTCTAATGAGCTGAATCACCAACAGTTCAGACAGGATTCTACTAATGTATGAATGGTTAGCGAGAAGCAGCGAAAAGGCAGACGCCATGCTGTGCTATTGTTTTCCAATCTACTTGACTTGCAGATTATGTGTTGGTAAGTCTGCAGGCTAAATGCATATTCAGTCAACCAAGACACTGTACTTTATGTTCATCAGTGCCTTCAAGATTACCATTTAAGTCACAGACATCTGTCAACTTTGTTAGTCAGCTTACAGTATAAAAGCTGTGGAAAACCAATCTGTTTCCCCCTTTTGTGATATGTCAACAAATGCAAAATCACAACTATATTTCTTGTTATAGCTGATAAAATTATTAAATCTTGTATTAACCTTTGTGTTTACAGAATCTTGTCACACACTCTCTTTTTAAACTTGTTATCAGTATTCACCATATTTCGTGACAATGAAAACCCCCAGTACATTGTGATTCAATTCAATAATGAATACACTCTTTATTAAACTCTGTGGTTGTTTCGGGAGAATTAAGCAGTTTGTTTTGTGAGACAGAACTCCATTTGATTGCACATAGTCTCAAAACATTTTTCAAGCATAAAAGCCAAACACTTTTTCATGTTTCAGCTTTTAGGAGTTTGCTTTTGTTCTTTTGCTTAAGAGATGTCAGCCGTAAAGCGAATATAGTTTATTTGTCTAAAAGTACAACAGGCTGAAGATTATGGGAAGATGTGATTTAGAAAAATTGTACTATATGCATCACTACTTGCAGGTTTCAACACTAAAAAAATAAAATAAAATAAAGAATATAAACACAATATTGCATTGCATTAAGATTGCATCATACAGGTGTTTCTTTTTGCCAGTAGTTCTAATCTTTCTTATTCAGTAAAGGGATTTAGAATGTGAAGAAACAGCATACTACATAATTGAATAATCCAAATCTTTCTCACCCTTGCTAGGATGGTTTTCTGTGACAAACACAGATGCTATAGCAGGCTCCTTGATCTCTGTGATCCTAAGGATCTTTTCTTCAGGTGAGTTTTAATTGTCTTACCTTGCTGGAGCTGTGGTGGAGTGTGTCACTGTAGATGGTGCCAGTCTCCCAGTTCTTAATCTTTATAAAGCGGGGGCATTTGGAAGGGCTGCCATTCTGCAGTGACTTACTGGGTGAGGTCCTGCCCTCAGCTGGAGGCTGTAAAAAACACAGAGACATTCACACATGACTCATTTCTTCAGACCCTTGTACTTTAACTGTCTAATATGTTCTGGCCTTGGTAATACTTTTGGTGGAAACTGGATAGATTGTTTATAACTGGGAGTCATACCGAAGTAAGTTGAAAAGTGACGCAGACCTCCCACTGCCAGGAAATGGATTTGAGTGCATAAAGTTGGACATGAGAGTTTGACGTAAGGATACTATGTGAAATATCTGAAAGCATTTCAACTGGCTGCCTCAGTGAACCTCAGCCCTTTGTTCTCAAGGAATATTGATTTGTGATTGTGCTTATGTCTCTCTCACTCAGGCCTATGCACAGAAACCATCTGCATTCTTTCCTTTCTCCATTTCTCTCCAGAATAAAGGCAATCAGCATTTAACAGCAGGTTGATGGCAAGCTAACTCTAGGCTCACATGGTTTTCCAGTACTGTAGCTATTGACTGATGAATGGCTGCAATTTAACCCCAAAGCCAACTGTAAGAGCTCCTGGAGAAGGCAGCAAATGATTGCCAAAGATCAGAGTAATCAATTGCACACCTTGGAAGCTCTTTCATCATCTTCCACAGCTTTGTTAGTCAAACAGTGGTGCAGCTTTTGAAATACTTGCTTGCATGCTTGCTGGAGCAATGAATACCGACAGTGTCACACTTGTGGGGTCTCACTGTCATTTGATGTCCTCTCAAACTGTAGGAAGGAGTGAATAGAATCTGATTTTACACGCACAAGTAGTGTGTTTAATGCTCGAACAACAATAACCCCCGCCGAGCACCTCAGATATGACGTGAGGTTGTGGATAAGATGAAAGATCATTGTACCATAAGGAGAATGCACATCAAACAGGCAAAGTATTTCAGATGTGGAAAAATTAAGCCTTTCTGACTTAAAAAAGAAATAAAAGTTGTGTATCATTTGAATGTAAGGCTTGTTGCTCACGGGCTGGAAGATAGCTTTGGCATTTACATTTATTTCATTTTATTTTTATTTTTTATCGCTATCTGCAAGTTTCAGAGAACCGCGTTTCTTTGAACAATCGCTAAATACAGTATAGATGTGGGTTTTTTCTGCCATCAAGATCCTTTTAGAATAATTCTCCCTACATGTTTAACTTCCAGGTAAAATGAATTATTTTATGCGTTTGTTTGTTTATTTGATTGTAACAGCTCAAGTTAGGTAAGGGGAAAAAGTGATTGCCTAAGACTAGCCCATTGTCATCCTTGTTATGACCCAATGTACTGTACAAAGATGGTCACTGTTTACAAATGCAAAGATAATACAACCTAAAACATAATCACACCATAGCCAGTGGTCTTAAGACACTTAAGGGATGGTGTTTCCTTTTGCTCTTCCCATAATCTGGTTGCAAGTTTTGCTATCTGTTAATTTAAACATAGTTTGGAGTGAGAATCTCAAACCACATCATGAAAGTGCATTTTTGCCCAGTTTGGTGTGGGAACATGTGAAACGGGCCACTTTCATGAATAAATCAGCACTCTAAGTCTGATATGACATAAACATTTCTCATCGGAGGGAATAGAAGAAAGGCTTAATCTCGTTTTGTTTTAATCCAGTGAAGGTCTGCCTAAGTCTTTGTTAGACTTGAGGGTGATAAGCAGCAAAACAAAATAAAGAAGAATAAAACAAAAAAATAAAGAAAACTGGATTTACATCCAAAGTCTGCAGTTTATTGATAAAATCTGCTAGCAACAGCTGCTATTACAGTCTTCAACTGATAATATTGTTGGCACCACAAGTATTTTGAATGGCAAAACTGCATAAATAATATGTTCCAGTGCCTAATGTCAAAAAAGCATTTGCTGGTGCATGTATCATGCTTTATCTGTTTAAATGACCCAGTCCTCCCCAAGATATTACACACAGACTTATCTCTTATTTTAAATCCTGAGCCCTCAATATCAAGAATAAGGTGTGGTTATGTCAGAAGGGAGGATCCATGGTGCTAGAAATTAAGATAATTGAAGCTAATTAGATGAAAATGATTTCATAATGGGGCATAATCATTTTCTGGTAAATGTGGTTATGCAGTAAAGTTCCCCACCCACCCAAACAAAACCCTCTGATGGGAAATCAAGATGAAGCGCACAGGACAGATGTAGATATGAATAGAGAAATGAATGAAATTGAGAGTTTGAGAGAAGAGATATGTTCTATATTTTAGATTTTGAAGACAAATACATTTCTGATTTGACAACTGATGCCTTCTTCAGTGATGATTAAGCCATAATGTGCAAAAAAAGGAAGCACAGAGGCATATTTTCTGTTTTCAGTGGAGTATCAGAGTTGGTGACTCCATAAATCACTAGACGGTTGAATATGAGAGAACATCCCACCACCTTGCCTTTTCAGTCAGCTTATTACACATTAAATTATGCAGAAGCTTAAGTGAGAGACACATGGAAAATCCTTCACCAAAGTGAGAAAACTAATTTGCAGGGCATCAATGTGTCACTTAAAATCTTTGTAGTCAAAAAGGGGAAAAAATCATCTCCATTTTCTGAAACTATTTAACTTTTGTGTTTATAATGAACTTATTGTTGTACTTGAGTCTGTCACATTAAGTACTAAGCAGGGAGCCATCAAAGTTAGTATGAGTGTCTAGCAAAACGCCTGCAGGGGAGGTTCCTGCTGCATGAGTAAGTGCACATATACTGGACACACATTGATTCCAGTTCCCAAACACACATTCTCACAGGCAAATAGGCTTCCTCAACTTTAGCAACTACACACGACAATGAAAGACATATGGCTTCTTACTCCATTAAACATTTCTACTCTGTTATCAAGCACCATCCATATCTCCCCTCCCTCCCACTTTCTAACCCTCTCATACATATATTCTCTCAAGCATCCACATTAACACTCTCTCTTGTGGAGGTCTGAGAGGATGGATCAATTTAAGAGGGGTCACATTTGATGGTGCGAGACAGATCAGCAGCTGCACGCATTCATTAGGCCATCCTGTCTCATTGATGGGGCCTTGAAGTGGGATAACCATGTGCAGATTACTATCCCTATCGCTGACATTTAGACCTGTGGCCAGATCCTTCTGTGTAGAAGGCATAATCTGGGTTTAATGCTGCACAATCTTGCTGATGGTTGGATCTAATGTCTAGGTGATAGGATCTTAAGCAAAGGCTTTGCACAATGTAAAAAGAACATGGATGTGCATGCTCAGTTTGTGAATGCATGGGACCATAGAACACTGTGGATGATTGTTTTAAGGGCACAGAACCATAAAGGCAGTCACAGATTTACATGCATTACACAGCTGAACTAACCAAGCCTGCACAGGAAGACTCGAACACACAGGGAACACAAAAAGGTTTATTTTCCAAATTCTTGATCTATCAAAGTATAGATGAAAAACTTATGCTTACACCTGCTTTCTTTCACTCTAAATCATTTCAAGGGCTGGGAATTTGTTTCACTTTACCTTGTCAGTGTCAGCATTGTTAAGCACCACCGGCATGTTTTCCAGCATTCTGTCATTATCTGGCACCAGCTGTGGGGATGTGCCATTTCCCACGCCAAGGTCCCTAGAAGTCAGATACAATTTTCTGTCAGGTGTATAAACTCGCATCTGGTGCAAACTAATCTTTCATTTTAATTTAAAACCTCATCCAAGACATGCATACACATACACATCAAACAAGCATTCCGTTTCGCAAAGAACGAACAAAAAAAAGAGGATCTGTAGACACTCTAAAATACTGTTAAATAAGGAAACCCTGTACAATTTTTAAAAGCTCTGCACACCCACGAAGGAATTTCTCTGTTCAGAACATAGTGGGTGCACAAAGACAGGCATAGCTCACCGCTTCAGTCAGACACATTTATGTGACTAAACTTTTACACTGAAAACACAGATTTTAAGTTCATTTCAAAAGTGTTTCTGCTACTTTTAAGTTGTTAAATTGAACTGAAAATACTTTGCAAGTTCATGCAAATAAGTGGTAGTGAAAAAACATCCGTTTAGCATCTCTTGCCTATGTGGTCTTTGTTTAGAAATTCATGTGTTTATTACTAGTTCAATTCTACAGCCTAAACTGTTTGTGTGTGTAATAGTAAGAAAATACAGATTTAAGTGTTTTCCTGAATCGAAAATCAGACACAGAGATGCATAAACAGATGGTGAATCAAGGTGACTGACCGCAGATCTGTTTTTCTTTCAGTAAATAGCCCTACAGTATGAACGGCTGTTATTCATCAGAGATAAAAGAAAAAAACATATGAACAGTGAGAGCTCTCTGTGAGCTGTAACTATCTAATCCTAAGAGATTGAATGAGAAAGGGGGGAAGGGATATCCCTGAGCTGCCGCTCTTGCAAACCATATGAGACCAAAGTCGTCTTTGTGTGATTTCAAGTTTGCGTTCCTCCAATCGAAAGCGCCCACGCACATTGTGCCTCCTACTTTCTTTCACACTCCCCCTCCCCACCCCCATAAGCATGCGTGCATGCTAATTGTAAATTCTCACAGGCATCCTTTCTCCCTTTCACACCCCCTGTCACACTGTATCTCTTTATTGCCGCAATTTGCGAGATCATATTCATCCCCACAAATCGGAGGTGGAGTTCAAACATGCAGAAACAATGAGAGAAGTTGCATGTGTCATTTGTCATTAGCTCTGACTCAACCTCATGCTTAATTGTGAAACTGTAATTGCTTCTCCTCTGAAAACAAGCAACACTGGCTATAATGTGAGTTTATTTTCTGTGCAAATAGGTATAATTTGCAATGAAAAAATGACCAGAGATTAAAAAAAATTTATTATTTAGTATTAAAAAATATATTAGTATTATTCATCACTCTAACCTTTCTCTCCTCAGCATCTCTTTAGAAATAATTTTCCGACAGCAAAATAGAATTAAGTTAACTGACTCTTACCAGTGCTGAACAAATCTCAGCATGCACAATCAAATGTATTTAAATCCCTATTTGTGGGAGCACAGGTGGCAGCATTAGGTACGGTTGTTTAACCATACACTTTGGTGTTTTTGCATTGAGGTTTTTCCTTTTGTTGTGTTCTGTCTTTTCAGAGCACGTGTTTCTCAAGAAGGCAATGAATCACTCAAAGGGTATTTATGAAAGAGAGGAGGATGCACATGGATTGGTCAAGAATGAGATATTGATTCAAGAAGACTGCAGCCTCAATTTGATTTTAATTGGTCGTGGGAGTACAATGGTAGATAACTGAGACGCCGATAACAGTACACTGTGCAGAGCATGTAGACTGAATCGAGGATGTTATATTATCCCTGACTTAGAAGCCTTGTGAAAAACTCATCTAGAGGGAAAACTTAAACAAACTGCAAGAAATCCAAGTCTTCCTCAATAAATCATAAAATAAAAGTCTAATGTGTAAAATAAACAGAATTGTTACCAGTTTTGCACTTTTTCAAAACTACTGTTATGCATAAATACCGCAGGACCTGAACTCTATATCCAAGAGGGGCTGTTCGTAAGAAGCGCAGCTCACTTACAAACTGATAGACAATACATTTTTTTTCTGTAAAGCTTTATGTTACAGAAAACTAATTAACTAATTAATTATCCATGATTAATGTAGGAAGTCGCATCCATTACTGATAAAGCACTTGCCTACTGGGAAATGCTCACATGCTGTGTATTTTAATCCTGGTGAAACAGCCTCAATGCATACAGCAAGCAAAAAGAAAAAAAAGTAAAAAGTAAAAAGAAAAGTAGCTTTACATCTATAAAAAAGCAAAAGTTTGACAAACTGCCAAACTGTTTAAAGGATGTATTTGTAAGCCTACATAAAGCAGCTGGTTCAGCAGTAGAAGAATACCAACTGAATTGGTCCTGAGAAATGTTGTGAGCAATTTTATTTTAAGTGAGGCTTGCTAGAGACCAGCAGGCAGACGATAATTACTTGGCACTGTAAGCTGAGTCATATTAGTTGAATGAGAGACTGTCTATTACAGCTAATTAACACAGATGCGTCAGGTAGTTCAGAATCTTCGGGGTGGCAGAGTGAACAGGGATACTTTCAATCACAAGACCAGGTGCAAGTTCTTGTGTCAGCCAATAGCCACCATCTTTAAGAGTCCTTGAACTGCATCCTGAGTCTAATTCTATCTGGTCTCTGACGGCAACCCTCACTGTGAAGAGGATGGTGGACAAAGACACTTTAACTAAGGGATCAATAAGGTTGTATCACATCACAAATTACCAGGCCACTTGAATCTCGGCATCTCTTCTCCCAGCATTCCTCTGGCCTTCTCCATTGATCTCCTTTTTGCTGTTTTTGATGAGGCGCAGCACTGGTTCAATCTCCTTGAGCAGTTCATTGTTTTCCTCCAGCCCGTTGCACAGGAGAGCTCCACGGCCCCCATCCCTCATCAGCAGGGGGTCCTGGCCTTGCATGCCTCCCCTCTGTAGGAGGGACTGGGTGATGGATGGAGAGGAGAGGTTCTCAATGGCTCTTAGCTGGTTATCCTTGTTGACCTGCTGCTGTTGCCCAGGGCTCAATGCGTTGAGAGGGGACCACTGCTCGTAGGACTTTGATGATGGTAACACAGGGCGTGTGACCCTCACTGTACGCTGGCGCCCATCTCCAGAAAGCGTGGTCTCCAGGTGTGTGGTGAAGCCCTCAGGCCCACGGAGAATCAGCACGGCATGGCTCTCAGGCATCACATTCTTCAGTGTCTCCAGGGCCCGTTCATATGACAGATCCACCAGGGGCTTGTTGTTGACTGCCAGAACAATGTCGCCCACTTGCACCAGGCCACACTCCTCAGCTGCTCCACCACGGATGAGGTCTGACACAATGACAGGTGGCTTGGAAACTCTTTGCTTCACCAGGAAGCCCAGACCGCCAACCTTCCTCTTAAAAAGGCGCACTGAGATGATGTTGGGCTGGAGCTGGCACACTGTAGGCTCCGACTCCTGCATGGTGCCTGTGTATTGTTGTGTGTAATTGTGTGTGCTTGTCTGTGTGTGTATAAGTGTGTCCTCAGGAAGATTTCTGTAGAAAGAGGAGGAGGGAAATAAAAGTTCTATTAGTTTTGAATGAAATTACATTGACAGCATGATTTGTTTACAGTGTGTTAATTTAACATCAGTCAGAGAGGGGTATATGAGTCATTAAAGCAGAGTGCTTTCACAAGGTAATGTTACACAGATCATTAAGTCCTGCTGAGCTACAGATGCAAAATATTGTCATAAACATGAAAAGCATATTATCCTACTTATCACATGGCCATGTTCTGTAATGTTTAAAAAAGCAAATATTGAGTATATAAAAACTGAAAGATTAATTGCACTTTGGAATGTCAATATTTGATTTCTCTAGTGGAAAAATTTCCTGCTGCATTTGATCAAGAACCTGGTACAATTTGGACTTATTTCTTTTTCTTAATACATCATTGAGTTGATGCACCAGTGACAGTGATCTAATAATATTTTCTCTGATCTCTATGATTTCCTGGGGGTACTTGATATAATGAATCATTTACATATACTTTGCATGCTTAAGCACAGGATTGGCGTACTTATATATGGTAGGATTGCTGCTCTTACCATTAGAAACACAGGTAAGGTAATAGCTAAGGTTTCACTTTTGTTTGAGGTTTCAGTAATTAACACACACACACACACACACACACACACACACACACACACACACACACACACACACACACACACACACACCAGTCTGGAGTGCATTGTCTTTCACCACATGCTTAAGCCTCTGCACTTCCAATGAACTTTACAGATGATTAAAAAAAACGTGTCAGTCTTCACGACGCTACAATAATGCGTTTACCTCTTTAATTCAACGCCACTACATTTGTTCTTTGAGATCGTTACATCTGGTCGCGTGGGTGATGGCGCCTGCAAATGTACAGTAGGCACTCAAGTAAAGCTGCTCAGTGCGCCCGCTACGCAGACAGTAAAGAAGGGCAGGCATGCTGCTGCAGAGCAGAAATAATTCAGCACCAAGGTCAGCGCCCCTCTGAACGCTGACGGTCTTCACATTCCAGTTTTGGTTATTCCAAAAAAAAAAAAGGTAAAAAAAAAATCTTTAAAAAAAATCTAGAGAGGGTTTTTTGAACTCTTGCCTACTTTTCAGAAATCCACTTGACAGAAAATCAACTTCTCCAAAGCTCTCATGACAATATGCACGTTTCCCAATATTTACTAAAGGCATGTAAACCTTTTAGTTGAATCAGTTCATCAAACAACCACTCCCGTACAAGTGAAATCACACATTCCGGGGGGCGGGGTCATGGCTTCAGTTCATAGCCTTGGGAAAAACTGCCACTAATCCATAAATATTAGCTTAGCTCTCCTGAGGTGCTGGAGTCCTCCTTTGTAGCTGCACCCCACGAAGATAGGAAATTGCCAATAACAGACGTGGAAAGTGATGGAAATGTGCTCTGAATATGAGGATTAAAATCTTTTTTGAGATTGCCGCTCTGTTTGGTTTGGGTAGAACGATTATCTGTTAGGCAACATAGTGGTCATAGTCGTCTAAATGTTAACTAGGTTACAATGCTATTATCTAGAGTGGGCAAACAACTGTTTACTAAGCTGTATGCAATGTGGCTTATAGCTTGCCCGTATTCGTTGACAAATGTGTACGTACATAGCCTATATCTGACTCAAATCACGATCTACTGTAATAGTCCAGAGTTATTAAGTACTTGTTAGGTATTCCTTAATTCTTAATGTTTTTGGTAACTCCTGGTTGAGTTTGTTTCTGCAAAGTTTGCATGTATGTTTTCATTTTTAATAACTCATTTCTAATAATTTACCGTTTGAAGTGATAAACTGCCCACTTATAACTCATTTTTACACCAAAGTTTTCAATATGGCGTGAACCAATGGGAGAAAAGAGGGATCGGAGGTCGTCTCCTCTCAAGGACCCAGTGACAGTATTAAAAACTTTACAAATGTTTATGTTGTGCTCACATGTTGCTCATAAAAGTTGCCACTAAGAAAATGAATGAACTGGGTACCAGGCAGCATTATTTTAACAGGTCGGCCCCTTATACCTCAGTGCCATGTTGTTAAAGGGAACATCGAGGCTGCACATAATACATAATGTTAGGGTGATAATATGGACCGAACAGCATTGTTTTAGCGGATTAAGAGATTATCCGGCAAGGCGCCAAACAAACACACAGGTGAGATTTATTTCGGGAACTGTCCCCACTCTGCTTGCAGAAGCAACAAAACGAACAAATGAGAAGTTTATTAAAAATACCTATACTAAGGTAAAATATTAATTAATAAATACAATTAACAAATAGAAAAAAAAACCGAGAACCAAATTACACATTTTTCCAATACCCCCTAGCTGTGAAAGCAAGAATGTCTGATTTCTGTTGTCAAATCCAAAGCGAAACTGCGTGTTGCTAAGAAAAACACTTGCCAATGCTCGGGAAACAAAGATTAACTGGGAAAGACGACCAAATGACATCAATTAAATATAGAGCAACATCTAGCTTAAAAATGCCCTTTATTACTTTTTGAAAAATCTATGGGTAAATAAATTCAAAACTAGAATAATTTTATTTTGCACTGCTCCTCTCACTGAATACATTCGACAGAAAATCGTAAAATGTTCACATAGACCGCGGATATAGTGTTTATTTTTCTCAGCAACAAGTTCTGGTGACACTTTTGCTCCCAGAAATAAAAATAAAATAAAATAAAAAAAACAGCAGCAAAGGGCTGCCAAATCTACTGCTGTGCATGACAAATAATATTGAAATAAAACTGGTTTGCACATTAGTTTAAGAGCGCTCCATTTATTCTTAAGCTCTTCGTCCACCAGCGGAATGCACAGCCCCATTTTCCACGGAGACAGAAGAAAAAATAAAGGGAGGACAGTGAAGTAAAACAAGAACTCACCCCTGAGTTAAGGTCGCCGGCACAACGACCTGCTGCGGTGAACTTGGGCTAAAACTCCTGCGCTCCTGCTTCTCGGCGTCAGCAGCGGCTACCCAGCTCTTTCATCCAAAGACGTCTCCAAGTCGCTGAAACGCGCTCTGCCTCTCTAGAGACGAGGCACGCTTGTGCCTTTCTGCTCACCGGGGTTCTTTATAAATACAGAGCAACGGGAGACACTGTGACGAGCTCGGAGAGAACCGTGCGCGGGCATTTAAATGAACTGTAGGTGGGTTTAGTTATCTCGGATATCGTCATCACTCAGCATGCAAGTGGTCATGTGCCAAAAAGTGATTCCCAGGGTTTCGTGCTTTTTTCTCTTTCCTTTTTTCAGTGTCTAATATCCTCTTTTCTGATAAATACACAGTGGTTAACAGGAATTTATATATAAAATAAAGAAATGTTCTGTTTTGCAAATATACTTGTAACTCTGCATTATTGTACATGTGTGTCCTACTTGAAACGCCTTTATAGAGCTGTCCTGTTACATTTGTTGCAATTTCTGCTGCCATCTTGATCAGGTCTCTCTTGAAAAAGAGATATTTAATCTCAATGAGACACATAAATATAAAAATCAGTTTGCCATACAATGATTGCAGCTTCGACCTTGTGATGGACATTTTCTTACTGGCTTTAAATGGCTTTATATTATTCATAAGAGATATGTTTGAAAAATAGATAGATCAACAAACCACTGTCAACAGTTTAAATACCAGCAATCCACTCCTCAAAGAGCTGAGAAGAACAGTGGGCACTAAAAGAGAACAACAAGCTAAAACATGCAAATATCCATTCACTCGAATGCCGATTGATGCATTGGGAACAAAAGGGGTTCAGTATCTTGCCCAAGGATACTTTGGCATGTGGACTGTGGGAGTTAGAGATCAATCTACCAAAGTTCCAGTTGGTAGACCACTCACTTTACCACCTGAGCCACAGTCACCCTAAAATGAAGATGACATTAAAAACTCATGGCATATATTTGGCATTGCCTCAAGTATCATGACTCATCATGATCCTGCAGAAACTCCCCACAGCCCATGCTTCTCCAGGAACTACAGCGGCCACTGAAACACAAAAACTAAACATGGTTATCCCTGAAATCTTGAACTTAACAGGTTTCAGCATCTGAAAAAAACATAGTCTACATGCTAATAAATGTATCATACATTGTCTTTATGAGAAAAATCTGACTAGTTATAATTTACAAAAATAGTTTTATACCAAAATGAGCAATGATGGGGACTGAAACAGAAAAAAAACAATTGCAACACCAACACATTGCAGGCTTATCATTGAGACTTTTTTGAGACACTAATCTAAGCAGAGATTCCCAGATGCCACTCTTCCCAGCCACCTCTTCCAGCACTTTCAGGTAGACGCACTATGAAGCCAGCTGAGAGACATAAACTCTCCACCTCTCCTGAGGTCTCCTACCAAAAGAACTTGCCTGCACATTATCATGTTATCTTGTACTGTATTTCTGCACTTAAATCCATGTTTAAAGCACCAAACTGGAAATATTATATATATAACATTATCTGCTTCCGGTTTATTTCATTTCTTTGAATTATCATTCATAATTGTATGCAAAAATTCAGTTAGTTATATTGCGATCAACCAAACTCCTAAATTCCCTGCAGAATTCCAAAATAAATTCTCCAATCGGAGAATTCAGCTCATTTAGGTCGGTGACTTTAACTTACACATTGACAATACTTCTAATTGTATTGCCACGGTTTTTAAAATCGCAAAATCAGTTAATTTAATACAACATGGTAATGTTCCCACTATCAAACTGTCTAATTATTTATATTTTTTGTGGATTCAAAGAAATGGGAACAAAATAGATGTTTTTGTGACAACCTGCAAGTAACAAACTGTCTAAAGATGCAATTTAAAATTTGCTATGTTGTTTGTTTTGTGAAGACATAACACTGGTTCATCCCTTGGATGGCTTAATAAACAAACAAACAAACAAACTTAAGTGGCTCAACAAATGCAGAAATCAAAAGAAAATTCCTGTGAAAATGGCCAATAACCAATGCTTGAAAGAAAAATAGAGCTGAGGAATTAATCAAATACTAATCAAAAGTGACATTCACAACTTATAAATGACATAAACCTGCTCATCTTAGTTATTTCTTGATTTTTTTTTTATCTTGTTAAATTCTGACAATATTGTCCCCAATTTACGGCACAAGCCTTGTCGATCAAATATAAGGACAAGAGCCAAATGATGATAACAGTAATAATAATAATTGTTCATTAACTGTATCAAAGTAAAATGTTAAATTAATCATGATTTTGATTTGAGGTCATATTGTCCAAACCTGAAAAAGCAGTCAATGTCCACAGAAAAAATGACTTTCAGAAAGCCTGAAGAAGAGTTGCTCAAGACTGCTCAAGTCTAGCTCTCTGGAAGCAGAATCTAAAAGAAGTGAGGGATGATGCTGTTGCACAGCACTGTATAGTGGGATTGATTATATTTAAAGGAAAGAGGTACTCTTGTGAAATTCCCTTTACAATCTGCCTGCTCAAAAAGCTCATTCAATGACTGAAGACTATGTATTGTGCCATCCACCTAACACAACTTTCACCTACAAGGGAGAGTATAATTTAAAATGAGTGAAAAGATAATTAAAATCTAATGACAGATAACTGACATTATCTCCAAAAGTTGATTCTGTTCATCTGGATGTAGCGTTTTGTGGGAGAAACGTTTCGTCACTCATCCAAGTGACTTCATCAGTCTCCGCTGACTGCAGGTTTCCCCAATCTTATAAATGGTACATTTGCATAAATAATTTGCATAACTGACATTACCTGGGTTATTATTGTCTCTCATCATGTGTTGGCAGGCATTCCCATCTTCTAGAGTACTCAAAAATGCAAGAATAACAGTGGGCGTTAAAATTAATAAAGGTTTGTCACTGATATCCTTTGGCCTTTGAATGAATTATGATTGCATCACATAAGGAAACACTGTTTGCATGCAATGTCATAAATCATGTAACTGACAGGAATCAGTTACAAGTACCAAGCTGCTCCTTCAGCAGACCACATCTAAGTAGACTGCATTCCATAGCCTCAGTGTTGGTCTTCCATTTCAATCTGTTGTCAATGTGGATACCCAGGAGCCTCCATCACATGCTGTCCCATGATAGACGCAGTTTGTGTAGCTGCCATCTTCCTTCAAAAGTTAATCTCTTTGGACTTATTCACATTCAGAAAGCAGATAATTTCTCCCAGACCACTTCACAAAACCTTCCACTTGTGTCCTCCTCCTTCTGTTCATCATTACTAGAAGTTCAGCCATCCGGGAGGGGCTCAGAGTTGAGCCGCTGCTCCTCCACATCGAAAGGAGCCAGCTGAGGTGGTTCGGGCATCTGACAAGGATGCCTCCTGAGCGCCTCCTGGGTGAGGTGTCCCACCAGGAGGAGACAGACCCAGGACACACTGGAGAGATTATATCTCTCGGCTGGCCTGGGAACGCCTTGGTGTTCCCCCGGATAAGCTGGAGGAGTTGGCTGGGGAGAGGGAGGTCTAGGCTTCTCTGCTTAGGCTGCTGCCCCCGTGACCTGGCGCCGGATAAAGCGGATGAAGATGGATGGATGGATGCACTGTCTTTGATTTGACTATGGAAAACCTGGGCTTTATTGTTTTTGCCTCTGATTGACTTCTCTGGGGACTCACCATCCTAACATGAGCCCATCTCCATGTTTTACTTTTTAGCTGGTTAACTTACTAAAAAAAAGGCAGATATTCAAGGTGTAGCTGCCTTTTCAAGTTGCTGACAGTATACACAGTGCCAGGTAGGTTACCACACCTACTTTTCTGGCACTGGGTTGTAAATAGTGGCCCTCTGGCTAATGTGGTTTAAACTGTGAACAAATGGAGAAAACTATGATTACCAACAATAAGGACTGCAACAGGACTGGTTAAATCATTCCTCTTAGTAGAATTTCTGTGTTCAATAATTCGTTCTTTTAGAGGGTGGGATGTTTCTCCTATGTATATTTTATTGCATGGGCACTGTATCATGTAGATGAGTTTTTAGTTTTGCAGGTGATAGAGCCTTTTATGTCAATGATGTTGCCACTAATAGGGTCTTTAAAAACCCACATTTGAAATTACCTGGTAGATTATGAGTTATCAAGATTTTTTCTGGAGTTTTAGGTCCCAGAAAGCTCTAACAAACCTATCTCTAATGTTTTTACTTCTCTTATAAGTTATCATTGGTGGTTCTTTAAAAATCCCTTGTAAAGTTGGATCTCTTTGAAGTATTTGCCAATGTTTTCAAATTATTTCTTTAATGTTCCTGGGTTTTAGTGTAAAGGCTGTACAAAAATAGGATTTGATTTAAGTTTTGGAGGTTTTTTAGTTTCTAACTCCTGCTTTTTGAATCCACCTTCTTTTCTGCAGATCTTAGCCAAGCATCTTTACAAGGGAACATGTTCATATTATTTTTTACCACCTGTCATACATTTCACTTCAAAACTATACAAAATGAGAGAAAAGAAGACTTAAACTTATGAAAAATAACTGACATTACCTTCTTTTGTCATCATCAGTCATCATGTACTAACAGACATTCTCCACCATGCAGAGTCCTCCAAAGTCTTCCAAATGCCAAGAAGAACAGTGGGCACTCAGCCACCTCTTTCAACATTTGGAATAAAGTCATATTACTCAAAGAATATCCCAGCTTTAATTGCTGAGCATATTCACAGTACAACACTTGTCAATGAATTATGAGTGAAGATCCAAATAATAATAATAGTAACAAGAAGTACTCCAAGAGGGCAAATTTCTGCCAAGGCAGCTCAGTATTTACTTTTAAAGGAATTGTGTTTGGGATATTTTAATATAATTTTCTTTATTTTTTTTAAAGATATGTTAAGAAGTCTATAGTGCAGCAAAAATTATAAAAGGGTAGCATAACAGACGTTTACGTGAATTATAAAAACAACATGCATGTGTAGGTATTGATTATACTGAACATGTTCATATTGCATCACTCACCTGATATACATTTCACTGAAAAAGAAAAGGATGCAAAATGAGAGAAAGGAAAACTAAAAACTTATGACATATAGCTGACATTACTTGAGTTATCATCATCAGTCATCATGCACTGACAGGCATTCCCCACCTTCCAGAGTCCTCCAAAGCGTCAAGAAGAACACTGGGCGCTAAAAGAGAAAGACGAGGTAACCAGTCCAAATACACACACACAAGTGCCGATGGATGACAGACGTTCCCCATCTACGCCATTATTGACAAGCTGTGACAGGCTAATGCGATTGAGTAGCTTTCTGACATTGTTGTTATGATGCCAGCCTTTGATGAATCCTGTTGGTGATTATGAACGATGGAGGGGAGTACTGTTTCCTATCTAGATGCACGTGCCTTACCAATAATTTTAATGTCAGTATTAATTCATGGTGGAGGCAAGTAACTCTGTTATTAATGGAAGAGTAGGATCTTAATCTGGTTTTAGAAATAATTTTATTGCATCCGCGCTCATATAGGAAGGAACTAGACCATTGTTTTTGATCTCTGTCACAGTTCTGATGAATAGTGGTACCAGCATGGAGAGTTTTTAGTAAATTCAGCAAATGAATCCAACACCGCCTGTTGTCTTGCCATTAAGCTTTTGGTTTAAGGCATAGTGTAACTCATTAGTAGATAAAGATGAGACTATAGATGAATGAGATAAATGAAGTTTAAGTTATTTAAGTTGAATATCGTCTGTATTGCATTTTTCAATACTAGCTATAAATGATATGATTAATTTGTATCATTGTGATTGTGTGTGTGTTGCCCAGCCAAATTTCTTATTATTATGAGTCGTGTATGTATGTGGTAATTTGTGTTATGATCACTGCACAATCATTACGCAAGCCTGTGCCTTGCATCACCTATTAGTAGATAAGACACGCATACGACATGCAAAACAAAAAGTGCCTCGATGTTGCATGCATCTGCACAAGCGCACACAAGAACAGCAGGGTTTGAGTAAAGAAAAAGAGAGATGTCTTTGAATTCATTTTAAGGGTGTATCTTTAGAAACACACAGGCACGCATACACTTATTTAGTGCACACATGCACCCACATTCCATGCTCGGCCATGTCATTATGTCAATCACTTCCTGCTTGAGTGGTACCATCTGCCCTCTTATAAAGCCACACACCATGTGGATCACTGTACAAAGCCCCTGCTTAGCCCAGTTACATAGCACATTGCCCAGAGTTAAGACTCCCTGGTTAAAATTACATTTGTTGCTTTTTATATATCCCCCTCTGCTTATCCTTAGATGCTTAGCCTTTTACTTCACAAAGAAAGAATTCTATTCTTTGCATGTGTGTGTAAGATTTTGTAGATTTTTCAATATTTTTATGCTCAGATAAGCATGTGTAACAATGTCCTTAGCATGCATAATCCTAAACTGTAATTCACATCTCTTAGATTTTAATTCTGTGTTTTCCATGGGATGTTCTCCTTTCTTTAGGGCTGTTGAAACAACAACCAGCCTTTTACTTGATTGAGAAATTATACAGCGGTGGATTCATCCCCTGAGCTGAGGATTTGAATCTATTTACTATCTATTTAGAGAAAGTTGGAGTATTATCATGGAAGAGTGCAGCCACATTTGTCAATGTATAGTGAGCATACAGTATGATGACTCAGTTAGATACACATGCACACAAAAAGCCTGCGGCAGTTTATGAAATAGTCACATAATTGAATCCATTGGTTTATGAACACAAGTATTCCATAATTTTAAACCCATTAATTAAAAAAGCTGGAATCATTTCATTTTAACACTTTTGTTTTAAATGTGCGCTTTAATTAGGCTTTAAACAATCAAAATATTCAATTGGCCCCAGGCATCAAAACTACTTGGTGAAATTTACGAAATATGGTGTATTATGGGTTGTATCTAAAGCACACTGAGTGGTCAATAAGTCGAGAAAAAAGCTAGATAAGATCGTGGATAGTGGTTCAAATAGAATCTTACCCAGCGTTTGTCACACAGAAAGCTATTAGGATGCCCGAGCAACATTTCCAGCCTAGCTGTTTTGAGTTGAATTATGTGGGATGTCTTGTAGTTTTTCCATAGTTCCTCCCAATCCTTTCAACATTTTGAATCTTGTTTAAAACAAGAACTCTGTCTTTTGCTTGTATAGCAATATTTTTAGTAGTGTCTACTTCTTGCTGAGAAACACATTTTTGGAAGCTGCTTGATCACCAAACCTTACATTAATTAAAATATTTGTGTTTTCTATCAAGATATTCACAGTTCAATATCAGAGAGTCACTATGTAGAGTTCTTTATATTGATCCGTGGCCTGTATATACCGATCACTCAGAGCAAAACTGGTAATGTGAATAATATCTATCATCTTATAACAAAGCAGTGTTCAGCCTCTCATTAATGTGTAAGCTATTTTGACATGCCGTGCTCCTCTTACTGTTAGCTGTAGAGGCCTATGTCAAAAGACATATGGAAACATCACAGAGTTGTGTTTTTTCAGTTAAATTAAATTAAATTTTATTTATACAGCGCCAAATCACAACAACAGTCGCTTCAAGGCACTTTATATTGTAAGGTAGACCCTACAATAAAACATACAGAGAAAAACCCAACAATCATATGACCCCCTATGAGCTAGCGCTTTGGTGACAGTGGGAAGGAAAAACTGCCTTTTAACAGGAAGAAACCACCAGCAGAACCAGGCTCAGGGAGGGGCAGCCATCTGCCGTGACCAGTTGGCGTAAGAGATGGAAGACAGGACAAAAGACATGCTGTGGAAGAGAGACAGGGATTAATAACAAGTATGATTCAATGCAGAGAGGCCTATCAACACAAATTACCACATACATACACGACTCATAATAATAAGAGATTTGGCTGGGTAACACACCCACAATCAATGGTACAAATTAATCATACCATTTATAGATGAGTGGGAAAGGTGACTGAGAAGAAAACTCAAAGCATCGTGGGAATCCCCCAGCAGCCTATGGCTATTGCAGCATAACTAAGGAGGATTCAGGGTCACCTGATCCAGAAAGGAAAGTTTTAAGCCTAATCTTAAAAGTAGAGATAGTGTCCATCTCCTGATTCAAAACTGGAAGAGGAACCAAGTAATTTAGTTTAGTTTAAGTATTAAGTAAGTATTTTGTACTTTTTGTTATCTTGTTACTACAGTAAATCTGTTTTTGCAATGTATTCATGGAATCTCCACATGAACCAGTTGTCATTATGTTCCTTCTTGATACGCCTCGTGCGTTCTTGTAGCTCCTCGTCTTGTTTCTTTTCATTTTTCCCTTTTTTCAATTTTCATGTTTAAATTTACACATGACGTTTTTGTGAAACACTAACACTACTAAAACGCTACAAAAAGAATTCACAGAATATTTAATAACAACAGTTTTCAGGTTAAAGGGGAGACTTCTTTAGGCAGTGTGCATATACACATTTTGAAACATACATCTCTGCTTGTTAATGTAATGACAATCATGACTTTATTATTTCCACCCCTGCTTGAGGCACATGTACTCCACTCTTTTTATACTTTGGCTCTGACTGCTTGTCAGTGTTACATTTCATTACAAACTGAAGAGACCGACAGGACAGATGGCATGTTTAATGTGTATGTCTTTTCCAAGCAACTCACGATTTACCCTCAAGCTGCTTCTTCAGGAAGCACACTGGAGGTGTCTAGGTGTGGTCAAGGAAAAAGTGGACATGACTCTTAATGCTGTCCACCAATCTGGCATAAAAGAATGCGGCTTCACAAAATGAGAATCAATAAGGGGATATTTGTCCATTCTAAATGCAGTTTTATGAAATTACAGGGGAAATTAATAAAATGATGATCTTGTGTCATAAGAAGTGACAGACTTCAGAGTTGGTTTAAAAGCACTACACTGCAAAATATGATATTTAAATGAATTTTAACCCTAAATTATGACAAAAATTACTAAACTAACCTTAAACCATGTAATGTAAAGTGATGCCCACTGAGAAGTCAAAATATCATGTATTTCTTTTACAAGATTCATTTAAAAAAAAGACAAAAAACATTGTGGAAGCATATCACACTTCCTATCATAACAAACTTAATGTTGTATCTCTGAAAGCCAATTAATCAAACCTGACATGTTGTTCCTTGAAGCTCAGCTTGCACTTTAATACAAGCATGGCAAAAATGCTTTCTTGCTTGATTTGCTTGACTGCATTTTGTGTTGTTCTCTGAGGGTTATTGGAAACATAACCTCGTCAGCAAATATCAACTACACTATATGAATAATGACAGGCGACAGGCGAAAAAAATGATCATTATAATTAGACAGACAATCTGAGATGCTAATCTATAACTTATGCTTGCTCAAAGCTTGAGATGTTATTACTTCAAATGTGCAAAATCCACATTTCAAAAGAAAAAGAATTTAGTCAAACAGGTGGGAAATTATTTTTGGCACTACATAATGGAAAACAATAAAATAAAAGGTTAGCAACATCAGGATCTGAGAGCTGATTAGGTTAAGCCATGATATATTTCATATGTGACCATAAAAAGGTCTTCAATACTGTGTCTCATTGTTGTTTGATCAGTTTTTTGTTTATTAGTGTGCTTTGCTTTTCCTGTTTTTTTATAGGTTACTGAAAACCTACATTTGGAAGGGGGTAAAATAAAACTGAGGGGGCAAAACAAGATCTGACTTACGGTAAGTTGAATATTAGTAGTTCAGACGGTGCCATTTTTGTGGCTTGTGCAGTGATGATAGAGAATTTAAAATGAAGTGGGCAGGGCAGGCAAAATGGTGATCAAAATAAGAAGGCCTGAACATGTGAAAGGTAAGTCCAGGGTTTTCCTACTGGCTATGATGTGGAGCGTGCCTTCTTTTTGATGTGATCTGCAACATAAAATTCAGGTTGATTCCTCATAGCTCCTGGGTGAAAGTGAAAATATGTAAAGAGCAGTTGGCCAGTGTGAGGCAAAACCTCAGCTGCGACATTTCATGCAAAATATCTCACTTGAAAAGAAAACACCCACTCTTTTTGGGGATCGAGATTGCCTTGTAACCAACAAATTGAGCGCAGCTAAAAGGGTCAACACTATAGAGCCAAAGACAGAGGATTAAAAAGAGCCCAGGGCAACGTTGCACATGGAAATGGGCTGTTTGCAGTTTGTCAAGGTCATTGGGCAAAATCATTATCAACACAGATGAGCTCCACTTTGTTTCTTATTTTTCAGCTTCATATCAGAGTGTTGAGGATGTTAACAGTACCCTCACTTCTGAAAATGCTTGTAGGTGTTATGCAAAAGCTTGCAGTGTTTTATATGTGGGAAGTCTTTTATCCAAACCATATCATATTTTGCTGCTTTCCTCTTGACATTTAGAAATATTTTATTGTATGGAGTATGGGTTTTAATCTGAAGCACTATTTCATTACTTTGATTTTTTTTCTTTCTGTATTTTACACCCATTTCAGATGTATTTAATGTAGTTCCTGAAGCACAGCATTCCAAAAACTTTGTTGGAAATGTGTTCCTTATAACTTTTTCATGTATTTTTTAGTTTAGCTAAAAGTGGAGAATAAAGATATTAAATATGACACCACATGATAAATTTACAGGGTTTTTTTTTTACCATGAAAACAGAAGCATCCTACATGACCTTTCAAAGAAATGTGTTAAATGAGTGAAGGGGCATTCATTAATCACACTGGCCTCTTGAACCCTTTAGAGTGCTTCTTTACAAATTCAAATGTAACACTTTGAGCAAAGACTGTGAAATGTTCTTATCTTTGACATGGCTGGACATGACGAAAATGTAGAAAGGAACCCTTTAGCTGTGGAAACTGTTGAGGTCAAGTTAAAAACTCTGGTTTTAAACATTTGTTTTTTTGACTGCCACAGTGAAAACAATATGGCCAGATACATTGTTGTCCATATGAGTGTGCTTTCACCCATTACAAATCTAGAACTTCATTCAATTGTGGGTTGAAATTGTTTTCCAAAATTCCACTAAGGCATTATAGTGGGCTCTATGGGGGTGGCAATAATTTCAAATGCATAATCTATAAGTCAGAGCATGAGCCCACTGGTGCAATTGATCTTTGAAACTTTTAATTCCAAGAACATGTTCCAAATGAGCATGAGTGTGAATTCTGTTCTGTAGTGCAATGATGTTAAACAGTTGATGTAGTTGTGGCAAACAAGTATAATGGGTTCTGAATTTCTGTAAGAACATGGCGTAAAATGACATCCAGCTAATGCCATTATTTAGTTCATTTTTAACATTATCGTCATGTTTTAAAACCTCTGAAAACCACTTCCATTTTTATTTTAACATAACTGTTATAAGGATGATAGATAAATGTTTATTTGAAAATTTAAAAGCTGGTTTTATGTATAGTTTGTGTATTTTAGTGTGTTGCATCTGCTGCAAAACCCTGCACCTGAGGCTAATCAGTAGTGAGCTACGGTCAATCAGAAAGTTTAGAAAAATTAACTTTGAAAATGCCACCACTATTTTGTTTTTGGTTGTTTGCTAGTTTTTAGATTAGACATAACCTTTAAAAAGAGAAATTAACACACAACAGTTATCACCTAAGGTTAGCAGTGGATTGCTAGCTTGTTAGCAAGGCGTATCAATAATTCAGTATGATTTTAGTTGGGATGTTAAGCTAAAAATATATCTCCCTCTCACTCCTGTTCCTCAGGCTTGGGTCCTCTACCAGAGGTCTGGGAGTTTGAGGGCTTATAGGAGTATCTTAGCTGTTCCTAGGACTGTGATAATCTGAATAGAGACTTTTGTTATGCCTGGAATTTACTGGAGCCACTTCAGGGTTACAGCTCCTAATCCTACTATACCACTGGGGCCACTTTACCCTTCACATCTGCTCCAGTTATTCCTTCAGCTCTTAGTACTTTTGCATTTTCTCTGTCCTTCTTCCTGATGTCACTCTCTACTGCCACATATATCAAAACTGTTCTTCTGCTCCTTAGCTCAGCCACCACTATGTCTGGTTGAAACTCGAAGTCCTAAAGGACCTTAGCCCTGTTTTTCTCAACTACTTTTGGTGGTGTCTTTTATCAGTTTTGGATGGACTTCTAGTCCATATGCAGCACAGATGTTCCTGTTCACTATCCCAGCCACTTGGTTGGACTTGTCAGTGTAGACAGTTCCAGTTTTCATCTTACATCTACAGAGACCAGAGACCAAAAGACTATAGACGCATAGACGTGTTTCTGCTGTAAAGTCTTCATTTTGTACCGAGATCTCGCAAAAGTTTTACATTTGGGAGATCTCACAAAAGTAACTCGGGATCTTGCAAAAGTTGTGTGAGATCTCGCAAAAGTTCATCTTTATTTATTTTTTTTCTCCAATGTCCCTTGTTATGGACATTTTGACATGGGTGACTGTGGGGACTAACCTCTTGGAGAAAACTCCATGGGGTCATGTGAGAAACTCTTTGATTTAGATAGGTCAGTATTCTCTTTCCAGTTCATCATTTGTCATCAAATATTATTCATTAATTGAGTGGATAAATAACATACCTACTTTAAACAACTGCAATCCTCATCATTATATGGCTCAACAATGTTTTTCATGTTTGAAATCATCAGATTCTGCTGCACACTGTATATTTCATCTCTTTTTTCAGTATCAGATTTCAACTCTGTGGTTGCTGAGTTGATCGCACAACTTTAGAGACTTGCTACTTTTCCATCCAACAATCAAACCATCAGGGACTAATATACAAGAGGTGAATGCAAGGTGAAATCCAATAACTGCATTTAAATGTAATTAAGCATACTTACGTGGCATTAATCAGCTATCAGAAGCATGTTGTTCAACTCACAAACCCTAACAAAACATTTTGCACCGCAGAGGTAAACAGAGAAAAAAAGCACAAGACAGAGAGTTAAACTCTGTAGAACCTGATTTAAAGCTAAAAGATACCTCTTAGGAGAAGGATAAATATAATCAGTTCAATTTCATTTATATACCGGGAATTCAGAACAACAGTTACTTCAAGAAGCTTTATACAGTACGATAAAGACCATGCAATATTATAAAGAAACTCCAACAACTATACAATATCCTTGAAGCAAGCACTTGGTGACAGTGGGAACTAATAACTGCCTTTTTTACAGGAAGAAACTTCCAGCAGAACCAGACTCACAGGGGGGCAGACAAAAACAAACTAGAGAGTTTAATAATTGATTTACTTATGATTAAATGCAGTAAACTCATCTCTTTTCACTCTATCAGAGAGTGAAAAGAGATGAGTAAAACGCTCACTGAATCATGAGAAGCTGCCACAACAGCATAAGCCTTTTGCAGCATAACAAAGCGATGGTTAAATGTTACCTGATCCAGAGAGCTTTATCAAGAAGGAAAGCTTTAAGCCAAATCTTAAAATGAGAGAGAGTGTTTGTCTCCAAAATCCAAACTTGGAGCTGGTTCCATAGTAAAGAGGCCTGAAAGCTCTGCTTCCCATTCAGACAACTGCAAAGAGGCATGTCGAACCAGATTCCCTATATTGCTTCCCAATAGTGTACAGTCCAGTACTTATCCAGCCAAACACAGTGTAGACACTTCAGCACTAGTTCTCACAGAAGGTAAACAAATCACAACAACAGTCACCTCAAGGCGCTTTATGTTGTAAGGTAGACCCTACAATAATACATACAGGAAAAACCCAACAATCATATGATCCCCTATGAGCAAGCACTTTGGTGACAGTGGGAAGGAAAAACTGCCTTTTAACAGGAAGAAACCTCCAGCAGAACCAGGCTCAGGGAGAGGCGGGGCTATCTGCTGCAACTGGTTGGGGTGAAAGAAGAACACACTGCACGCAGCCAATCTCCAGTCTCAAAGTTTAGTGCCATTTGAACTAGGCTTCTGTTTTGGCTGCCATGACTGCCCTTCACTATCAGGTCTGTTTACTCTGATGTCAGCAACATGTTCACTGGAACCAGGTATGCTGTTTGTACCAAAGTAACCAAGACAACCACTTTGGCTTACTTGCAACAAACACTGGTTAAAGAATGGAATGCCATCCCACAGCAATGTGAGACCAAGTTGGAGACCAGCATGTGGAGGAGGTGCCAGGCTGTTGTGGCTGTGCATGATTCTTCCACATGCTACTGAGGCCCCTATTTGTTATGAATACATTTTTAAGTTGCCAATATGTCTTCTTTCTTCAGATTCCAATCATTCAGCAGGATTAGTTGTTTATTTACTGTCAGAGAACATTTGGCAAGTTTTCATGGGTGCAACCCAGATAGTCCACTGTGCTGCTTATACTACAGGTGCATTTTAATTGTAAATGAGAGAGAATTTAAAGGGTAATAAACAGTCTCTCTAGTGGTATAAGACTTATTGCCATGAAGCATTGTTACAACAAAGAAATAAACGACAATACACACATTTCTTTACTTTCTGTGTAAAGTTTAGTTTTTTGGAGTTTTGTTGTATTTTCATGCTTTCTGTGTGCAGCATCTTTTGTTTAACTGAGTCAGGAGTAAAGTCTATTTTTACCATCTGGTCATCAGTTTTTTTTGTCAACCATTGGGTCAGGACTAAGAACTTTGCCCTTAAGTTGACATAATTAGGTCATTCAAATGACAATTCGAATTTTAAGGGAGGTGAACAGCAGTGCAATATTCATGCAGCTCTTCTCAACAAGGGACTTCAATTTTGTGTTACTTTTTGTTTAAACATCCACTTTCTTACAGCAATGACTGACATGTGAAAGTGCACCTTAGAGTCTTATGCATAACTTTGTTTCTTTATTTCTATTTTGCAATAAAGAACAGATGAAAGGTTATAATGATAAAAGCATCATAATGTATAATTTTTTTCATATCAAATCAACTAAACCATCAGTTTTTGGTGGTCTGAGAGAGAACGGGTGTTTACCTATGGTAATATTAGGCTGGGCATGCATAAAGGCATGGAGGTAGTTTCAATTTTTCTTTTATGTCCAGTGACTTTCTTTTCCTCTTTGAAGTCTGAAATTACTGATCATATCCAATGTAGAGGCTCCTGAGTAAAAGCTCACCTCAAGCTGACAAACAATTTGTGCCATTCCCTTAAGTGTGATCACTGCATTCAATTCAGGGTCCGTTTTTTTTAAACTGAGGGGAAACATGACCCATATACCAGAGCTGTGATCAAACTGAAATCTGTAAAAAAAAATAAATTTTAAAAAATTAAATAAAAAGCTGGAATTTAAACTCTGAAGATAGGGATAAAAGGATGTGACTCCTATCAAAGATTAACATTGTTACAAAAGCCAAAATACCAATGACTACTTATGTATGTTGTGTGCATTTGGCTGTGAGGAACAGAACAAAAGCTGTGCCTGTTCTGGATTCATTTGTCCAGTTCATATATTTTCATGGTAATTTTGCATATTTCTTATTTTTTTGTTCATATTTCTCACACTTTCTGTCATTAACTCTGTGAGTGGTAGTGGCTGTGTGTACCAGTTTGCTCACATTATCATAATGAATATTAAGCAGATGCAGTGTTTACCATATTCACAATTACAAAATCAAGATGTACCTTTTATTCTAAAGGTAAGCAAGCTTTTCTATCTTTAAATACCTTATTTAAAGCACATTTCATAGATTAGATTTGACTTGCATTAATAAGCAAAAAACATGAACTTAATCTAACATTTCATCCTTTTGTCAATCTCCAAAATAATGCAATTTATGAAAAGGTTTATTGGGAACCTTTGGTCAGATACAGACATTAATTGTCGCAGTCTTAATAGCCTGTATGATGATTTCTGTCCACATCCATCTTTATTCTCCTTATTTCTTATCTATGTACACTCACACTTCTAATCAACTATTTAGTAAAAACATATGTACGTTCGCTATCCATTTAAAAAATGGGCTTTAATGTTTTCTTTTAGCTGTTTGAATACTGACCAACAAATTAAAGTTGCCCCCAACCTGCCCCCAAAGACTGAAACCTAGTTCAAATGGCACTAAACTAATTAGTATGGATGTATTGAGTTCTGAGGTTTTAACAAGCTAATAGATTTTATCATTACTGTTGCCTCACAGCAACAAAGTTATAAAGTAAATACTTTGTAGATAAACCCTTTGCATCCCTACGATAAATGAAAGGGTATCCTGTAGGTGATGGAAGAACAAATAGACCGTCAGGACTTCTGAACGTGGACAACAGCTTTTAAAAGGCAGCCTCGTAGCTGTAAAAATCCAACAGATGATTAACGAATTCAACAAGACCTAATATTAATAACTCAGCTTGTAAATTGCCCTGTGTGTGTGTGTGTGTGTGCGCGCGCGTGTGTGTGTGTGTGTGTGTGTGTGCGCGCGCGCGCGTGCGTGTGTGTGTGTGTAAATGTAATCCTTCAAATTACTGCCACGAGCTATAATAAAATAACATCAAATAAGTTCAGTTGGCCTTCCTTGGTCAATATCAAGAGAATAATAAATGAGCTTTCTAACTCTAATGTCAGTGCAACATAAGCTGCATTAATAGCAACGTTAATGATGTCTTGGGGCCTAACGTGAGTCATACTGTTTGTTCTTTTTTTTTTCTCTCTTTTCCATCAATCTATTCTTGCAGAGCAAACAAGACAAAAACTTGAATAAATAAAGTCAGTGGACTTCAGTGGTATTCTTAAGGGCAGGTGCTTCATCATATTTCACACTTTTAGATGTCAGATGCAAACTTCACACAAACAGCATGAACTTATCACTTAAATTTTTTATTGACTTTTTTTTTCCTCTTATGAACAGTAGAACAAACCCAAATGCTGCACAAAAAACACAAACTTTATATCAAGGCCTGCAAATGTATTTTTTCTTTGACATTCAGTTGAACAGCAGAAACTAAATCATTTTTGAAAGGGTAGAAAACTTTTATAAACTTTACTGTACAAATTATACAAATGAAGTTCCATTACAAGCTTGAATGATAGATAGGCTCTTTTGAATGAGGACAACATTATGTGTTTTTGCTGATGTTGTTATGAGGATGATAACGCTGATGACCACAAACAACATGACGGTGACTTTGATGATGAAAAAATGTATGATTTCTTTTTTTTTTTCATAATCAAAATCAGAAATCTGGGGGGGGGGGGGGGGGCATCAAAGTGTTGCATTATGACAGTTGCAGCCAAGCATTTTAAGGTAATAATGGCAACAAAAGAAGCAAAAAAGATATGCTTTACAGTGAGATGAGGCCTGGACAAAAATAATACTCATATACAACAAACAGTATCCACTCAAATGCTAACGACAGATTCAGAGTACATTTGAATCAGCAGTATGAGCAGTTGTCATCAGAAAGGAGGTTGTTGTGTAAATTCAGGATAATATGTTCTCTCCTTTTGGAAAAGCTGCTTGTATTTGACATCATCCTGTACATTCTCAAGTTTGACTCATTTGATGACAGATAGTTGAGTTTAAATCTTTCCAAACAAAACTCTGGGAAAAAAATGACAGAAGTATTGTAAGAAGCCCTTTCAATGCACTCCCTGGTATAACAGTCAGATTGAAACACTTTCATGGTGTTTCTCAGCATTCCTCATTACACTACAAGGCTGCATCATTCTCACATGTTTAGCCTACACATCAGCCTCATATGTATCCAGAGTTCCACCTCTCTGACCCTGCCTTGTTTGTCTGTCCTCGATGCTCTCGACAGTGAACCATGAACAGTTCTCAGCAGGAAAATAATCACCTTCTCATTTTCTCAACTGCATGTACTCATCTGTATTTGTCATGGAAAGTGGGTTTACATGGATCACTGTGTTTTGGGTCACCTGAAAATATTTCATTGATCAATTAGGCATGCAGAGGAGCTGAGAACACCTCATTTTGCAGTCTGGTGCTGCCTTTCTTCTTCTGTGAATCATTTTTTGAAGCCCTGCCACAGTGTTTGATCTCCACGGTGCCCTATTAGCCAAGTGCATGTAGGAAGATTAAGAGGAACTGCTGAGAAATAGGTCTAATGGTGGTTGTCCTCTGACCACATTGTGTACACTCACACAGGATGCAGAATACTTCATTGTCTGAAAAGCACTGTGCTAAATCAGCTTCCGCCAGCTAGGACTTTCAGACTTCTCACTAGTGTGGCTGATGTTCGCTTCACAATTCAAATTAATACCAAAGACATGGTGGAGATTTTTACATGAAAAATGGAAAGTATATAAATTGGTCTTTTTAAAAATCTTGGATTATTAGATAAAACTATTACCACAAGATAGGGAAGTGAGACTTGAACTAACAAGTATTTTATTTCTTGGAAATTCTTGATTGCTAGAAAAATAGACTCACCATATACATCCTTTAATGCCAGGACACACATGGAACAGAAAAGTTGTCATTTCTTTAAGCGATCCTGTTCCAGGTGTAAAACTAAGGCAGTAAAAAGGCAGTACAGCTTCAGGCAGGATGCACATAACATAAGAGCTTGTTTGTGTCTCTTGGTTGCCACTGCCTCAAGCTTTTTAGTGGAGCATACTGAAAAGAAAAAAAACAAACCAAACCAACAAAAAAACTTTCCCCTTTTATGTTCAGCCATCATTTCACTTTAACACACACACACACACACACACACACACACACACACACACACACACACACACACACACACACACAAACATAATACATCAATCACAAAAAAGATTTCATTAATTGGGGAGGGGTGGGGGTGCTGTCACAGTATGAAACCACGTCAAAGGCTTAATCAGGCTCATGCTTTGCTCACATTATTGGTAATAATGGCATTATTGTGTGCATATAAAAGTAGCCATTCAAACAAACAACTGCAAAGCAATTTCAGGCAGAACAATTCTAATTCATTTTGTCCAAGGACGGACAAGTTTACATTTGAATTCTTTGCAAAGGGAACAATAGAGCACGATGCCATATTTAGCTATGTTGTGGCCATGAACTGAGCAGTACAGCGCCAATCCTTAAAAGTATTCTGCAGGCAGCCTCTGTAGACACTTATATGTTTCTAGTAGTGAAGCTTATGGTGGATGTGGCTTTAAGTGTTCTCACTAAAGAGTGCACAGGGAGGTCACTGAAAGCTCCATCTTAATTAGCAAAACATCATCCTTTGAGGATATGACTCCAATTTTCTGCACTATGAAAAAAAGTGACACCATCCATCAGTTCTATGTAAATGTTCGAGGTGTACTCAAAGACAAAAGTTGACTCTGACTGCTAAATAAATACAAAACACAAAACTGTCACTGATGATTATTTATGTCCATTGCTTTCATTGCATAGCTGTGAGGTCATTAGACACCTGCATGTGTGGGGAAAGTTTCAAATATTGTCTTGTCTTTCATAAACACAAATATAAATATTCCGTCCAAATAGCACATTTTTTGTCTCTGTAATTTGCTCACATAGCATGTACACAAAACATTTCTCATCACTCACAGATTCTAATATTGTAGAAGCAAATCTCTCAGAGAAAAGCAAAAACTCGCATTCATTTCACTGGATGTGAATATCAGCAGAGGTATTTTAACATTCGTCTCGTGGGTATGGAGTTTTTGGAATTCATTCCATTCTTCTTCACTCACTTGGAAGAGATTAATTTGTCACTCCAGACAAATGGGTGTGTCGATTTCCAAGTTAGTAGACCATGTAATGGAATCAATTAAACTGAGATGCTCTCATTGGAAGGTTTGATTCCCTCCACCAGCACTGCACTTCTCCATTTTTTTTTTCAAAAGCAGTGACTTGTTCAAACTTGCCTGGTAAATTTGAAAATCTTGGATTAGATTTTGAAATGCAAAGCTTTCTTTCAATCTATAATTTCTCTGTGCAAGAAGAGAAATAGAAACTGTCTGATGTGATGATTTCTGGTTTGTACAAACAGTAAAGTTCTCACATTTGGATTCAGATAGAAATGCCGAAAATCAACTGGGACAATATGAGTGACAAAAAAAGAGTCACCTTTTTGCTTTGCTAACCCCTGCTGCTGAGATGTCCTTGAAAAAGGCACTTGACCTCCCAACTGCACAGATACAGCTGCTTAGTGACCACAAGTTGTGTTCAGAATGTTCAGACGTTTGATGTTAAGAATCACATCAACCCAGCCTCTATAAATTTTACATATGGGAACTTGTGAAACATGATCACTGCCTTTCTTGAAGCCTGCGTACAGGCAATGTCACGTGTATGACGCACTACATTTTGTAGTAGTGCAACATGTATGTACTGGCATAATCTGCAAGTGCTGTATGGCTGGGGTTGATGGTGGGTTTTGTTCTATAATTTATATTGCAGTTGTGATGCCAAAGGCAAGCATTTGCGTCTGTATTTTAGCAGTGACAGCATGTGTGGTTAAATAAGAGCAGACCTTACAGTGTTTTTTTTAAGACATTTTGCCCTTAAATTAAAACAAAACAGCGATCTTTTTTCTTTAAACACTGACTAAAGCTTTGTGTCATACTACATCTGAGTTATTCATTCGCTGCAGATGTTCTATTTCATCGTTCTCAGTATGTTTCATAGAAATGCATTTTTTGTGGCAAGTTTGAAACATGTTATTGGTATTTCTAGAGGCCAAGTTTGTTAGCTATTACTGGTTACAAGCACAGAAATCCAGAAAAAAAATGAAAAATCAAGTGGTGCAGTGGAAATTATACATAATTTGGGTAGGGTTAGGGCCTTCAAAAATGATTTACAAATCAGTTTAAAGTGTTAGAAATATCAAAACAAAACAAACAACAACAACAACAAAAAACAACTTGCAAAATGAAATGTTGCAGTTAACAATTTTGTAGCGAGCTGCCGTGAAAATGTCCCCCAAGAGCAAAGCTTAAAAAGCTAAGAAGGATATGTTGCACAGTCATGATACTGGAGAACATACTTGCAGCTGAAAATGAGTTGCAACGTAGCATGAATGGTGGTGTATGGATTGTTGAAAGTGTTCAACAGAAAGACACAGGGTGTTTTAGGGAAGGGCTTCAGGCATAGAGCGGAGAAAGGCCTCTCTGTTTGAAAGTCTGCGGTGTGTTTTGTCACCCACTCTGGGAAAGTGGGCCAATACTGACCGCTAAAGGGTCCATTCAGGCATGAGGGGGAACGTGTAAGAGCTGGAGCAAGAAGAAGGAGCAGGAAAGGTGAGAGTTGTGGAAGCAAGGTGGGACAAGAGAGGGTGGGTAGGTGGGTGGCAGGCAGGCAGGCGGTGGAGCAGATGTGAGCAGAGCTGAGGACGAGCTTCACACAAAGACACTGTCCCATCGATGTCTCCATTACAGCCTGGAGCAGGAAGGGGAAGGAAAACAAAAACAAGATTAAATTCTCCGTCTTAACACACAGCACCACAGGAGTCCACACTGTTAGATGTCTAACTGCTGTCATCTAACAATGCAGAACACATGGAAATCAAATTAAACACATCCTAGAACTGTATTCCAAACAGTCTCTTTCAAATTGTCACATACTGGCACTTTTCAGAATTGGTGTAAGTCTTCAGATCTTGATGCACTGTCAAGATGTGAAGGGTGTGCCTTCAGACTTGTAGCAGATTTAAAGCAGTTATTTCTATATGTTGTGTAGATAAGACATCCAAACTTTGCGTCCATGAAAGTGACAATGGATCTTTGTGAGAAGCACTGTTGTTACACATTATCAGCCAGATGGGCCAGCATAGGGCCTGCTGGAGGGGAAGACAGGGTCACATCCTCCATCCTTTGGATTATGTAAGATTTATTTTTGGGATCTACAGTTCAACCAGTGTGGGTTTGCCAAGTGGATGTCAGGCAGTGAACCACTCTCAGGCTCTTGAGCATGATGTGAAATTACCACAGTTTGACCACCAAAAACTTCTTCCCCAAACATGTCACACAGACTACCCTGCTGGTTGCAATTATTTAACATTTTCACCTCATTTGACGGGAAATGAGTCCCACTTTTGCATGGGATTTAGTGCTTACACACAGGTGTTGCCAGTCTATTGTGTCTTGGGGGGGGGGGGGGGGGGGGGGGGGGGGGTGTTAAGCTTCAAAGCTTAATGAGTATTTTCTAACTGGCACGACTTTTGGCTCAGGCAAGCTAAACCTTTAGGACATCCCCATTGTATGGCACACTTTGTAGCTCTTCTGCTCTCTCTTTCTGTTTGACTTCCAAACCCCTGATCTAATGAAATACATCTCCAGCATAATAAACCATGTGGGTGTCTTTAAATGAATAAAGAGAGCCCTGCAGTCCTTGGAGGCTGTGTGACAGAGCTAATCTAAATTTGCTATTTTCGAAATATTTATGCTGTGTGTTTTTGTAGACCTATATTATATTTGCATAGTTGGCATAATTAGCCTCATTAAGCCAATGAAGTGCCAAGAAGAACATTACATGACAAATAGGCTTTGACGCAACTATGTTTGCACGTTTAGGTGCAACGCAACTGGTGGCTGGATCAATTTCAGTGGCAATATTTTTACTTTTTTACCCCTATTTTTAATGATTGAATGGGAAGAGTTTGGGGTGGATCGTATACCATATGCGACTATGTTTAGCCAAGAATGGCACGTTGGTTGAGGTTATGGAGAAATTGTTCTTGGGGCTAAATATAAATAAACACATTTTGCACATAACTTTGGATTTCTTCTGCATTAACCCATACCACAGTTTTTCTGCATCCTTCTATGATAGCCAATCATTTAGGGAGAAAAATTGTTTTAGCTTATACACCAAAAGAGCAGCTACCTTTGCAGTGATTTTTGTGTCATTTTGAAACACATTCAATTCTCATAATACATCTTTAGTTACACCCTCTAAATCACTCTGCAATTAAACTTTATTGAAATTCTGCTGAGAATATAGTGTATAATTTTCCATTCCCTTTATTATAGTGCATGGTTCCTGTTTTGTGCTGCCATGAGGACCATCAATATTCAGTATAGGGAAAGTATTTTTTAGTTTTATTACCTGCAGCCGTGTTGCTCTTACAGTATATTTTCCTTATAATTAGCTCTGAAAGTACAACGATCTCAAAATGGAATAAATAAAAAATGAAGATGATGGACAAAATATTACGAAGACATGATCAAAGGTATCAACCCAATGCAAACATCAGAAAAACATTTTATTTTAAATGAAATAACTTGACATTTATAACAGGAAAGTGATTTTCTTTTCCAATAATAATGAATAATTTCCTAATTGAATTAAATTAAAATTATTATTTTAATATAAAAGCATCCACTTGCTTTTATACAGTCTTGACAATAACTTTTTCAAACCTCAATTTTTTCAAATCTTATTTATGAAACGTTGAGCGCAGAAAGAATTACAACTTAGTATTTGCAAGAACTTGCGTATCACTTTAGAAAGCTGTTAAGCCTGCAAATCCATTGTTCCTTTAGGTTTTTTAAGGAGCTGTGTTATTATTGTTTCTTTTTTTAATTAGGATTTTATTATGATAGCCATCAAGTGGATTATCCATAATAATCACAGCAAAGGAACATATTTAATTTAATGACCTTGTGAATCCCTGTTGTTTTTATTTTTGCTTCTTATGTCAGTATATACTATAACAAGAAATGCACTGAACCTTATCGGGTTTTAACACTTTTAAGAATGTCGACAGAAACCAAACATTCATGCTCTGGTGGGCTTCAGGCCTTCCTGAGATTGGGTGATGTGGATTTTTTACACTTCGGTGACTGAGGCTGGACTTTAATGTTGGATGTAGAGGAGGAGGGCTGGTTGTCCACCTATCTATCATTTCATTTTTCTGCTCCATGCCCTCACTAACTCATTCTGTCTATTCAACCAGTGAGTCACAGGTCTGACACTGTATGACACAGATACTTGCACACACATGCACACACTATCATCAGTATGCCAGTTTGTGCACGAAAGACTGGAAATAAATGAAAGAATTTTTGTACTATTGGAACAGCTTCACTGACGTGAATGCCACGATACATGTTCAAAGTAATTCTGATGTATATAAAGTTGATATATTCAATATCCTTGGTTTCCTTATGTTTGTCTAAAATGTGCTATGAATAAGCTTCTAACCAAGGTACACAAAAAAGTATCACAGATACTTATGTATATAAGTTTAGAGTTGTGAAAAGTTAAGATAAATGTTCATCGAAATCAAGACCCCATTTTTGCACATCGCGCATTGTTATATGATTATTATCTTGATATCTTCATCATGTATTGTTGAAGTCAGATGTTAGTGCCCATGGGGATCTTTCATCATTGCCTTCCTACAGCCTTTGAAATAAATGGTTTCTTTTCATTTTAGGGGACAAAAGACTTCAAGACAAGTACAAACTGATACAGTCTACTGTCCTTTCCCAAAAAAACCCCTCATATTTCATTCACAGTAGATTATAGAAAACATCAAATATTTCAGCTGAGAAAATGCACCAATTTAAGAAAAATATTAGCTCAATTTAAATTTAATGTCAACCCTACATCTCAAAAAAGTCAGGATAGGAGAACAAAGCACTGGAAAGGTAGGTGGTACTAAAAAAGGAACAGCTGTAGCAAGATTTTGCAACTAATAAGGTTAATTGGCAACAGAATGATGTGCCATCTTCAAGAAGAAAAGTTTCTCAGAGGTAAAAACAGGCAGAAGTTCACCTCTCTGCAAAGAAGAAAAAACAAACAAACAAACAAAAAAAAAACAAAACAACAACCCCAAACTGCATCACAAATTCTGGAACAATTTCAGAAAACTGTTCCTCAACATAAACTTGCAATGACTGTAAATCATAACCTACAGTACATAATGTCACCGAAAGATTCTGAGAATCGGGATAAATCTATGTGTACATGGGATAAGGGACAAATTAATACCAGATGCTCTTGAGTTTCAGTTCCTCAGTGGCACTGCATTAAAAACAGGCATAAGCCTGTCATGAAAACCATTGCATGGGCTCAGGAACACTTCCAGAAAACCCTGTTTGTGAACACAGTTCGACATGGCACCTGTAAATGTTAAGCTTCATCATGCACAGAAGAAGCCATATGTGAACATCATCCAGCAACACTGGTGTCTTCTCTGGGCCATATATGCTTGTTTAAAATGGACCGCACCTAAGAGGAAAATTGTTCTGTAGTCAGACAAATCCAAATTTGAAATTAGTTTTGGTAAGCATAGACACTGCATCGTCTGGACTGCAGAGGAGAGGGATCATCTGACTTATTATCAGCACTCAGTTCAAAAGTCTGCGTCTCTGATAGTATTAGTGTGTGTTAGTGCCTGCCTGCTGTCCACACATTTCACTAACTGAAAACATTTGGTGCATTATGAAACACAAATACAAAAAAAGACCTAGGACTGCTGAATAGCTTGAATCCTAAGACATATAGGACAGCATTCCTCACCCAAAATTCCAACAATTAGTCTGCTCAGTTCACAGATGTTTACGGCTGTTAGGGGATGGTAAACATCCCAGCTTTTTTGAGATGTGCTGCTGCCATGAAATTTAAATTGGAGTTTATGAAATTTGCAAATCACTGCAGTTTCCTTTTATTTTTACTTATCTGAGCTCATTTAGAGTTGGGGTTGTACATTATTTAATAATGGATTGCATTTATATAGCGCTTTACAATTCCACTATTCATTCACTCACTGGTGCAGGCAAACCACAGCTGTAGCCAAGGCTGCCCTGGGGCAGACTGACAGACGCGAGGCTGCCGTATCGCGCCATCAGCCCCTCTGGCCAACACCAGTAGGCAGTAGTTGAAGTGTCTTGCCCAAGGACACAATGACCAAAACAGAGAGAGCTGGGGGATCGAACCAGGACTTTTAATGAATTACCCATTTATTTTTGATTTTCTAAAAAGGGCAATGGATTGTGTTATCTTACTGCATGCAGGCTGAGGCATTTCCACATGACAAACCCAGCTAAACTTAGTTTATGGGTGTCATGGAAACAGTTCACTGGTAGAAAAAGTAGAAATAAACCTGTAGATTTCAACTGATGTCTTTAACCTCTTAAAATAATGGCTCATTTAATAGATCCTGTTGTGGATGTGAAGTTGGTTTTAGCCTATTCTTTCAAGATTTTCTTGAAAGAATATCACTTTAAATTGCTTTTCACTACAATTGTGTGCTGCTGATTGCTTCAGTTAATTTTTTTTCCAAAGGATGGACAGCTGGGAATATTCAACAACTAGAGAATTCATTTAGTTTGTGAGCACCTGCAGAGTGGCTGCGTGCTTTGGCACTATCTCACTGCACAGCATCTTACAATAAAAAACAGGATGTTAAGAGTTGCGATGGTTCATTGGTATTTTATCTTCATCTCTGTATTATTTTTCCACCATAGAAACAGCACATTGACTAAAGCTACTGTTCTATGTGACTAACAGCCATCTTATAAGCCTGCAAATTATATAAAATAGATATTTCAATTTTATTATGACAGTTTATTAGAAATTGAGAGCAGATCATCGAAATCTACATTTTACTTTTACTATATAAGACTGAATTTTAGGAAGTGCATTTGTTTGTGAAGATGTGTTAAAAAATTGAACCAACATAAAATATGGATAAGGGTCGACTAAGATAAAAGATGTCATAAAAGAAAGAGAAAACGTCCAAAATGAAAACATCTTTTTATTGTCATACACTTTTTAAAGGATGAGTGCAAATAAAAGAGCTTGTGATCAAAATCTACTCATCACTAAGCCATGGACCATAAGGCATCATTAAATACAAGCTTTTTGGAGCTATCATCTACATTACAGGGACGGAATCAAGGAAAAGAAACAACACAGCATCAATGCTTATGCAATTAGAAGGAAAATGAAGGAAATAAATTAAAATGAACAGATAACAAAGGCAACAAAAAACACAACACAATTTATACATTCAAAAGAAAAAGTTCAAAAAGTTCACAAGGAATATTATTATCACGGCAAGTGACGATAAAACATTGTCTACAATCTGTTATGTACACTTGGCATTAATGTTATATCTTTGATTGTTGTCCAGTCGGTTTGTTGTCAACTTAAGCATGTGCACAGGTCGTAACTTTTTAAATTTTAATTCTAGTATAATCATTTATATAATCTATAAATATGCTGCAACAATCATTCTCTCGAACAAAGCTGTTGAAAAGTTTTGCAAAGCCTGATGTAAAATTTGAGATCAAACTGCTCAATGGACAACAGGTCATCAGAAAAATGCTCACATACTTTTTATATATAGTATTGAAGGATTTTTTTTTCTTAACAAGAATCAATCTTTGATAGTCCATCTCATGCACTTTAAAGTTGTAAACAGTACAAATATAAATGATCCACTTACAATATTTGAATCTGAGCAATTCCAAAATAGACAGACTCCCAAAAACAGCAGCAGATTGTTTGTATGCATTTTCCAACACTGGCAGATGTGTATATAATGAGGTGAAAATGGCTATTTAACATGACTGGATTGTCTCCATCTATTCAACGTGGCTAGACAGAATCAAGCAGTGTACAGCTCAAATTATGCCACAGCTTCCAATTTCATGGTGATATGACTTAGCTAGTTCTCTATAACATACATTTAAAATATATTTTGATATACAGTATGAAGTAGAAAAATGGCCAGGGGTGGTCTTCAGCATCCTGATATGTTTTATTTATTTTTTTCCTGATATGTTAAAGGGAAAATTCAGCCAGATTTAAGTTACATGATTGCAAGTTTCAGATTATTTTTAAATGTGCTCCACAGTCAGCTTTATACCAGTGTTGTTGTCAAAAATAACCCATTCAAAGCCATCATTGTAGACACAGATGGAAAAGCTGTTGTGTCTAATTAAACAATAAACCTGGCAAAGAAGTTAACACTATCAAATCTTGCCAATTATCACAGCAAATAAAGACATATATTCATTTTCTACTGCTCCAGTTTTTCTTATCCTTTAGAACTTTTATAGCATCTGATGGCAGGTATATTTAAAACAACATCTAAGGGCAAACAACGATTTTTAAGTAACCATCAGAGAGGAACATTACATTTTATCTGCTTGCATTCACAAGGAATGCCATATTTCTGTTATATTCATAAGGAGCAGGTAGCTAAGAAAAATCACACTGACTCTGTATACCAGATGAGAATTAACTAAAATCTTACAAATGATAATTTTTTTAGTAATGCAGAGTGGTGCAACCATAACTTACGGTGGCTGACATTAGCAAAAAGCAGATTTACCAATTTATGCAATACTGGAAGAAGTAGCTTTAGCATTATCTCGTAACTCCTCAACAACAGTTGCAAAGTCCTGCTTTAATTACCTACATCTTACAAGAATGTATCATTTGTATGCATCTCTTTCTCAGATATTAATGCAGTCAAGCTGCCTGTAAAATTCATTTTGAACACACAGCTGATTACAAGATTATTTATTCAGCTTGGAAGAGTAGATCTTAAAACCTGCCATCCGAGAACAGTGCAGAGGGAGGGATTTCAATAAATATTTAAGATTAGGAAGAATTTATTTGAAGCGTTCAGTTTCAAAGTGACTCCAACACTGCTTTTAAGAAACTTTGTAACCTTTTTTAAATTTTATTTTGCTATTCAGAAGCCACATTTTTCTCAATCTATGTCCAACAGTCACTTCAGTGCAGAGATGGGGATTTTAAGCTTTTTAAATCTTTTCCATTGGATACACATATTGAGTAAACTAATGTGTAACTTGTAAAACTTTGTGATTAGGGTCTACAACTTTAAAATAACTTAAAATTACTGTACCGACTACACTGTAACAAGCTTTGGATCTATATTATACTGTTATCTGCCATTATCTATTTAAAGAAAAATAGTATACAGTGATTTATGGGAACTGGGGAATGGTTTTTGGGGGGGGGCTCAGTGACAGCACTACCGAAAGGTAATTAGTTCAGCTGACGAAAACTACATTTCAAGTGTCAGCAATTTCACAGAACATCGTCAAGTAGGGGATTCCTGGTCTGACCGGTGGCTTTTTTTTTTCTTTTTCTTTTTTTTCCCAAAGGCTGTTATTGTTCAAACATCTAGCTTATGTTCACAGGCAATATTCAAAGCACAGGCTGATCAGAGAACAGTCTCCCATCAAAGAACTGGGCCAACACATCCCCACACAAACAGGGATGCTGGCTTCTTCACATTCAAATGGTACGGTGTAAATAAAAGGGCATTTTCAGTTAGACAAAACATTTGAGACAAAGATGAAACCTGGACATCCACACATGAGAAAATGAGGTAACGCTGACAAAATGGTCTACACATTTGACAGACATAAGGAATGGCAACATAATGTTATGAATATATACAATATGTGATGTTCAACGTTTACACTCATTCGAACCAAACGAGAATAAAACATGGAAAAAAAAACACAAAAAACAACATTTGTTCAAAACTTTTTTTTTAAGTCCAGGATGACGTGATCTGTTTGAAATTACAAGCAAGATACAGCCAAGAAATAAATATAATGACGGGAACAAGTCAATAGTAAAAGACAAAAAGATAAAGGAAATATATCCAGTATGGTGTGAATCAAACCAAAGAAAATATGAGTCCCGACTGCTTTGAGAAACTGGACAGTCAACGTATCTGTACACACACATGCCAACATTCCATGAAAATACACACAGCACGGGCAGTTTTCATCACTGGGCTGGCTTTTGGATTCAGTGCATTCTTTAAGGAGGTGGGTTATTTATGTGGAGTTATGGCGGCTGCTTTTTTATACTTGCTGATTGTTTGCCGTTTTATGTCCCTAACTTATTTGACATACTCAGCTGACTTCCAGAAGTGCCCTGGGTGGGAAAGGCGGCGGTTCCTTTTTGGCAACTTTTCCAGTAAATCTACCAGCTTGGAGAAGCTGGGTCGCTCCTCTGGCTTGTATGCCCAACAGAGGAGCAGAATATCCTGGAAAGCAAAGACACAGAAAAAAAACTAATTATTTGATCTTTTTCAGGTGCTTATGTGATGAAAGAAACAGGTGTGTCCAGGTTGTCTAAAAACTTCATGAAGCTAGTTGGTGTAATTTGGCCTGATTATCTGATAGTGAACTGTAACACAAGCAGACCCAGCAATGGTTTTGACTTACATTTCATACATGCAAACAAGGCTGGCTGGCATATGAGCTAAACCAAGAAGATTGAAATTTGTTCCTTAAGCTGGGCTACACAACCTAAGTGTGCAATCTGTAAAGAAATATTTTCGTTCAAATGGCATTTGACAAACTTTACAACCACATAAGGGACTATCAAGACGAATGCAAAGACAAAGCCAAATATCTTCAAACAAAGGACAGTGTTTCCAACCTGACTGTGAAATCTGACTTGACACCCTTAAAATATTAGCACACTGTCATCTTTACAGAGATTTTTCAATTTCAATTAAAAGCATTCTTCAAATACCTTTTGTTGGTGTCATGTGAAAATCTACTTCAGATGAATCCAACCTGCGATTGCTTGAGCTGTTTCTACACATAAACTCATTACAAAGTGAGGAGAATCAGGACACTGTCTCCGGTCGCCTTTCTCACATTACTGTAAACCCAAATAAGATGACTGAACTCAGACAAGTTAAAGCAAATGATTGCCTTTAATTTTTCAAGTTGATGAACTTGAAAGTCAAGTGTTTATGCTACATGTAGTATTTAATTACCGTTTAATTTAAGTATTTACAAAGTCATAAGCTCTTTTCGAGCCCAACATATAACATTTCTCCCACATTTTGCAGATGGGAGAAATGTGCCTTTTAACATATGCTTTATATATGCTGGGAAAGACCTGAGTCTTAATTTATTGACTAAAACCTAACAAAATAGCATCAGAAAAAGCAAAAGTAAAATAAAATTCAAAAAAGAGGGGGAAAAAAGAATAAGTCATCCCAGTTGGGATGAAAAACTCTGATTTAAAGTCCGTGTGATTAAAGTATCTGCCACCTCACCTACCTCCTGAGGCAATGTTATGACAAGTTTAGATTTCCCTCACATCGGAATACTGAATGGATATCCCTAATCATGGAAAGGGGCTAGCAGCTGCATTAACATTTCTAACAAAGTGTCCATACATGCTAAGCTGGGAGTCAGAATGTCATGGAAGTCAACATTAATATACTCAAGTCAATAAAAATTTAACCTCAATGGCAGATATAATATATATATATATATGTACACATATAAATATATACACATACAAATATATACAGATACACACATATGTGTGTGTCTTTATTTTCTTTCTTTTTCTTTTTTATCTATTTAGTTTTTTACACTAAAACAATGTAATATTACAATTTCACTGCTTTAGGTAGACAAAAGTAATGTTAACTAATTAACTTCCTAATAAAATATTTAAAAAGATGTATTAGTCCTTTGACTGGCATGAAACTTTAATGGTAAGTGATGACTCATGCTTGACAAGCATCAGCACAGCAGTTTAAGGTTCACTTCACAGGTCTTCATTTTAGCACTGAGCAGGGTATCACTCTGTACATTAGTGACTGTGCTAACATGGGGACTGTTACGGTCGCTGACCTCTAGTGGCTCTCCCTCTGTAGAAGAGTTGTTTTTCTCCTTTTCTTGTGTTGCAGGTCTGCCTCATGAGCCGCAGCTGAGGTGTGTTCCAGCTCGTCAGCCACGGCATATAGTCTGCCATCCTAAACTGCCACACCCCCTGCCATTTTCCCCATGTTTGCCAGAGCTGTGAGCTGTAGAGTTTTGGGCAGCGGGCCTTAGTGTGTATGTGTGTGAGAACTTACCCTCTGTGAACTTTGGTTTTTCTTTCTTTTATTGTAAGCAAAGGTGTACCCTTATTGTGTTAATTAGTTTGTCATTGTGGAAGCAGGTAGGGGTTCTCTGCCTTTTTTGTTTCAACTGTTTTCTCCTGGTTTGGTTAGACAGGGAGCTCAGCCATTGTATTTTGTTTTGGTTAGTGAGTACTTGGTTTTGATTTCTAGCTAAAGTGGGGTGTTTTGTTTATTGTTTTGGCCTTGGAGACCCTGAAGAAAAGAGCTTCCCTGTGCTTGTTTTACTGTAGTAGTTTTAGGCAACAAATCTTGTATACTGACATCTATTTCTCCAGTAGTTCATGTGTTCCCTTTCACTTTGTGTTACCCCTCGCTCCAGTCGACACTTCGTTCTTAAGTGGGGCGTAACATAAGTGGGGGCTCGTCCGGGATTATTTGGGTTATGGCGCAGTTTAGCCTGGGTGATTTTATAGCTAGGCCTGCATTGGACCAGCTTGATGCATGTCGGAAGGAGGATTTGTGTGCTGTTGCCGCGCATTATGAAATCCTTGTGGCCAAGTCCATGAAGAAGAGCGAGTTAAAGACTCTTGTTGTCAGTGGGTTGGTTGGGAAAGGCGTGTTCCCCTTAGAGGTGGTCTCGGGGGATGCCGCGTCACTCCTCGAAACCTCTGGTCATCCTCAGGTTTGTGCTGAGGAGGGGGCGGGGACACCTACGGTGGTCAAACCAGGTGAGGGAAAGCCACCAACCTCTCTTCCACGGTTTGAGCCCTTCTCTGTCGAATCTAGTAATCCCAGTGTTAGTGCACGCGTAAAGGTACGTTTAGTTCGTCTTGAACTTGAGGCCAAAGAAAGGGAACGTAAGGATGAGCTTGAGTTCAAGTTAAAGTGTCGGGAGCTAGAAGCTGAGACATCTATTAGGTTGCGTCAACTGGAGTTGCAAGCTAACAAATTGTCTCCTGAGCCTTCTGCTCCACCTACAGTGAAGGATGAAGACAACAATAGCAATCCTTCAGATAATTCTCCCCCTGCTCCTGCACCTCCGGCATTTGATGTGGGCAAAAACATTGCCCTAGTTCCACCATTCAGGGAGACTGAGGTGGAGGCCTATTTTAATGCGTTTGAGCGCATTGCTATGGCTTTACATTGGCCCAAGGAGGTTTGGTCCCTTTTGCTTCAGTGCAAATTAATTGGTAAGGCACAGGAAGTATGCGCAGCTCTCACTATCGAGGACAGTCTTGTGTATGACAATGTCAAAAGCGCTATACTCAGAGCCTATGAGTTGGTGCCTGAAGCCTACAGGCAGCGTTTCAGAACCCTGAGGAAATCCGCTGCTCAAACATTCCTTGAGTTCGCAACGGAAAAAGGGACAGTATTTGATAGGTGGTGTCAAGCAAGCAAAGTGTCAGAGTTTAACGCATTGCGTGAACTGGTATTGTTGGAGGAATTCAAAAACTGTGTTCCTGATCGTACAGTGCTGTACCTGAATGAACAAAAAGTGGCCACTTTGCAGGAGGCAGCTGTCCTGGCAGAAGAATTTGCTCTAACGCACAAAAGCGTGTTTGTGGGTAAATCCGAATCACACTATCATGAACGACTGGAAAAGGACACAAAGCCTCAACAACCTAGGGGTTCCTTGGGTTCCAAGTCTGATAGACAATGTTTCTACTGTCACAAAGTGGGGCATATAGTTTCTGAGTGTTTGGCTCTTAAACGTAAACAAGTGCCCCAGCAATTAAAACAAGCCAAAGGGGTTGGCCTAGTCTAGTCGCTGAGCTCCCCCCCCCCCATGTGACCATGAGTGAACCTGATAAGTGTTTTAAACCCTTCATTTTCGATGGTTTTGTCTCCTTAACAGGGTTTCCTGGGGATCAAAAGCCCGTGAGAATACTGAGGGACACGGGTGGCTCGCAGTCATTTCTATTGGCCGACGTTTTGCCAGTCAGTGATGAGTCATCTTGTAACGCTAGTACAATAGTGCAAGGTATTGGGATGGCCTACATACCTGCACCATTACATTGTGTTCATGTGCAGTCGAGGTTAGCCTCTGGTTTGTTCAAGGTTGCAGTAAGAAACTCATTTCCTATTCAGGGTGTTGAGTTTATAATGGGAAATGATATTGCTGGGGACAAAGTACTCCCTGTTCCTGAGGTGGTGGATAAACCCAGCTGTATCCCGGAAGAGGACGAGCTGTTGAAATCCCACCCTGATGTGTTTTCTGTCAGTGTTCTTACCAGGTCGCAAGCTCGGAAGCTGGAGGAAGTGAACCTAAGTGAGACTGTTCTTGGATCTGTTCTAACTGGGGACAGAGAGCCAGCTGCTAGCCCTTCTAAACCAGCGCTCGATGAACAGGGTCTGGCTACTCTGAGGTTCTTCCTTTGCCGGTCTCACGTGAGTGTTTGAGCCAGGCTCAGGAAAAGGATGAGTCACTCGCTAACTGTTTTAAAGAGGTAAGCGAGTTAGCAAACAATAAAAAGGCACACAGGTTTTATCTTGAGGATGGGTTACTGCTAAGAAAATGGGTCTCAAGACCTGCATTACAGCAGGAAGGAGGTGATGAGGGTTGGGGGGTGGTACGCCAAATAGTCATTCCTAGGGATTACCGGGGTGGCATATTGCAGCTTGCGCATGAACACCCATGGTTAGGTCATTTAGGTATTACTAAAACCTATGACCGCGTTCTTCAGCACTTTTTCTGGCCAGGTCTGAAGAAAGACGTTGCCAAGTTCTGCAAAACATGCCAGGTTTGCCAAATTGTGGGTAAACCTAATCAGGCGGTGCCACCTGCTCCTCTTAAACCCATCCCGGTAGTTGGGGAGCCTTTTGAGCGTGTTTTAGTGGACTGTGTGGGTCCTCTACCCAGAACAAAAACGGGTAATCAGTTCCTCTTGACAATCATGTGTGCCACAACCCGTTTTCCTGAAGCCATACCACTTCGAAAAATCACCGCTCCCACTGTGATTAAGGCTCTACTTAAATTCTTTTCAACATTTGGTCTGCCTAGAATTGTTCAGACCGACCAAGGCAGCAATTTCCAGTCAAAACTGTTCAAGCAGACATTACAATCACTTGGTATCAGACACATCCCTTCCAGCCCTTACCATCCCCAGTCACAAGGTGCACTAGAAAGATGGCACCAGACCATAAAGTTGATGATGCGAAAATATTGTCTGGTGACTGACAAGAACTGGGATGAGGGACTGCCATTCCTACTGTTTGCAGCTCGTGAAGCAAAACAGGAGTCCCTTGGTTTCAGCCCTGCTGAATTAGTTTTTGGGCACAGTGTGAGAGGGCCTCTAAAAGCCCTGAAAGAACAGTTTTTGTCTGATGTGCAGCCGCAATCAAATGTGCTTGAGTTTGTCACGCAGTGTCGGGAACGTTTGTACCATGCTTGTGCAATAGCTAAGAAGTCTCTGTCAGCAGCCCAAGGGAAAATGAAGCGGCAGTATGACCGGAAGGCAGTGCAGCGTTCTTTTAAACCTGGTGATCAGGTACTCGTGTTGGTGCCCACATCTGGTCCGTCTCTGTCAGCCCAATTTGCGGGACCATATGTGGTAGAGAGCAAAGTCAATGACACAGACTACATCGTTCGCACTCCGGATAGGAGGCGTAAAACACGGCTCTGCCATATAAACATGCTGAAACTGTTTCACTCTAGGGAAGACGATCGCGAGGGCTCCATCTCACTCATTTCTGTGCCCATAAACCATGATGATGGTTTGGTGAAGGGTAGTGAAGGTCAGCAGAGCGGCAGGCTTGCAAACTCAGAGGTTCTTGGTGCCTTAGACACGTACCTCTCCTATCTTCCTCATGACGAGAGAGACGATGTGAAAGATCTGATCCAAGCGCACCCTAGTCTGTTTGGGGATGTACCGTCTAAAACCCCAGTGTTAAAGCACGACATTGACGTGGGTGATGCGTGCCCTATTAAGCAACACGCATACCGGTGCCCCCCACTCAAGAGGGAATTAATGAAAAACGAGGTACAGTACCTGCTTGGAAATGGTTTGGCGATACCTAGCCATAGCTCTTGGAGCTCTCCATGTCTGCTGACACCAAAGTCAGATGGTTCTCCTCGTTTTTGTACTGATTTTAGGAGAGTAAATGCAGTCACAGTCCCTGACTCATACCCATTGCCTCGCATGGAAGACTGCATAGACAGTATTGGAGCTGCCACCTACATAACAAAGCTAGATCTGTTAAAAGGGTACTGGCAGGTTCCTCTAACTAGCAGAGCCTCTGATATTTCAGCATTTGTTACTCCAGACTATTTCTTGCAGTACACAGTGATGGCGTTTGGCATGCGGAATGCACCAGCCACTTTCCAACGACTTATGAACCTTGTGTTAGCAGACATTCACAGTTGTAATGTGTATTTGGATGACATTGTGGTATATTCTTCTTGCTGGACTGATCACGTGAGTACTCTGAGGGATGTTTTTGCTCGTTTAACCCAGGCTTCCCTAACTCTGAACCTGGCAAAGTGTGAATTTGCCAAGGCGGTAGTGACATACCTCGGAAAACAAGTGGGACATGGCCAGGTGCGCCCCGTGAATGCAAAGGTGGAGGCCGTACTGAGCTACCCGGTGCCCACCACCAGACGGGAGCTCAGACGCTTCTTGGGGTCTGGTGGGCTACTACAGATGTTTCTGCCGGAACTTTTCAACAGTGGTGGCTCCCCTGACTCGTCTGTGCAGTCCAAAGGAACTCTTCGTATGGACTGCTGAGTGCCAACATGCATTTGACTGTGCCAAGTCTCTCCTTTGCAGTGCCCCTGTACTGGCTGCTCCCGACTTCAGCAAGGCCTTCAAGCTGGAAGTGGATGCAAGCGCTACGGGCGCTGGAGCAGTACTGTTGCAGGATGGAGTTGATGGCATCAGTCACCCGGTTTCCTACTTCTCAGCTAAGTTCAAGCCTCATCAACTCAACTATTCCACCATTAAGAAGGAAACCCTGGCCATGTTGCTTGCTCTGCAGCATTTCGACGTGTACGTGGGGTCAACCACCACCCCTGTCATGGTACTGACCATAACCCTCTGGTATTCCTAAAGCACATGTACAATCATAACCAAAGATTGATGAGATGGGCGTTGCTTGCTCAGGAGTATAACATAGACATCCGACATCAGAGAGGTGTGGACAACGTGGTGGCTGACGCACTGTCCAGGACCCAGTATTAACTCCTTAACCCCAGTAACGGACCTGGTGGCAGTTGTTAAAGGTGTCTGTTTACTGTATGTGATATTTTATGTGGGGGGGTGTTACGGTCGCTGACCTCTAGTGGCTCTCCCTCTGTAGAAGAGTTGTTTTTCTCCTTTTCTTGTGTTGCAGGTCTGCCTCATGAGCCGCAGCTGAGGTGTGTTCCAGCTCGTCAGCCACGGCATATAGTCTGCCATCCTAAACTGCCACACCCCCTGCCATTTTCCCCATGTTTGCCAGAGCTGTGAGCTGTAGAGTTTTGGGCAGCGGGCCTTAGTGTGTATGTGTGTGAGAACTTACCCTCTGTGAACTTTGGTTTTTCTTTCTTTTATTGTAAGCAAAGGTGTACCCTTATTGTGTTAATTAGTTTGTCATTGTGGAAGCAGGTAGGGGTTCTCTGCCTTTTTTGTTTCAACTGTTTTCTCCTGGTTTGGTTAGACAGGGAGCTCAGCCATTGTATTTTGTTTTGGTTAGTGAGTACTTGGTTTTGATTTCTAGCTAAAGTGGGGTGTTTTGTTTATTGTTTTGGCCTTGGAGACCCTGAAGAAAAGAGCTTCCCTGTGCTTGTTTTACTGTAGTAGTTTTAGGCAACAAATCTTGTATACTGACATCTATTTCTCCAGTAGTTCATGTGTTCCCTTTCACTTTGTGTTACCCCTCGCTCCAGTCGACACTTCGTTCTTAAGTGGGGCGTAACAGGGACCGTAATTAACCCAACAGCTCACTTCATTCATGCTACCACAGCATCACTAGTCTAACAGGAAGAACTAAAAAACACAATTATGCAAATGAACTGTAAACATACTTTGCTCCATTATAACAGAACATCTACTCAGGAAAATCTATTATTAAGAGACAAGTGCGGACTAGCAGACAGATAGCAGAAATGGTTCAGTAAAATGAAGTTATACTTGGAGTTTACTTAATCTGCTTCATTTACTTAACAACAACAGAAAAAGTGACAAAAACGTAATAATTAAATTCAAAGAATGTTTTGAAAATTTTCACACTACTTAATCTTTTTACTAATTTAAACATTTTGGTTTACAATAGCACACAGCAGGAGAATTTTCACACCAAATGCATTCTCTGAAAATAGTCAATTTGGCTAAGGCAGGGGTGCTTCATGGGGAGACAATTACACTAGACAGCTACTTGCTCTCATGGGATCAATCACGCATTGCATAAACTTTGCAACTGGGAGCCAGAGGAGTAAAGACATCTACACTTTTACATAAAGCTCTGACAGATGATGTACCGCATGTGTGAAAATGACCTTCCTGTCTTTATCAGGCAAGGTAATCTTTCAATGAGTGCTTAAACACGAAAATTATAAAGTAGCTAATTTTGAAGGAAAAGGTGATTCATGAATAGTGAAAAGTTAAAAAGAAAAAAAAGAAGCTCTTACTAATATCTCCTTCCCCATGCCAGTTTGTGCAAGATTGGGTTTCATCCCACTGCCGATCTGCCATATGATCACCTCTGCTGGTTGACTCTTGTAAGGCCATTCACGTGCGTGTAATTCGTACCAGATGGTGCTGAGAAGACAAAGAAGCAAAGTAGATCAGTGTTTTAAACTATCTGGTCATAAGAATAACAGCGTCTTCGAAAAACACCTATGGAGGATTCTTATCCAGGCAAGAGTAAGGACAACTATAAACTGACAAACTTTATTTTTGCAGTTGAATAAGCAGCTGTAGATGATGCATAATTGGATCGTGGTATGTGCAAAAGCATGATTTTGTGGATGACTTTTTGTCAGTTTAAATTTTTGAAAAACAATTAAGCTAAAAAAAACAGTACATTTTTAATTACTACTCATGGAAAATTAGCATTCACTACCTTCCCTGTGCAAATAAGGTGTTTTCATTCTGCTCCTGCGTGTCGAGTTTGAGTAGAATAAAAATAGCTCTTTGCCAGGAGTAAGGGGGAAAAGATGATGGCTGATTGGTGATGAATATGCAAAAAAGCCACGAGGGTCACCTCTAGGTAACACAAATGCTAACAGAGCAGCTGGACATGGTGCACCAGTGTTGCACTCTTCTTCCCTTTAGAATAATATAGTGATGAGACCTCCATATGGGGAACCATCTGAGAAAGCAATTGTGTTAGGAGTCAACAGAGCAGGGTCCACCCCCTCAAATGAAGCAGTAATGTCACTGGAGAAAGAACAGGAGCCAGGGGGGCTTTTTTAATCAAGTTAGGATGAATTTAAAATTGGGCTTCAGAGGAGGAGCTGGAGGACACCTTGGCTTGAGAAATCAGAGTGACACTCAGACAGGAAATCTGTATGTAATAATGGAAAAAATCAGTGAGATGTTTTCGACCAAAAGGAGCGCATGGAAAAATACATCATGCGTCTGAGCACACCTTCAGTCACAAAACTTGTTTAGTTTCTCTTCTATTCAGTCCTCCTGCTTAGACGACGCCTTTCGTTTCTCACCATCACTATTGCAATTATTCAACCTGCAATTATTCAATCACTTTTGCACATTTGCAAAGGCAACCCCCTCTTGGTTCGCATTATTTGCTCAAATAAGATTTTAACACACACGGATGCACCAGTCGCTAATCAGTGTGCATTTTATACTTCAATTCGTTTTCCCAGTGTTCTGCTGTCTTTCAGCTGCTATTGCTTATTTGTGCATTACCCTAGCCCATCTTTATCATAAATATAGATCCAATCACTCAGTATTTCAGTCAAATCACGTAGATTAAGTGTTTATTAATCAGGTGAGCAATGCCAAGTGGAGTCTATGCCAAAATCATAATTTTACATAATTAGGTTTTAACAGTTAATCCCATTTTCAGTAAATGCTTATGAAATGGATGTATAAAGACTGGAAATAGCATAAAAAAAATTCATTTATTATATCAGATTACTATATTATACATGTCTTTGTACACTAGTCTTTGTACAGCAGTAAAAAATCTCTATCTATAATGAGATCTTAAAAGTGTTAATGAGAGTTGCCTCATGTGGTGCAGAGTATTTATTAAGTTCACACACATATTTGGAGTTTGTAAACCCTCTTTGTCAACAGTCTGCTATAATCCTCCAGGCTCGGATGCCGTCTGGACAAACAAACTAGGGGGCATCTGGCAAGAGGACTCTCACCCAAAAGCAAAGACATCTGACTGCTTGGAGAAAGGAAGCTTGTCCTCTTCTGTTTCTGGAGAGAGCTGCTGGATGATTTCAGGGGCTAGGTGGCACAACCAGCCGTTGGGGATCCTCAGTTTATCTTCTCTGCGGCTGTAGAGAGAGAAAATGTGCAGATGGAGACTTGTCAGGGCTTATTGATCTACTGTATCATGCTGCCAAGCTATTACACTGATTCATTTTCATTATAGAACACTGTAGATACAAAAACCACCAATAAGATGAATCTGTAATGCTTTTCAATTACTGTTTCATATAGCTGAGCGTCATTGTTGCTGTTGCATTACTGGTAAGTTGGTGTAATTGCCATTCTATTTTATAAACATCATCTTTTACTTTTCTGTTTAACTGTTACAGTGGTTTTATCTTTGAAATAAATTGGTGATGTGTAAATGACAGTTTTCAAAGTTTTTGCAAGTCACACTGCAGGAAATTAAGTCTTGATCACAATCTGTGTTAAAGTTTTGAAGCGCATCAGATTGTGGATTTAAAATCCACTGAATTGCAACGCTACAACATAAAAACAAGAAAAGGAGATAAACAAAGACTTATCATTGTCTTACTCTCAATGTACAGTTCTTATGTTTTAACAACACAACCAAAATATGCACAGCTCTTACCTTATTGGCGTCACTTGAATTCGTGAAACTTGTTATGATTAGTGTGTGCGTTACCCATGCTAAGATGGCACACTTATGTTACGCTGATAATGGCAATATATCCAAATGTCAGCAGATGTTGTTAGAATGCTAGTGGGTGAAATTTGATCATTATTCATAGTCACAGTGGTCAAAACTACATAAAGTGCTCTGGCTAGTATTTATCATAATTGTCCAAACAGATCAGCCAGCTGTGAGGGTGACAATTTAATAAAATCACTGCTTCAAAACAAGTGACAGGGAAATAATCTTACTTCTTTTCACCAGTATTTAACTGAGAGCCATGCTAGGCTCAGTGAGACTCTGCTGACCCTGCCGCGCGGTCATGTAGGCTCTCCACAAGCTTGGTTTTCTGTTCTTTGTGTGTTTGGATTAAAAAATGTTAGCTACCGCTCACCGCTCGTCTGCAGGCTTTATTTAAATGGAAAACTTCCACAACACCATGAAGATCTTTCATCACAAAAAAGCTCTAATTACCTTCTATAAAACAAGATTAGAGGTATTTGGGGGGTTTTGTTAACTTTGGGAATGACCAGCTTTCTCCAGTTTATGCCAAACTAAGCAGCTACAGATCATAGCTTCATATTTATAATGCAGATGTCATAATGACATCATTTTGCTTCAAATGAGATGCCAAATAAGCTTATTTTTTCAAACAGAAAATGCTGATGTTGTTGCTGTTAATATATTGGCATTTGGTCTGCTTTTAAAAACACTAAATGTAACCACAGATTAAAAATGACTTATCCCTTTCAACGAGTGCAATTACTACAAGTGCAAGTACATCGTCGAAGTTTTGAACACCATATCTGTTTTAATGATAATATCTCGCAGTAAGTTTCCAGTGTTTATGCTATACAAAACTCATTAACACTTGGCTCTAGTGTCATGATGAATTGCAGATTTGAGAGAGATGAACATGCAAAAATCAATATGAATAAAATGCTTTCGTACACTCAGGTGTACGAGGTGGACTGGGAAGTTTTGCATAAACTTCTCCATAAACTCTGCTGTGATCTTATTCATAGCCTTTTCCTTTTTTTTTTGCTTTAGGTCACGAGCAGTTGTCTAAGCATTTCACTGCATATCGTACTCTGTATGACTGTGTACGTGACAAATAAAATTCTTCTGGACAGAGATCTCAGATGTCATTCCTGATACCTGTGTGAGCCACTTGCCCAGTTTGGAGGCCACTGCTTTGGGTGTTCTGAGTACCACGAATACCACTGTTGATTTTACCCTCCTCATTTCCTCTAGCTCCTCTCTGTTTTATTTCTCAAGCTTCTTGTTGATTTTATGTTCCTTCTTCCTGGTACAGTAATCATTTGGTATAGCAATATCTATCTACCATGTCCAGTTCGTTAGTATCACCTGTTTGTCCGTCTGTATCTGGAAGTCCCACAAGATTTTAGCTCAGACATTCTTAACTACCCTAGGGGGCATATCACATTTTGATTTAGGAACTTGTCACAGATGTTCTTGTATAATATTCCAGCCTGGTGGTCTTGCCTGGTGTGGTAGACCCCAGCCTTTATTGATCTAGTGCTTAGAGCTTGTTCCTGCACTGCAATAATTATTTTTCTCAATTTTCTGCTGGGTGAGGTATTCACTAGGCACATAATCAGGTGTGGCCATCTTCCTGATTAACTCATAGATATATGTTGTTTCATCATGGATAGTGGCCCTAAGACTTTCTCTAGTCCTTGGCCTTCTTCTTTCTGCTTAGCCTTAGTCTCAGAGTTGAGGGGTGACAGCTTCCTTGGAGTTTTCTTGTCTTGATGTCAGTGGCTTCTATCTGCTGCTTTGGCTAGCAGGGTATCTGATCACTGGCACTGCTGATTGCCCAAATCTTGTTCTTCCCATTCAGCTAACTCCTTAGGACTTGCCTTACTCATGGGAGATATTTGGTAATTGCGGCTTTCCTAGCAGGCTCTTCATGACTCCCATTTGCTTGTGGGATTCCCAGGTACTTGTAGCTGTCTTCAGTGTCTGCAATGTTCCCTTCTGGTAGTGCAATCGCCTCCATTCTGATTGCATTTCCTCTTTTTGTTACCATCCAACTACACTTCTCCAGTTCAACTGTAGATAAAGTATTGCAATTTCAGGAGCAGGAGCACGCCTCCAAACATGCTCCTTCCAGTTCTCATCTATATAGGCTCCCTCAGTTCTACAAGCTGTTCATTCTCGTTTACGTGCCTCACCCTCCCTCCCCTTTTCAATCCTTTAACTTCTTCACTTCTATTTAGTACATGGGGATCTGCCAGGCCCTGGAGCCGCCGTCAGTCCACTTCAAGGCCTTCCCCAAACTGCAGCTCAATTCATGCCCAAGCCATTCAACTCTACCCACTCAAATGTTATCAAACCTAAAATGAGGACATGGGTCCAGCTAGTGAAATGGCAGCCCGAATTCTGTAGATCCTAGTCGTGTGCATCGGTGGTATAGAGCTTGATGTCATTGATATAGAGGAGAAGGCTGACATTTGCTCTATGCTGTAGTCAGTATCCTAGTTAATGATTTATCTGAGGTTATTTAAATCTATGCAGAACAACAATGGTGACAAAATATAAACACACTTATGCAACTAGCTTAAGGTTTACCTCCAGTGTTTTTCACCACATCCCCCACTGAATTCCTGTTGAAGGCTCTTAGGGTCCTGTTGATCAGTTCTAAGCATTCCAGGATCCATGTGTGAGACACTGAGTCATAGGCATTCTTGTAGTCAATCTAGGCAGTCCACAGGTTGGTCAGTCTGGTCTTACAGTCTCAGATGACTGATCTGCTACCAGTAGTTGGTGCTATGCTGATTCCTTTCCAGGCCAAACTGAGAAACTGAGCCATGTGCTTGTTCATCTCAGCCACTATGATGCCTGAAAAGGCACTAATGCAGATTATCGGCTAGTAGTTGGATGGAACTAGGCCCTTCTGGGGATCTTTGACTATCAGGACTGGTTTTCAGTTAGCCATTCCAGGTGGGTCTCATCCATTAGCAGCGGCCAGATGTTCATGGACCACAGTTAGTTTCTTTAGTCAGTAGGTGTGAATCATATCAGGTCCCAGTACTATCCAGCTTCACACTTGAAGTTGTTTCTTTTATATCTGCCACTCTCATGGTTACTGGGTCCTGTTCAAGGAAGTTGCTGTGACCTTCTCTTAGATTTGCAAGCCACTGAGCATTGTTGTGTTGCAATATTCTCCCATATGCTCTTCCAGTATTGCTCTGTGTTCAGCCTTGGTGGGGTTGCTCTCCTATTGTCCTCCACCTTTGAGAGTACACCTTGGATGGTTCAATGGAAAACAGCTAGTTTATTCTTCCGGCTTCTATCCCTCTGGTATAACTGAAGATGTGCAGAGGTCAGTCTTTGGTTGGGCTTTTCTAAGGCCTAGGGTATGAGCAGGTTGTTGCACTTTCTTCATCACACTTTTACTATAGTTTTAATAATTTTGCTAACTTTCCTTTACTACCTTGAGCTTATAGCAAAGCATCTAAAGGATCACTGTTGGGCTCTGTACCTAATTTTGGAGGGTGGTAATGATGATATCTCCCCCTGGATCTGATGTCCTGGCTCACCATTGCTGTAGTATAGTATGTGTAGTAGTATGTGTTGTACCTTGTCAATCTCTAGTTACAATGCAATTGTTTCTTACAGATGTTAAAACACTGAGCTACTAGTTGTTTCGATGTTAGTCTAGATGTTGGGTGTCATACATATATATTTTTTCATTGGCATGGGAAATAATTTTGAGCATTTTAACCATTGCTGATGATTCACAGAACAAATAGTTCTGCTGTACTGTTTGTAAGGGCAAATTTATCCAGCCATTATTGAATTTATTTGCTCCTCCTTGACCTGGTTACTCATGTTTTCTTTATATCTTGGACATTTCTGTTTAACACTGTTTGAGTTCTTGAGGGGACAAGTGTGAAGCTTTTATGGGAACTGTAATTACTTCCAGAAAAAAAAACAGTTTTCAATTATTTGCGCATGAATGTAATCTTAATGGCAACCGTTATGTAAATTAGACATGTTGGAACAGAGGTTTTCAAAAACAGAAAAGGAAGCATCACCATTCATTATAATTGAACAGTGTTAAAAAATGTATGCAGTAATAATAAAAAAGTAGGGTTTAAATACATAACAAGATGACATTTTCATCACACAAATGTGCAGCGTATCCACTGCATGGACCAAAGGTTTTGTTGTCTCTGCACTACACGTGTCAGAACTTTCAGTTTCTCTCCAAGACTAATTCATGTATTGCAAATGCTAATGAAAGCATTCCTGTCCCATAAGTGTATTGAACATAATTACCTGCCAGCCTGCAGAACTCCAGATATGGTGAAGAGCCCAAAGTCAGTGATGACGACTTTGCCATTGTCATAAAACACATTCTTGGACTTCATGTCTTTGTGTAAGATCCCCTTTGCGTGGAGGTAGCCCATCCCCTGAGGACAGAGAGAGGGAGGGAGGGTGGGACACCTTGTAATACGTGGCATTCTGCTGAAGTGTTTTGGAGAAATCAGTGCCGAGTTATTTTACCTTGACCATCTCTTGCGCAATCTGTCGTGTCTTGTTAACATCCAGGACAACTTTGGCATCTCGCACTACAGAATAAAGTGTCCTGCCTTTACAAAAGCTGGAAAAGACAGTAAAATTCAGGGTTTACATCAATGCCAATAGGTAATACAAATTTGATAAAATCACTACATTATTTAGATGTTACAAGTCAATCTTAAAAAATTCCTTTCGAAACTTTTAAATGAGTATTTTCAGCTTAGTTTGTCACTGGTTTCCTGTCATTCCAATATGTCTCAATCATGCTTTGTACATCAACGTTGCAAAGAGAAGTGATTCATTAAGCTTGTAGAAAGCAACTGATAAGTGCAGGGCTAAAACCTCGTATACAAAGAAGTTAAAATAAAGGACTCCTGTACTGCTCTCCTAAGAATAAAAGAAAAAAATTCATACAAGATAAGTGAATATGGTAAATGGACTGATACTTATATATTGCTTCTAACAGAGAATTCAAAATTGTTTTGAAATCATATTTTAAATGAAATGGAGCAAAGAAGCAGAAGAAGCAGGGAACTCGAGCTGCACTATTTTACACACATATCGTGCCTTTCTGTCCTCATTTCATATACCAAACATGGCCTCCCATTTTGGTGGTCTAGTTAAGCTACAAAAAATCTCCAATGTGTCCCTCTTACATGTCAGTGTCCACTACCCAGCATTGCAGCCTACTATTTAAACCCCTCCACTGCCCCAGTATCCACCTGTAAACTCAGGGGAATAGTTAATTATAAACCCCCAATTTTACTTACATATTGATGAGTGGTGAGCTGGGTGCCTAGACTGTGAACACACACTATGCTGTGCTGCTGTAATTAATCATCAAAGTATCAACAAGCGCCTGACATGTTTATAGTCTGAACAATGTGATGTAAACTTAACTGCAGGCTTGAATGAGTCTCTTTGTCATCCCTAATAAAAACAAATACATAAGAAATGAGACTAATACTGAAACAGTCCACAAAATGGTTAACTGTTAGAGTGTTCAATTTTCACCTCTCTCCACTTCATCTAATCCTCATCTTTTAAATGTTCAGTGTTACATAAACAGAAAAAATATTTGTCTAGAAGTTCACGAGTGTGCATTACTGGAGTTTGAGACACTGTTAGAGGATAAAATGCCATCCTATGAACTAAAAGCGAAGTTCTTTTTTTTTTTTTTTTTTTTTTTTTTTGGCCTGTCCCGTTTGGCTCTTTTGCCATCAGAATTGTTGTCTAAAGGCAAAGAAAGATGCCCAACGGATTTACTTTACCAAACTGACCATCCCAGCCTTGCCGTAATGGTCCATTTGATTCACCTTTTATTGTTTATTTTATTTTCACTTACTGAATACGGGACAGACTTGACTGGGGGAAAGAAGGGGAGAAAGAAAGAGGGAAAGAGAAACAGCTAAGAAGAGGGACGGGGGAGAAGGGCAAAAGACAAAAACCAACAGAACGGGCAGAGAAAAAAAAATGCATATATCAATCACCTGGATCACCTGCTGAGAAAGAAAGCGAAGTTCACTGTAAGCCAGAATGGAGCTAGACTGTATTTCAGCTAGACAATGTGATATTTCTGGAGGGGTGCCATCAAAATGGCATTTTAATAGGCAGCTCAACAAACACCCCCTGCCTCACACTTGAAGCCCTCAACCCCGACTGTGCCATGCAGGTGACCAACAAAGGACCCGAAGCTAACAGCTCATACATATTCATTCCTGAAACAATCTCATGACAGCCTCATTTTTTATATTTAAAACCTCTCTTTACACGTCTTTTATTAAACACAGAAATCTAACTAACAAATGCTGGCTGGTTAAATCTAAAGCCAGTTGAAATTTTTATGCAGACATTATGTTTTATGACAGTTACTTTTATACCTACGGCAAATATGATATGGATAATCTAGTCTAAGAAGAAAGGGTGTATTTAATGGAAGACAAGATGATGGAGAACTAATGAGTCCACCTTAACATTCTGAAAATCACCTTTGTGCTTCAAAATGAATTATGCAATTTACATGAATAAAATCCAGCAGTAATATCACTGTATCCTCTATGCCCAACAAAATCAACCAACATAAAGGAAAAAGTTAAAGGAAAACGTTTCAATCAATATTTATGTTCCTATTAATGCAGCCTGAAATCTTTAATAAACCAGTGTGCTTCGTTTTGCACTTTGGTCTACATGATTAATATGAAGACTATTTTGTAGTAACTTTTTTTATCCTTGTGGTGTGAGAAGCAGAGTATTAGTGGATAACAAAGCCACCTGTTGCACTGACATTCGCTATTATTTTCAGCAATCACCAGCGAGGATTTCTGAGAAGCAGCCAGCTCACCTGTTAGCTCCCCTGTGCATACAGCAATTTCAACTGGCATCAGATGCAATATCTCAGAAATCATACAACTGGTCATTTAAAACAGTAAATATGATGGAAGGGATTAGTGCATTTGTGCTAAAGCATATTTAAAGTTGTACATTTAGTAAGAGATGGACAGTCCCTTCAAAACAAATATATGCAGAGACAATGTATAAAAATTGCAAGACTTCCTTGTTGTTCACAGCCTATGTAGATGACAATAGGACGGGCAATAATTTCTTTCTGAACGTCATTAGCTCTGCTAATTAATTAAATGAGAGTACTTCTCGTGATGTTCTTTAACAAGAAAACAACCTTTCTCTTAATTGTTATAAGTGGCAAAATACTTACAGTACTTAAATCTGCCTAAAAGTAAACACTAATACATGGTAAATGGTAAATGGCCTGTATTTGTATAGCGCTTTTCTAGTCCCTAAGGACCCCAAAGCGCTTTACACAACCTGTCATCCACCCATTCACACACATTCACACACTGGTGATGGCAAGCTACAATGTAGCCACAGCCACCCTGGGGCGCACTGACAGAGGCGAGGCTGCCGGACACTGGCGCCACCGGGCCCTCTGACCACCACCAGTAGGCAACGGGTGAAGTGTCTTGCCCAAGGACACAACGACCAAGACTGTCCAAGCCGGGGCTCGAACCGGCAACCTTCCGATTACAAGGCGAACTCCCAACTCTTGAGCCACGATCGCCCCATGAAATAATTAAAGAGAGAGAAATCTTCACGTCCACTCTAACCTCATATTATCTGCTGTTGCACTGTAGTGAAGACAAATGCACTATTGCTATGGTGAGTGGTTGGTTCATCTATTCAGCAACAGCAGCAGCCTGCTCTAATCATAACCTCTCCACATCCCATTGTCAGACACTCTAAACTCATATTTCTAAAGAAGGGAAGGTCTGTGGCTGATCTAGAATGAATGCTAGGTGACCAGGACTGACTGTCAAAGCCATAAAATGGTCATTCTCTCAAGTTCAGAAGCAGACCAAACTACACATTTTAGAGCTGTGAAAATGATGAACGGATGGATGGATGGACGGACGGACGGACAGACAGACAGTTACCCTGGTTAGAGTTGTATAATTTTTTTTCCTACAGATAACCCATATGAACATTACTGCATTTTATCTGCGATGATCCATTTATGGAGTCTCATTATATTGCTTTTTATAATTGCACTGTACTTTCATTTGTTTTATGGTCAGCATTCTTTTCATTGCCATCTGTATATTATTTTTGCAGCCTGCTCAAACATGAAAGCTCAAATGAACCATTGTGTACTATAACATATTCTAATATAGGGCTATTGATGGACACCATTATGACTGCAATTATAAAGAACAATAGAGGTCGTTTTAAAAAGTTCTTCAAACTCAACTTGTATTATTTTAAAGTGGCACTTTAACTAACCTTTTAGGCCATGCAAATATTGTAGTTTCCTTATTATTCAATATTATTTCTGGACATTAAACTATAAGACATGACATGTTTACAAGTTAATTCTTTAAGGTACTCAGATTACTTTCTCGTTAATTCTGAAATTCAAGTCATTTTTTATTTAGTTTCTAAATTAAGTAATCTGTTGCTGGTAAACTGTTTGCTTGTATCCCTTTTTCTTTGCTGCCACGTAACAAAACAAAATATAAAATCCTCAGTGCATTTGTTCATGTTTCTCTCCTAGTCCTTAACAGGTAGCTACATTCAAGTGTTCATTAGCTGCTTTTTGTAGTGAAGCTCAGCTTGTGAGCCGGTAGAGAGGACAATCACACAATATAGCAAACAGTACTTAAGTGTGATCAATGTCTGTCAGAGGTGTAGAGCTTTATCAAGAACACCTTAATTCAAACTTAGATCTTTATCCTTACCTGGTAATGATGGCCAGATGTGGTGGGCTCATGCAGGCCCCCATAAAGAGCACCACATTTTCATGGCGAGTGTTTCGGTAGGCCATCACCTCACGTTTGAAGGCCTTCAGCTGGTCTTCGTTATCACGCTCAATGTCAATTAAGCGAATGGCGACCTCGCCATGCCATCGTCCATGGAAAACCTTTCCAAAGCGACCCTTACCAATCATCTCCCCAATCTCTAGTTGCTCAAAGGGGATGTCCCATTCCTGCAGGAAGATACTGGTCTGACTGGCCTTACGTGGGAAGTTTCGAGCCGACAGGAGCGACAAGTTCATCTCCTCAAACTCATCACCAGAGTCCTCATCATTGCCTTCCTCATTCTGTGATAAAGCAAAATTGAACTGTGGGTAGCTTGAATTTCCTACACATGTATGGAATCAAAATGCCATTATACACAAAAAGATAGTGTTAAATCATTCCAGCAAGATAGCAGATGGATGTTTTATTTTTTTTTTATACAAATGCCATTTAAGAGAAGCATAATTATCGGCAAAAAGCTTCTCCAACCCACCAAGCTTTAGATGTAGCAAAAGCTCTGTATTCCCAGGATGAACAGTTTTTATCAGATGGTAATGTCAATTTTTCATTTTATACATACATACATACATAAATAAATCATCTTTCCTTGTAACAATATATATTTTACAATGAGTATAGCATATGATGTGATATATTTTAGCTTATAAGTAAATGTATTGAGTACTATTTTACTTATAAACAGGATTGTATATGAAAAAAAACAAACACATACTGTATGTCTGTGTTGCCTCTATATATAATGATTTTTCTGTGGCTGTTTGCACTTGAAATACTGACTGTTTAGACTGTTACCAATAAAAAATAGACTGATAAAAAAAAGGGAAAATAACCACAGGGAAAAGTGGTTGATTTACTCTGATTTGATTTTAAATATAATGCACCGCAAGAGAGAAAATGACCTACTCCAAGGCGCCTGCTGGAATATCATTCAACGCAATCTGCATCACATTTTCTCAAATTATATCATTGTTATAGAAATAGCAATGACGAGGAGCGAAGATGTCTTTTCCTTCTTGTTGCTTTTGACGCATAACTTACCTAAAGGCTCCTCACAGAGCTGAGACAAATTATGCTAAATGAGAGAACAACGCAAATGACTGTGACAAGTGTTGGTGAGAGTGGTATTTAGTCTTCATTCGCATTCACCAGCAATTACACACTGATATTACTGGCATAATTGTCAGTACTATCAGCAATGCAAGGACTGAACAAAGCTAGATCCGCACACGCTGAAAGCACAACAAAGGTCATACTCACGTCTGATGTAGGTTCAACTTCGATTTGAAGCAAAGGGTTGCCCTCATTGCTAAAATAAAAAGGAGGAAGAGAAGAAATATATTCATAAGGAAAAATATCTTTGCAGGTTTTAAATTCTTTATTGAGTGTATACGTTGATTGTGGAGTATTAGTATTAGTATAAGCATGTTCTAAAGCCATCTATATGTATGTGCATCTGAAACCAAAGTATTTCCATGTAAAACGCTTTGAGATTCAGTGCTATATAAATAAAACTGAACTGAACTGAGTTAGTATTGCTGTATTGCTGTATTGCTGTTTCAAATAGTTATTATATTAAATAGTTTTCATGTGTGCTGAGAGCAGAGATGGTTTTGCGGTAGATATCAGTAATGTAGCCTCTACACAGAGATGTGGTACTCACACGTATGATCAGACAGGCTGATTTTTATCTGGACGACTATTGTGTGTGCACTGATGTGTGTCATTCCATATGATGTGTCACCACTACAACCTCTAAATCATTTCACAAACAGATAATGAATATGTCTGAATACCATCTGTGGATGGCAATATACTAACGCCTGTGTCATATTAAGTCATGACAAATGTTTAGGTTCTCACAATAGTTTCCAACTATTGAGGAAGCAGAAAAGTAAACACAAAAAAGAATCAAAGATCACTACAAAAACTACAACAAGAACTGCTGTTGCAGTTTTTTGTCTCTATACCCAGATGAACTGATTGCACCTGCACCTGATATATTCTAATTGGCAATAGATAACTTCTCTTGACACCCTTTCCCCTGTGTGTCTGTCACAAAGAGTGAATTGCGCTCTGTTTTACAACACCTGGTTGTCTCTGACTAAAAAGTAGGAATTTTCTTTGTTTTGTTTTTTGCTTTTTGTTTTTAAAGTTGCTATTAAAGTAGAAATGACTGAATGTCATTTGTGATGCCTTTTGGGTGCTGGAGCCCTCTCCATCGATTAAAATGCTTGTCCAGGGTTCACTGCTGTTTTGTTTTGTTTGTACTTCTTTGTACCACTTTCACAACATTTTTTTTCTTTTACAAAATGTGTTACTTTGCTGTCAGTCGATTCAACTTCCTACAGAATAACAGCAATAGATCAGTCTCGTGTTCCTGAGAGATTTTGTAGAGGCAAATGTGCATATCAGAACCAGTGATTTTGGCCAGTGTTAAACCGATCTCGGTACTTAGCATGAGAATGGCACATGAATATTTTTAAAAAGGTCTGAACCCAGAATCATTAAGCACCAATGAAGCTCTGAAGGTCTGAAATATTTGGTTTTAGTGATACTTTTTGTGCACTTTTAAACAATGCAATAAATATCTGCAGGCAGCTCTGAGACCTGCAATTTAAAAGCTGCATGCCACCTTATTTTCTGAGCCGGTAACCTTTCTATTGTGCTTTTACCTAGACACCAAAGAAGAGACATGCTGTAGATTCAGAATCCCATTATAACACATAAGGTCTTTTATAGAGGCCATTTCAATGACTATGAGATGAGCTGGTCTTTGAGAATAGATATTTTGTTATTAGATTTGTCTTATTTTAAACATTAAAAACCAATATTTCTTTTCTGATATTTCTAAATACTAGATACAGATCTTTTTTTTTTTTTCACCTCTCGCAACTAGTCTATCTCCAGTGTTTACTTTATTATTAATCGTGTTTCCTTTTGTCAGTGTGTTTTTCAGGAGTTGCATTTATTTTCATTCATGCACAATTTTTCTTAGCAATGTGTCTTTTTTTTTTTTTTACCTAAAAAAGCTATTATTTTTTTTGCACACATTACAATAAAAAGAATTACTGAACCACAGGCTTTTATGCTGTGAATCATCTGCAATGTCTCAGGTGGCAAAAAGACAATGATACTGTGACCATTTAATAGATAAATAACTACAATGTGAACAGGGGGAAATGTAAGAGAGAGGTCTTCTCATTAGTGGCAGCCTTTTTCTGACCCTAATTTTTATTTTCACATTCATTTTACGAGTTTTTAAGTGCATTTGCACCCTGTGCCCTTATTAATTTCTGACCCAGGCGTGTCCATTGTCACCTACAGCCACTCACATGACATAAATGAACCCGTTTCCCTTATTCCACTCAACCCCCACTGTCCACATAATCGTCTGTGTAACATCAGTGTATAACTCCCCACATTCTATGGTATATTAACACTTGTTCGCAGAGCAACCCTTGACTGAAAAGACCATAGGTGAGGCAGCATATAAAATAATGTGATTCCTGTGGCGCCAAGGGCTGCTACCACCGGTTCGATCTCTGCTCTAATGAGGGAATCCTGCAGGGCGTTCGGGTCTAAAACAGGCCCTCATTAACCCTGAGATGAAGTTATTAAGGGCAAAGAAATCTGCCAGCTGCCACTGTAAGAGCATACAAAGAAGGGACAGGAGGGGCGATAGCATTAATTAAATCAGAAGAATGTGGGTTTTTTAACCACGCTTATGCATTCCCATTTGTCAAAAAGGCAGGGAACGATGAACGGGAGTGAGAAAGGGGAAAAATGGAGAAAAGGTTGCCAAAGATATGGGTTTTTAAATGAGTTTTCTCTTGCTCTTTTCTCAAGAGATTCATGATTCCTAAATATTTAGCTGTATGTGAATGCCCAAATCAAGAATAAATACAGATATATTATATGTTAAGAATCTAAGGTAAATTATGATGCATTTATTGACTGAAACTAATGGAGAATTTTTTTGGGGGGCATTCAGGTCAGAGTGTGCAGCCTTATGAGTCAGCTAGCATTTCTCAGTAGTAGTTGTACATTTTGTTTTCTTAATTTACTGTGGTTCATGCCTTTTCATAACTTCCTACAAGCTGGCTCTGGTAGAATTTGTTCCCAAGTTATGAACATATTTCTATGAAAAGCAAAAATAAAATACAATGTCTCAAACCTTGAATGGTTAATATTGGGGGAACAGGTAATGACTCTTATCTATTTCCCCAAGAGAGAGTACAAGGGGCTTTTCTTTGTCATTTAATTAGTGTTTTATATACAGTCTCCTGCTGCTCTGATTTCAATAAATGTTAAAACCCCGTTTTTCTTGTTGACAAACTAATATCAAGTCTTTTAGTTCTTAGCTGTCACAGTCACATTGGGTGTTGTTAATTGTTAAAAGCCTAATAACAAAATAGTTGGCTTTTCATTGTGGGCTGTACACACTTTCCTTTCCTGTATACCCTTTTGGCTGTGAATAAATTCAGTCTATTAGTCTCAATAAAAATGAATATTTTGTCCTCAGTGAGATGACAAAATTTGCCAGCTGCAACTCATTCACAATCAGCCCCGGAGTGTACACAGAGACCAGTATAACAACAAAACAAAACTCATATGCATGCATTTGGAGCACCTTGTGAAAAACTGACAGTGAAGCTTTACAGCTCAACGCCTGAATGTGGTTTCAAGATACAGAAAACAATATTTCGCATCACATTATAATGATTACGGTAATGAATGTAATGCTAAATGCTAAACTATCCCAAACATGGAGTCTATTGTTATGTATGCATGCCATTATTTTTGTATGATTCCTATTATTTCCAGACTTTGCCTTCCTGTTTTTTAATCTCAAATCTGGCAGCTGCTATATAAATGAGGCATGATGACATCAAAGACAGCTTGTACATGTACAGCCCCGTACCTCAGTGTAAAAGTCATACTTTCGATTTTTTCCCAGTCTTACTACCATGTTGATTTTTTTTTTTAAATATAATTATTTGTTCTTGATGAATCTACTCCAGTCTTTCAGCATGACCTGTATTTCATCACAACTGATCATCTTCCTATAGATTCTTGCCCCGTTTCATGCGATATATTGAGATCTGATTTAATTAACATCTGGGTCGAGAGGCATCTCATCACTAATCCTTCTCTTCCGGTTGTCTTCCTATGACCACTGGCTTCCTCAAAGAGCTAGTGAAAATCCACTTGGCATCCCAAGTGTAGCGTGAACTAAAGGCCATGCTAACATTAGTCTCTGAGTAATCATCATGTCGTCCCTCGCATTGAAATTGCCACCCAAATATCTGTGCTCCAATAAGTTCAACTTGGCCTCTGACCAACTACCCCAGAGAGAAAGGGGGAAGAGGGGAGGAGGAGAAGGAGAGAAAGCATGCAGATGAGGAAAAGGCTGACTGACAGAGAGAAAAGATGATCGGTAGTACTTTCTTTCTTTAAATGTATTCATGCGGTTCTACTGAACTATTTCTGTCATTGATTTTACTTACCCTGGTTCAGAAAGAACGGGATGCAGAATGACCTGCGGAGCTCGGCTGGGAGGAGCCTCGGGAGCAACATCTGGAAGCATTCGAGTTACAACACATCAAATTAATGAATTGAAACAAAACTGCATTCATTAAAAGTCATTATTAACATTGGTGGTGCTGCTTATCATGTAATAGAAAAGCTAGGGAACACCAGCTACAACAGAGCCACAGTGGTGACCGAAATACCAGCTGTGTCAAAACTGTGATACTATTAAACAAGGCAAGAGTTTTTCTTTCCCAGTAAAATGCAGTAGTAGCAATGCTATCATCATTGTAAGCCTTCTGTTTTCAGCTATCATTGCTAACTATCATAATGGAAGAAGGAATACTATTATTCCAACTGTTGTTGTGATTTGGCGCTATATAAATAAAACTGAATTGAATTGAATTATGGTGTAATATCCTACTTAATGACACAAGGTAACTCTTCCTACTATACTTTGGAAAAAATAATTAAAGCATGATGTCATCTACCATAGGGCTAATCCTGTGGCATTGCTATGAATAGGTGAAATCTGATGCCAAATTATAAATTAACTCCCATTAACCTCTCCCATTAAACAGGATTTGAAGACTTCCAGGGTGCCTGTGAGTACATGGAAATTTTCAAACACACTTGGCATCTACAATACTTAGTCACACAATGAAATTATGACCTTCATTATGTCAACAAAGAGACAGACTGCCATTCTGTTTAAAGAGCACCTAAAAAAACTATGACTTTATAGATTCTAAATGTTTACACAGAATTTTTTCTTTGTGTGTAAAAGCTGTCTATAATGATATGCAGTGAATTGTGACACAAATTATGAAAGGCAACATAAATTCTGAAACTCTCACATAAATACATTCTCCTTTTACATGCTCGCACTGTCATTTTTATATCATTTTCTTTTTAATTCTCACATTCACCCCTTTTACTTATATATTTCAATGCACATATTCATACATTTTTATTCTGACATTTTTATATTTTTCCTCATATGTAGTTCTCATGCACATTAATTTAATATGCATTTAATTCTATAAAGGATATGTGGACGTAAGAAGAAAAAGTGTAATTTATTTGTGTCTAACAAAAGAATACACTAGATGCTTAAAAGCACTGGACCACCTACATATGACATCGACAGGAATTGTCTAGTCATGCAAATGCATATTTAGTCAGCAGAGCTTGACGAGATTGGAATGTAACTTTACGTGATCTATCACTTCTTGGCTAGGTTCCTATAGTTCCTAAATGCTTTGCAATAATACCACTTATAGTTCCAAATGGAAGAAATTTCATGAACTGACTTCTTGCTCAAATTCAACACAATCTTTAGAATCTTTATTAGACCCATTCTTCTGTTTGCAAAGGCAGATTGTATGACTAGGTGCTCGGTTTTATACACCTGTGGAAACTGGGGACTCCAAACACAAGAAACAAGGAATACAGTGGAAATGGCATGCAGGTCATCCAATAAGAATTTACAGATTAAAAGATGAGCTGAGTATAGATCGGTTATCACGTTGAGTTATTTTTTTACTCTAGGTGATTGGTTGCTACATTGGCCTAAGCAAAGCTGACTTATTTTATTTTAGGTTCTTCATATATAAGATGTATTTTTTTGCAGGCATATGTTTGTCCTCCTACAATAAGAAAAAAAACTATGTGATCAGCTAATGAAAATTACATGTTCTCTAACTATGGCTAAATAAGCAATACTGTGATAAACAAAACAGCAGTAAAGACATTTTTTAACATTTACACTTACATTTTATTATATCCAGGCTACTGACTATAAGGACAACACAGGTTCAGTGGGGCATGTGCAGAAGATTGACACTCATATCCATCTTCAGACAGTTTCACCAGTTCAACAGCTGCCTTCCTACCAGACTGTACTCCAGATTGTGGTTACTCCTCATCACTTGAGTGTGAGAGTTATTCATTCAAACTTCTGCCTTGAACCATCAAAGCTGTATCTCACCCAAATACAGCAGCACTTACAAAGCAGGTTCCTTTAGCCAGCAGCTAGTATGCTCATTGGAAATCAGCCCTTCTAGTTTCCAGCCTTCGATGTCATCATTTGGATGTACAACTTCAGTAGTTTTAACTCTGGCACTCACATCTCAAACTAGTTCAAGTTCACACTGCCAGACTCCATTAAATAAAATTGCTTTGACAGTTTGATTTTTAAAATCAAGGATAATTTTTTAAGATGCATTATTAAACTTCATTGCAGTATTTTTCATCATAAAAAAGCTTCCCACCATAAATTTGTAGGAAATTTGCATGTATTTATTGTTAACATATGACTACAGGAATAAAATTATTTTTCCCCACATTAATGGTGTAGATTTAATTGCAATGTTTGATTTGTCATCATTATGCTGTAATGTTTAGCAGTCAAATATGACTATTTTACTGCTGCAAAAGCCTTTAGGCAGATACTTCATGATACTGAAAACCATAATCAAAGGCATTAGAATATTTTTGGAGGAAGCAGTATACTTACGATAAACACAAATAGAGCAACAAAAAATACATTTGTGTATAAAATAAAATGAAGCCATAAATGGCTTACAGAATTAAAAAGATAAATCCCCAAACATATATTCCTATCACAACTTTAAAGTACCGTGAAATTGATGACAATCTTTGAAAAATGAAAAATCAAGCTGCATCTAAGATCTGGATCTTTGTCTGGTTTTCAGAAGTCACTAGAAAATGAATTCATCTAAGCATAGGGCCCTAATGTATTGATAGCGTCTGTATTTCTTGAACCATGAGATTCTCTGGGAATATGTAGCACCTATCTGCTCAATACATTTTAATACATGAATGTAATTTCAGTTGCTACTTAATTCTTGTCAGAGACCTGTATTCGTTAAATTGAATGTGTGTATCTGAGAACAAAGAATGTATAAGCATGGGAGTCCAAAGACTCATACGTAAGAGGTAAAACTATGTATGTATTGAAATGAGAAATATATATATATATATATATATATGTAATTATGAGTCAAAATATATGCATGTGAAAGGAGATTGAAAGTAGCTACAAGCAGAATCTACACATACAATATGTAAACGGAGAATGTGTGTATGTAAGTGTGACAATTTATAAATATGAAAGGGAAATGGAAATATGTGCGAGTGAAGATTTATGCATGTGAAAAGAGAATATCTTGATGTGAGAGCATCAGAATGGCTTATATGGGCTCTTGTATCAAATGCTATATCTAAAGTTATATCCAGCATTTATTTTTCAACTCATCTGCTGTTTTCACTTAAATGCTTCGAAGATAGCTCTACAACCAAACTTTCTGACATTCTAATAGTGGTGATAACACCATATTCTGCTGTATGAAGCACATAGAAAATAGTTTGCATAACGTGTTATACTGGTGGAGATGTGAACAGGTTGGATTCTCCCAACTATTTTTTGCAAGCATTGATCTTCAACATGCAAGACAGAGTAAGGTCAGCTGTGCTGTTGTATCCACCTCTGAAAGACATCAGAGGATTCACTGCTAGACTTGTTGTCTGTATTGGCACACTTTGACATTTTTTTTTAATGCAAAAACACAAAGAGTGAGCCACAGAAACTGTTCTCTTTGTAGCATGGTGCATTATAAGCTGGCACCATCTCCTCACAGCGAGGGACATGTTTTTATTTTCTGTGTGGAGTCTGCACTGATGTTGTTGTGGATTTGCTCCAAAGACCTGCAAGCCAACAGGGCTGAAAGCTCTAAACTGTCCAGTGTTGGGAATCGGAGGCCCTCATATAATGATATTGGTGATCCATTTGATATAATGTCAAATTTTGTGTATCCCATGCCAGCAGAATCTCTGCAGATATATACTCAACCTAGGGCTGGGCGATATATCGAGTTTTTTAAAAATATCGATATATTTTCATACGAGATATAAGATGTGACAATATCGTTTATATCGATATAGTCTATGTTACGTTATAATTATACTTGTGGAGCCGCAGGTTTGCCTCTCTTTCGTCCACTTTTGTCTCTACGCAACGTTACTCTGCCTCGCCTCTCCTTCACTGAACACAACTCCGCCTCCCCCATAGCTTCACCTGACAATGACAAGGCAATGACAAGATGAAAGCGGAAAATCTCCGTTAGCGAGTTACCGCGGATGGCCCCGTGCGTGGGGCTGGACGGCGTCAACGTGTTAGCGAGCTAACCGCGCTAACGAGCTAACGACATGCAGCCCGGAGGGGCTGCACGGCCTAAAATCCTTTCATTTTCTCAAAACTCGACAGTGCGCCTTATGTATGAATTCTGGTTGTGCTTACTGACCGCGAACCGATTTTATGTGGTACACAGCGCTCATCAATCTGTCCAAAAATGTTTTAATATGACTTTGCTAAGCTACGGAGCTGCACCGCTTGATGTCGGAGGATTACGGCTACCGGGGAGGAGCCTCGCGGAGTGATACGTACTGTGTGTGTATAAGGACCACAAATGGCACCTGTTCAGAGACGTGGTGCAGCTGTGAAATCTGTCTCTTTGTTACTATGCTCAGCGTCTATTAGTTTACATTTTGACTGCACAATTGTGAGCTTTTTGTTATGCACAAAAACAACATTTTCTTTTATTTATGGACCATGATTATTTAATAAATGCTGATAATTTATTTTTGAGTAATTTCTTCATGTACATCTATGCTGTATGTAAATAAAAGTGCCCGTGTGACATCTGGGACACAGTGTGACTAGAACTCTCTTTTTGTTCTTAACTTATGGCTTTAAAAAAAAAAAATCGAGATATATATCTTATATCGCCATCCAGCTAAAAAATATCGAGATATGAATTTTGGGTCATATCGCCCAGCCCTAACTCAACCCCACCAAAGTGAACACTTGTATGAAGACCACATATTACTACATTTTTGTAGTCTTTTCAGAATAAGAGAGAGCAGTAAATTTGAGATGACTAAGACATTACATCCATGTATAGATTTTTTTGATTGATGGTGAACAGTAAGAAGTAGATGTGTTGTTACATAGTTTATAAAGGTAGCTGAAGTAAAGAGCATGTGTGGCAACAATAATCAGAACATGCTGCAGCTTGCTGAGCACTATAATTATGCATTTCCAAAAATCTGTCTCTTCAGATTTCACTCTTTACCTAACACCACTCCAGCTTGTCTCAGCTATAATAACCTGCCAAATGAGCAAAGACTGTATGGTACCAGTGTGGGCAAGAGCAAAGCGTCTGGATATTGACAAATCATTAGGAAGCCCAAATGAGACAGCATGAGTGGGTGTAGAGATTTTTCAAGCAGGCCAAGGTGAGGGGATGAAAACCACCAACAACATCAAAAGGGCCCTCCTTACTCATCCTTGGCTAGATGCAATGCATTATAGGAAGGGGAAATAATCAATTTTGAGGTACTTACCGGGGAATATGAACTGTTGCTTGTATTTGAAATAACTGGAGGCTGTGGAAGGCAACAAGAAGAGCTAGAGTTTGATAAAAGTTGGGTAGACTGTCCAAGTTCACATGGCAATTTGTTAGTTTAGTATTCAAAGTCAAATTAGTTTGAACCAATCTATGTTGCAATATCTATTTATTTGAGTTCATAATTTCAACTCAAGGTTCGGTTCTCAATCCCTTCTTTGGCATTTTATTTACTTTTAGCAAAGGAAAATGCTTCTATGAGAAAAAGAAATTAGCTCACAGTTGCAATTACTTAATTTTGCTTCAGCTCTGACATTCACTTCAGTCATTAGCATAATTCTTGCATTGCCAAATGCTAAGCTAAAACAGCCAACATACCTTCTTTTAGCATTGTTATTGTGGGCATGCACCAAATGCACCAAACTTTTAGAGGGGAATAGGAATTATATGTGTATTAAATAAAATACCTGTTAAGTTGAACTGTTTCTGTTGCCTTGCTGACTGTGGGGAGGGGTGCAGAGGGGAGGGTGGCGTGGCACTGCTGGGCAATGGAGGAGCTGGGGAGGAAGGAGTGGAGGAGGTGGTGGATGAGGGGTTACTGCTGGAGTCCGGTTGGTATGGGACTGGGATGTGATCCTGAGAAGAGACAGAACAGATAAAGATAAGCATAGGCTTTATTCAGACTTAAGTATTTGTAATTTTAAGGTGAATTTATAGAGTCAAATTTACTAAGTGGGGGCAAATTAGCGTGAGGCTGCAATTGCTAAAAATGCCCCCATGAGAGACGATAGCTCTGTGGTTGCTCTACGAACAATGAGCTCATTTAAACCACAGTTGAGGTAATGACCAATGTAATCTACCAAGAGCAGCAAAAATTAATGGAACAAAAATAAGCAGAGCCGATGAGGGAAAGAGTAATGTACTAACCAAAATAATATAGTGTGAGTGCAGGTTGCACACGTGTTTCTCTCTGGAAACAGCATGGCAATTAAGATAAACAAGAGGCAGTTGAAGAGGAATCAATGTTTTTGGCAAACTCTGTGGTTAGAAGTTTCCAGGGACAGTATGAGTGTATATATGTGTGTCATCGCTGGGTAAATCTGACAACTCGGGTGAAGCACACGATTTATCAAGTGCATCGCTGCCTTACCGCAAACTCTTCTACTTAAAAAAATTGAAATGTGTGTGTTTGTGTGTGCGTGACTTGGGTGCATATTAAAGAAGTTGCTGTTTCATGCATCGTTTTTGTTTTCTCTACACAGCCAACTTAAAATTTTGTAAGATTAGACATTCATATAACACACGTAAGTCCCTTTCAGCCCCATTAACTGTTGTTTGGCATTAATTGTAGACATGCAATAGATCCCATGAAGATCTAAAACAACACGTGGCTATAAGTGTGTGCGATGCAGAGAAATACAACACACACAGAAACTGTTTTTATTGTGAGTTTCTCTCCAGAAATGTGACCTAAATCTCCAAAACTGCAATGTACAATGTTGCAATCTGCAATGAGGCTGTCCACACCTTTCAGTTGCACAATTGACACTGCACATATTTAATAAACACCAACTGTAGCTTTTAAAATCACTAAAAGAGAGTTTTATACTGACACAGTTACCAAATCTGGCCCTCAGTTTGTTAATTGTAAAAGGCTCTCACTCTGCTTTATTGTTGAACTCTCTCTCCGTCTAACTTGGAGCCTCTAGACTGATTTTCTACCTTCAAGGCAGAACTTTTTATTCATTTCAGTACAAAGTAAACATCAGAGACTTGGAACTTGCCTGGCAGATGTAATCCATCACAATGAGAAATGTAGTCAACTTTACTTTTCTGTAAAATGTTTCTCATCTTCTCATCTTATTCTCATCACATCAGATCAGTTCTTCAGCCGAAGATTTTGCAAAAATCATTTCAGATCTAGATGACAGCCCCTGACTAGACTCCATCTAGCTTAAATTCAAATAGTTACTTAATATAATCATTTCATACTGACGTCTAGTCATCCAAAGACTTGGGTGTAGCATTTTATTCATTCAAATAATTCAATTCATTTAATTTTCAGTGAAGTTCTTCCTGACTTTACAGACTTAAAATCAATTTATAAATTAAACAATTTAGAAATTTTATCCAGAAAGCAAGCAAAAAAAAAAAGAAGTACCTGATATTGATGAAAAATAGACAATATTTTTTTGTTCAGCAGCCAACTGTTAAATCTCAGGTGCCCTTGAAATGCACCAACACGTAGAGATTTCAAACTGTTATCCAAAGAGAAAACACCAGACAAAAATTAGGCTTTTCAATATGATGGATCATCTTCCTCAAGCAAATTTATATAGTTTCTGCTACTTGATTTTGAAAGCGCACTGGATAGAGAGAAATCAATGGCTGCCTGGAAGGTGGTAAAGCAACCTGAAGAGTTAGGGAATACTTTGTAAAAACAAAAAGAAAAATAAATCAGAGCATCTGTAGTTTGTAACAAATGATCAAAGTCTATTGTATAAGCAATATAACAATCAATCAAATGCAAGTTAGATTTTAGGAAGATATCATCATCTCCTGCAGAAAAAGATTAACTCTGAAAAATTATATTAAAAAGTAAAGATAGTATCAATGTGGTATGTGCAGCTCAACTGGTGCACAGCAGATTGTGCACTGCCATATATTTTGATACCTAACGTCATTAATTTAAATTATGATAGAACCACAGTTTGAATTTGCAATTTGAAAGAAACATACAAACACAAGAAAACTAAATTAATTTAGTTTCTAATTCTTTAAGTAATTATGATACGAACATGAAATAAAATCCAGGGGTTAAATGGTTATTTTTTAATTATAATCACTCCACAAGATAATTGTTCCTAATAAACTTTAAATTACATTTATCACATCTGAAGAAATTAACAGAATTTAGTGATACCACCATTTTACTTTACTTAAGAATATTTCAAAGTTTATAACCAAGATTTGAGTTTTGGAAAAGTGAATCCATGAGAAACACAAAAAATATGTGTGTTGACAAAACTAACACACTCCAGTTTCTGAAAACCTCAAACTGTTAGACAAAGGCATACATAAAAGCTGTGGCTTACTCACATGTTCACACCTGCCCATTATTTCCTAACAAGCGTGTTTGTTTCACAGTCTTTCCAGCATGGTGTTACCATCATGGGAATTTAGTGATAAACTTTTTTCTCTGGAACTGAGCTGAATTTGATAGATGTGCTGGCTGTAAAATATCCAGTGTAGGAAAACAAATCCATCTGTGTAAACATCAATATTGCTGAAGATATTTTCGTATGGTTTCCTGATTCCAAATACACAATGACTCACAAAGCTCCCAAAAATAAATGAAAGCGATATGTAGGACAAGAAATACGCAGATTGTAATACACGGTTTATTTTTTACCCTTACCTTGTTGATTTTGTTGGTTTTGGGGAGCGTCTGACTGATGTGCAGGTCTGTGTACCTGAGCGGGTTGTTGATGTCACATGGCACTGATTCAGTCCGTACCAGACGAGCTACTGCAGAAAGAAAAAAGCATAAAGGAACAATGAAGCACTACGGGAGATTGACATTAAACAATAATTGCCTAACAGCTTTAGGAAAATTAGACAAATTCTTTATCAGACACAGCTTTTAATGTGAAAAAAATGAACAAACTGCCTCTCCTTTAACACCATCCATCTTTTATCACACACACACACACACACACACACACACACACACACACACACACACACACACACACACACACACACACACACACACACACACACACACACTGTTAAAACAAATTTCCTTGAGCAAACTATGTCATTAATAAACTGTCATTTTCTCTTACGAAGGCAGAGAAGACATCTAATTAATGCTCTTTACCTTGAGTTGTTCCTTGATGATCTTATTTTGAGAAGAAGGAAGGCAGAGAGAGGACAAAAGAAAAAAAGAATCTTAATTCTCATTGCAGATAATAGGAATTTCTGTGTCAGTATAAACAGCTTATGATGCACATTTGTCAAACCTATATGGCTTAATTAATCAGGAGATAGCCTATACCTGCAGAAGCAGTTTCACTTTTACAAATGAAAGCTGAAAAAAAATATAACTTCATTTGCTCAGTGGAATCAGATATGTCCAAATTTAGTTAATCACAAGAGCTGTAGAGCCATGCCTTTGGGTTGCCTAAAACAAATGAGAGCTAGATAGCTTCACAAGGCTTGACAAAGGCATTAATCCTGGCTGAGCTGGCTAATAGTTAGGCCTCCCGTACTCTCACACAACGGTTTTAGAAGTCTTGTTAACCATTTATTTATTGCTTAATTATCTGTTAAACATAATAAAATAAAAACTAATAGTCAACAAGTGTAAAATAACGTCTTGATGCATGCTCAATCATCCAGATAAGTAAATCCCAAAAGGTTGATTCTGTTCATCTGGACGTCACGTTTTCAGTGGGACAAATGTTTCGTCACTCATCCAAGTGACTGACTTTACAACAATGGGCTGTAAAGTCAGTTCCTTGATCATTAATATGCAAATTCTCATGGCCATTGATCAACAACTACTGATCAAAGCCCATTGATCAATGGCCATGAGTACCATTCACAGAGAGTTGGGGAATGGCTGCAATCACAGCATTGTAAGATGGCAAAAGATGTACCCTTAGGCCCCCTCCTGGATTCAGAGATGGCCCTTCCCTTTTCACATAAATGGCCTCCTTGACTCCACGCTCAAACCTGGAACGCTTTCGCCATCTTACAATGCTGACAACTCTCTTTAAATGGTACTCATTGCCATTGATCAGTGGTTTTTGATCAATGATCAACAAAATGTGAAAGTCCGTCAATTTTGTATAAACATAATATCAACATTGGAAATTACATCAAAAAATACCTTTGAGGGATTCCCGTCCGCCTCGCTGAATGATCAGTAAATGGCAAGGTGGGGCTTCTTTGGTGCATTTGTTGTGGCACTTCAGCCTGAGTATGCACGAAACAGAAACTTGATTAGTGTGTGTTTTGTTGTTATGTGGTGTTTATTACACAGCAATAACATCTATGCAAAGTGGGTGGAAAAAGAGACAGATGCAAATTGGAAATTTATTCAAGTAAGCTGAAAACAAAAGGGGTCACTGATGTGTGTCATGTCGAAAAACAATCAAAAGAGACAAAGAGATATAATTGAAAAACAAGCGGGATGGCACACTAATTAAACAAAGTAATGACAGGAATATAAGCGAATGTGTGCGATTAGATATTAATTACTAATGTGGACACTGACAACAATGGGTACTCAGCACTGACCAGTACTGATACCTACTTGCAGTTTTTACATTTCAGTCCAAACAACATTCCCTTTCCACATACTATGCATGTCTGGGACATCCAGTATTTCGTGGAAAACCTACAAGCCAAAAGAAGAGAAAGTGAGATTCCGAAAAAGGGCATCGATTTTTCACTTGTTGCACATCTATATGACATGAAGGAGCTGAGGATTACAATGAGAGGAACACGGGTTCTGACCTTTTGCCTTTCATAACGTTCTCTCATTCTGACAGAAGGCTTTTGGCAAACATATCTCATTCCCTGCCTAACCTTTCTGCAAGGATAATAGATGCCTGAAGAAGCTACTCCTCTGAAAGTGTTTACCTTCCTAATCTCCCTCACCTCCTGATTTAATTTGTGGCCATTTCATTTTCATCTTCCAGTAACACTGTGCGAACGAATAGGCTGTATGGTTTTTACATCAATATAACAATCAGTTTGAGTAACGGGGGTTCACAGGCCTGTGTCGCTGCTGAGGATTCCAACACAGTATCTTCTACAATAAACAAATCCACAATGTACTTTGGTACCAACAACCAATTCCCTTCACACACTAAGTGGTCTGAGCACATATGTGACTATTGGCTGATGCAATGCCAGCAGTGTGGCTGGCTAATGGCAGGTGACTAATGTAGTCTGACAGAATCAAAATCTCTTTATTATGCCAATCTTTTTCATCAACTGAAAGGCACAACTTACTCCAACCAACTCCACCTGACTGATTTCTTTAGTAGGCTGTCAACTATGAGTGATAATATGAAATTAAGAGCCGATTCTGCTTAAAAAAATTTATCTTTCAGCACAGGAGAGGCTCTAAAGTGGTGGGTTATTCACTACTTTCCTAAATACATTTATCATAACATGCCAACAATATGATCAAGGGCACACTTCTGAAAACTGCAAACTGACATCAAGGAGGCTGCTGGATGGAATAATGGTATTTCTTAAAACCATTAATCACCTTAATCTTCAAATAACAGCTATATACATTACATTTGTGCTCAGTTTGGCTCCGTATAAAGATGCTTAGAGCTCCTCTTTCCACCTCACAGACTTTCAACAGGAAAAACACCCACGATCTCGAGGTTGCTAAAATCCTCCAACTAATACTGTAGCTATTGTTTTACTTTTTAGATCATAAGCACCCTGCTTGGAGTCAAGCAGGGTGAGAGTGAGAAAGAAAACTGAGTAAGTTACACAAGAAGCCCTTTTTAATTGGACTGCCATTCTATCACAGATGTGAGCATATGCACAGAAGGAACCTCATCCACACTCACCCACATATTTTCCTTTAGGCCTACCTGTGTTTTATTGAGTTTCCCAGATCTCGTCGGGGAATCTGTGGGGACCAGCGAGGCACTGAGAGAGTGTCTGGAGATAGAGTGGAAAGGAGAGGGCAGAGGCATGGTTTTTACTTTTTTAAGTCTGTCAGTATGTCTTTCAGAATTGACTAAATGTCTGGTATTGTGTATCACATTTAGCATGTATGGCATTTCAAGGAATAGACTGTTTTTGTAGCAACAAACTGATATTTTGGTGTCAGCTTTAATTAGCTGTAGAGAGTCAGGTTTAACAAAATGCTGTCCTTGTTATCAAGACAGAGTAGGTAGGTAGGTAGTAGAGGCAGAGGGAAAAAATCAATAGAGTATAGCGTCATGATATTTTGCATGGCAATATCTTATCGATATACTGACACAAAAAAATCCATATCTTATTATATAAATTGCAAATACAATTTGTTAGTACAAATGCTACAGAATGCTACTCTTGGCTGCTCCCTTATTCACAAGGGGTTATCACAGCAGGTAGTGATGCATGTTTGATTTAACAGAGTTTTACAATGGATGCTCTTAATGACACAATCCCAAATAAATTTGTGTCTCTTCCTGGGGGGTGTTCGCTTGTTAGGATAAATATAGTATTTAAACCACTACACCATAGATTAATAAAATCAATTAAAGTCCACCGGATGGCACTGTTAACTTTTTTCTATTAAGGTTAGCAGAGGTGACAATGTGCTGGATGAAGTTGGTAAAACAATATTATAGATTGGAGAAAGCCAAGGAAGCACCATCTGTGCTTTAACAGGGACGAGACAAAGACGATGGATGTGACACATCGCATTTACAAAGTCAAATCTCCCACACCACCATCATATGATAACAATAGCCAAGGACACCAAAGCAAACTTTAAATCAGCTCAAGAAATATGCAGTGAGTATTAAATGAAAACTAGTTTCTACAAAACCTCCTTAGTCTAATAAGGATCTCACTTTTTCCATAAAAAAGGAAAACCTTATTGTATCAGTGGATAATTAGCGGGAAAACCTGGATTCAAAGCAGAAGAACAGCTGTGTAAATAAATGATAATCTGATTGTTCTACCAGTTTTCCAGACAATTTAAAAACAGGCAGAATGCTGATGGGGCACCATCTTTGTGTATGGGTGTAACAACAACTGATTTCCAAATACCTGTGTCTCTCAGATCCTTCATCATTATTGTGCCTATACCAAAAAACATCACTAACTCTGGAACGTTGCAATAATTTAATAATTTTGAGAACCTCTAATCCTGAAAAATACCCAAATTTAAAGTCTGTTTGATCTGAGCGCATACTGATGTCACTGACTGAAAATCCCTGAACAATCGTGGCTACTGAAATAGAGGTTAATAGACTGCATTACTTTTACCAAACTATGTATTAAGTTTCCATTTATTTGAATTTTGAAGGGTTTTTTTCTTGACAATATCATCCTGTCATTTTATTTAACTGATCCCAATTTTACTTTGAGTTGCCTTCTCCTTTTTTTTTTTTTAATTAAAGAAATCGGGCTTTTCCTTGCAACTCCTTTCTCTCTCCTGTAGCTGTTGTAACCAGCCACATTTATTGCAGCACTGGCGCTATTTTCATTAATCCAGGTCTCATATAAACATAGGAAGTCCAAATAGGGGCTGGGGATGATAAACTCCCCCACTTTTACACTTTATGCTAGTTATATTCAGATTCTTCCTGAAAGATCCTGCGGCTTAGCTTTAGAGCCGCAAATAACTTTGGAAAATTTTTCTACTAGCAGTATTAACAGTCCATGGTTTACTGATGCCTGGAGCTGGCTTTGAATCTTGACTTCTGAAACCAGAAAAAGTTGAACAATGATGTTTTAACATCATCTTCAAATTCACTGGAGTCTGCAATTGGCATTTGAACACTGTTTGACACCGTGCTGACCTCCTTATTTTTGAGTGGCTGCTTTTCACTGGAAATTCTTCATCCTCAAAGGCCACCTCCAGTCCTGCCACAGAGTTAATCAAGTCAACACCACACAGGTGAGCCAGGTTATACGGCGGCCGCTCCATTTGTGCTCCCTCTTCTCCAATAGCTTATTCTTAAGCGGTCCAGGAGATGGATAGATATCCCCAGGGAATAGCAAGCAGATTGTAATGATCAGCACATTGCTCTGATGCACTTTGTGTTATATTTTAGCATATTACTTTTTCCCGTTGTTTATGGAAAACAAAGGTTTGTGGCCAAGGCATGCTCTCCATATCCAACACTCTTAGCTCCTTTTAATTGATGGCCGACTGTACTAAGTATATAACAGCTGTAACCACATGAAACAGTATTACCGCAAACTTGAAATTGTTGTAATAGATTAAAACATACTGATGATTAAAAATAAACCAGTAGAATCACAACCAGAACTGATCCCCCTGTAACAATCTTAGCATCTGTACTGCACTGTGCTGAGATTTTTAACTGTCTTGAATGTTTTCCATGTGTGAATAATCTCTTGTAGAGGGGTGGACTTCAAATTGCTTGGTTTTATAATCCTTCTCAGACTGAGAAGCAGCAATAATTGCTTCATTGATCAGAAACCATTGCTGATACAGTTCCTCCTTAGCTTCACAGGCATCTGAATGCTCCTCGACATCCTCCAGCAGTGCCTCCACAGGTCTGCATTCAGTGAAATTAGACTAGACTAATGCAAACACTTTAGTTTGTCAGGTGCATGCCAAATTTATGACACGTTTTATCAACAGCGTTATTCAGTTGGTCTGTTTGATAGACTGATAAAACAGGTACTGACAAAGTCTGCTTTTGGAGATACAATTTCCAATTGAAAAAGCAATAAATTGCAATATATGTTATTTCAATACTTAGTATATTGCAAAAAATTTTAAACTGCAATAATATTTTATTGTGCATTAATGATAAAACCATATTGTGGAGTCTCTGGTGATTCCCACTTTAAGCTCGATTGGTATCTATGTAGGCAGGTAAAGTAAATAAACAGATGAGTATATGAATAGGTATAAATAATAAGTATTGTATGAAACGAGCAAGACTACACAATGTAATACATAATAAAAAACTTCTCTCTAATGCCCGTTGCAACCTTTTGGGATGAAAACAGAATAAGCTGAATCAGTACCACCTGTTTGAATTGTTTGCTGTAGATATCCCTTGATAGCCAAGCTACTTTAGTGTTATCTGTAATCTATTATAAAGAATTCTGGCTTAAAAAAGATTTTTACCACGAAAACCTTTCACATGGTCCATTAGTGCTTTCAGTAACTGAGCAGCCCGATTCATTCATAAGCCACCTCTTAATACCAGGTGAAAACAGCATCCAACACTGAATTGCCTGTGAAGGCGGCTGGATGTGGTAGATATGCATTGAGATGATATCACACTCTAAAGATGTGCTGGCTGCAATAATTCAGTAAGAAAAGAGCAATGCTGAAAAATGCTGACATAGTCAAGGGTCATGGTGGAAAAACCCATAATAAAAGCTCATTTTTGGGTGTTATTTCAATTTCTGCAGAAACTGCACTACCACAAGTCCACAGGTAATTTTCAGTTACACTTTTACCAAAAAAATTAAGAGGAAAACATATCAAAAAAGCCATTATAACACTTACATATTTCTCAGAAGAGTCTATTTTTTTTTATTAAAGATGTTATGTATGTTATGATAGGAATGCTAGCTAGAGCAGTCTAAAGCTGACAATAAGGAGCAGGCTGCAGATAGAAAGATGCATTTCTAATAATTATTTCTAATTTTCAATATTATTTTCACACTTGGCTCTAATAATTCAGCAATTATAAACAGAAATCTGTCATAATGTGTCACAAATGTACATGTCCCACATTGGGAGAATAAATTTGTTTCATGAAAACACCACAACTGTATATATGCAGTATTTTGAGATTGTCAGTATACACAGTTTTATTTAAAATGACTCCCAGAAACTTTTGCACAACTGCAAATGCTTGTGCCACCAGAGCACGATGAATGCGAGTTTCAAAGCACTTCCATCTTTTATACTATTTATAGTTTCAATGCTCAACTTTTTATGCTCAACTGACTACCAGAATACACATAGTATTTATAGTTTCATAAAGATTTGGGTATCTACTATATAGCTAAGTTCATCCAGTCTTGCTAATAACACTTGCTAGCATTAGCGGATAACATAGCCCTACACCATCTCAGTCAAATACGGTCACTTTTGGCTTAAATAAAACCAACGTGGTGGTGATCAAATTTCTAACATTAAGGCATCCACATGGAGTTTTACAAAACTCTGTCCTTATCCATTCAAATCTAGTAAGGGTTTAAACATATTGGCATAAGCCTGATACCCAAGTCATTGGCATTGAAGCAAATTAAAGTAAAAAGAAGAAGAAAGTTTTATATTATGTTATTTTTTATAATGATTTATATTTACTAAATTACTAGGTTTTCTTTAAGTACATTAACAATTTTCTTAGATTTTTGTTACTCGAACAAGGCGTTTATCACACAAGTTTCTAAATGGCCTAATGTACTTTTAGTAACACTTTTTCAGCACGAGCGACTGGTGTTTGAAGTTTTAATAACTGCAAGTAAGAAAGATAAGGAATCTTATTTTTTTCATCTGTTGAAAGGCACAGTCAGTTCTATTAATTCATTACAAGGCAGCAAGTAATCAGCAGCTGTCGACAGTGCTAATGTCATGGCCCTGGTGCCTTGAGCATTTCCTGGTTCCTGAAACACCCTTCCTCCACTCCTCCTCCACTCTCTCCAGGGGCTTGGTGTCTTCTCTCCACACTCCGATGCATTGCTCAATTACACTCAATCAACCTGATAACTTAATATAAAGGGAACTGACATCATCTGCTTCTTGTCCCCTTTGTTGGCAACTGGCAGATGATTGGGCTTGTCAGTGGTGGGACCAGAGAGGTTTGTGTGTGGTTTTAACAGCGATGATTTTCTTTAACAAAAATCTTCTATGATCCTGGGACTCCTACAAGAGCAGGTAATGAGCATTTATGTCAAGAGAACACAATGAAGGCAGTCAAGTAAAAGCATAAGCTTAAGACATGACAGAATATTCTGTTTCAAATATGCTTTGCCCTCAACAAGCTGGTGCAGTTGGCTTGTGTCTACTAATGTTTTAATTTTTCAGTTTCACATTTGATTGTGATAAAATTAGGTATATATTAGATACAGATGAACTACATTAGCTTGAAATCCACAGGAACTGTCTCATGATAACAGCCCCCCTTTTACTGTTCAGAAGCTGATCATTTTAAAGGCAGATGCCCTGTTGGTGCTGCTTCAAATTCAACAAAATCTTTAATTACACAAAAATCAGTGGAAAAGCTTGACTCTTATATTCATTTTTGTTTTTTATGTTAAGAAATACATGGAATAAACATGACATGAGCCTCAGCAATGAACTACAGGTGGTTGGGTACACACCTTCATCTCTTTAACAAGGTAAACAGCTTTACTGACCCCTGCTGCTGGGTGGAATTGACAGGTGGCATGTGCAGCATGAGGTCGTTGTGTGGCTGCTATCACTTGTCTGGCTTCTTTCATACGACAATATGAGGTTGCTTGACTGTACTGTTATATATCAAATATATCAGCTGCTCTTGTATTGCTCCATAAGAACTTGCTATACCATTAAGTGTACTAACTTGCACCATGCCTGAGAACCATTATCTGCAACACTACTCCCCTGCTGCAGTTACAATGTCCTAATGATCCAGGTCGTAATAACCTAAAGTTTGTTTCAGCATTACAGTTTTTGTCCTGGTCTAATGTCACAACTAAACACGCATTTGTTACACTTAGAAGTAGTCGTGTTATCTCACTACGAATGAAGGTGAAATAAATGCAGTGGAGTTTTAAAGACTCACACACAAACAGAACATTTGATCAGTAAACAGAAAATTAAACTAATTAAAAACTGAAATTGAGCATCTGCGGAGGTGCCACCATATCGGTTTAACAGTCCGGGGAGGAACAACAAAGTTGAAGCAATTTGACAGGGGTAAAAGAGCACATGTCTGCGTACGTGGTCACACATGGGTGACATCTAGTCACCTGCCGAAACTATCAAAACTTTGAAAAATCCAAAACCATCATAGAAATATAAACTAGGGTCCATTCTTTCTAAGTGTTTGCTTGTGTGTGCTTGTGTGTGTGACAGATGAGCCTCCAGGAGCTGACAAACCCCAAGGCGCCAGACAACAGTGTCCTCCTCCATCTTCTCTTATTGGCCTCAGCCTAATTAAGCTGAGGCCTTCCGTCCCCCTCCTCCACTTGCTTGTCATATGACACGCGTCAGGCCATGGGGTTGAGCATGTGTGTGTGTGTGAGAGAGAGAGAGCCGATGTGTATGTGTGTGTCTATTTTTATGAAAGTTAAAAAGAAAAATCTAACTACACAGAATCGCAGGGATACGCGTTTCTCTTTGTCCGTGGGTTAAACAGATGGGGCGGGTGTGTGCATGTGTGCAGAGATAAAGAGACTGCTCAAGTCTAGGAGCCTACTTACAGCCAAATATAGTTTATTTGACGTTAGACTGAGATGCCTCTCTACCTGATTGACTGAACGCTAAACACTATTCTCCATAGAGAAGAAATTTGTACTGCGGGTAGAGGAGAGAAAAGTGAAGCGAGCGACAATTGAAAAACACAGAACACAAACAACATGAAAAAAAAAATCAGACACAAATTCTAATCATTCTCATTGTCAATGCTATTACCAAATCATCTCACCCACACCTACTCTCATCATTTTCAGAATTATCAAGGTCGAAGAGCTCAATGGACAGATTGCAGCACTTTGGCAGTTTGGATAAAAGCTTCAATCAAATGGTTGAATGCAATCAACGGCACACATAACTGGCACAGTACAATCAAGAGATAATCAATAGCTTACGTCTGGAATACCAAACAAATACAGCAGAACACACCATTAGAACAGACAGTTTCTATGAGAATGTGAAGCATGTTTAACAAGATAAGGGTCTGACATGAGGGTATACATACAACGGACTGGGCAGAGCAGCAGAAAAAGTCAACGGGACTGTAAAACTGTGTGGGTGTTTGCTGCATAATGTGCTGCATTATTGTACATGAGTGTTATAGGAGTGACATGTTGCACACTCCATCTTATTATTCTTATTGTTCCCCAAAAATTACACAGTTGAACAAAGTATTGTATTTGTTTGTGGAATAGCACAAGACATAAATGAAGGAAGGGGTGATATTTTTTTTTCCTTTTCTATTCCCATGTGACAAAAAAAAACAAAAAACGAGGAACAGGAGAAAAGCAAGGTTGCACAGTTGCTATGACAACAGCAACACGCCGATCTGGCTTTTTTTTTCTTTGCAAATATACATATATATATATATATGATGGACATTATGGACAATGCCAGACATCCTCTGCACACGGCCATTAACAACCAGAAGAGTCTGTTCAGTGACAGGTTGCTTCTCCCAAAGACAAGAACTAACAGACTTAAAAACTCCTTTGTCCCACACGCCATCAGACTGTTTAACTCCTCCCTGGAGGGGAGAGGGAGGGGAAACAGGAGGACAAAGGAGGGGGGAACAACTAAGCTGTAGTGCCTCTTCACCTCACTGTGCAATACCTTTTGTGCAATACTTTTGTAAATAGTCAACGGTGCAATAGACTCAATACTTGAAATGTGCAATTCACTTGTATTTTTATTTTTATTCCTATTTATTCTATTTATCCCCTTCGTATATTTTATTTATATTGTCTCTGTATTTATATATATATATATATATATATATATATATATATATGTGTGTGTGTGTGTGTGTGTGTGTGTGTGTGTGTGTGTGTGTGTGTGTGTGTGTGTATTATATATATATATATATATATATATATATATATATATATATATATATATATATATATATATATATAATATTCTGTAACTCTGTAACTTCTGTCGGTGCTGTGCTTTTTTGGAAATCGAATTTCCCAGAGGAACCCACCCGAGGGATTAATAAAGTTCTATCTAATCTAATCTAATCGAATATGAGTGTGTGTGTTAACATCTTTGATAAACAAGAACACATAGATACATAACTGCAAATAGCATATATGCACATGCACAAAAGCTGTGATACACTGACAATAGCAATCACAACGCTGGAAAAACAGCAATTATCTTGAATGAAACAAGTATCTCAACACTGCCTTATAGATGGTGGGAGTCTTTTAAGATTGCCGGTTTAAGCATGCCAGTGAGGCAGAGGGAGGAGGGATGGGAGAACAGATGATGCCTGGAGGTCTTATGGCTCGGTAAAGACTTCCTCAGTTGGAGAACTCGAGCTTCTTGGAGCATGCAGACAAGCAACCCAACCAACAGGCACAGCATGTTTTAGTAGTGAGGCAAATCTTAGCCAACAAAAGGCTTTCAGGTTCCACCTTATGTCCCTATGCACACATGTTAAGGCCCATTGCTTTTGGAAAACACTGACAGCAACAGCTATTTATTGGAGTAAATACAAAAATTTGCTGAGCAAAGTGAGCCCTTATGCCCCCCCACGTGCCACTCCATCTTATATAAAACTGAATAAACAAAGTAAATTAGGGGAATGCTTCTGTGGTGCACATATCACTCTGTAACTTAGGATAACTTTAGAGGCTTTTGTCAATTTCTCAAAATCGGTTGTTTTTGTTACATTATCCTGCTGGCTAGTTGTCTATTAAACCATTTTGTTTAGATTAGCTGAGCTGTCAGTGGGATCTTTTGTACACACAGTGTTAAGAAAGACTCCTCTGACTTGTGGCATTTCTTTCTAACACCTTTGAGCTAATATAAAGCAAGGATCAGTCTGACACTAACTAACCAGTGTTTATGGACCCATCTTCAGAGTTTCAGGGTAAGACCTCGATGAGAAAGTTTTAAGCCAGATTGAAAGTAAATTAGGTCCTGCTAACAAACTTTTACAGTCTGGAAAGCAGTTTTTACTTAGTAGTCTGATGGTACAGGACAAGACAATTAAATGAAAAGTTATTATATAGTCTTAAACAACAAACAAACAAATAACAACAAACAGTAGGGGAGCATTGGTTGAGAGGCCAAAAACAGATACACATCCACACTTACAGCAAATTTTAGAATTGCCAGTTAACCTTGCATGTCTGCAGACTGTCAAAGAGAACATACACATGCAAAAAAAAAAAAATTGCAGTCAGGGAAACAAATATGTATTAGGGCAAAGGACAGTGCACTACTCTACCTTCTTTCAATGCTGTATTTATTTTTTTTATTAAAGTATTCTGATCTTGTGGTTTTGATCAAGAATAAGAACAATTGTTATAAAAATGTGGTTTAGTAAGTTTTACTAGCCACAAAGCAACAAAGTGATGACTCTCCAAGCCTGAGTCATCATGTCAACAGTCTTTTCAGTTTTATGTACTAATAGCTGTGTATCTTTCCTAGAATACTGAACTGAGACCGACTAAACCGTTCTTCTTAGATAGCCAGTTTTCCTCACGCTGTTTTAATTTCAGTGGTTATTTAGAGCCCTTATCTATTTGCCAATTCTCAAAGGGACCTCCATTGTGGTACCACATTTGGTTGCTAGGAGATCTGTGACGCAACACGCAACTGCAAAGCATCTATGCAAGGTTAGGCAGAGTGGGTGACGTCACTGGCAAACATGTAGAATTAAAAAGAGTGAGTTGTGTACCAAGCACATGAACATTTAAGCCATTTATATCCACAAGCACACACTCTCAGACTCCCACACTCTCCATCCCTCCCTCTCTCGTTCTATCTTACTCACGCACAAATACACACATCAGTTTTGCAGCAGGCGTGTGTTTTGGTCCGTTGCCAGCGCTTGTACTGGATCTTCAAGTGGACACAAGGCATCATCACAAGCTAGGGAGTCTATCTAAGCCAACTGTGTGAACTCAAAACAGCCTGAGGCACTAGAGGTGAGCTGCCCATACAAAAATGTCCCTCTGTGGCTATCATAACTTTTCAGATTGGACAAACAATGACTTATCATACCACCTGGAGCGAGAACGAGAGCTCAAGAAAATGAACTCTCACTGGCATAGCCATTCTAATGTTTATTGCGTGTAGGTGTTTGGTTATATGTGGTGTACGTGTCAAAACGTCAGTAAATAGTTTCACTTTTTAGAAGCAAGAATTTTCCCCTTTTTTTCTTGTTTCTCTGTTTTTTTGAAGGGGCATCGGTGGATAATGAAGTTGCAGAAACCTGGGCACAAATGTTTGCTTGGCAAGAGCCACTTGCTTTTCAGTAATTAGACATAATTTCGAACGGGATAAACTAGTTCATCATCAAATCATTATAGAGAGCAATTTACCTCACCGGATAATGAAAAGAACCCATCACAATACAACTTCAAATGAAAAATAAAGCAGACTTTTATCTTTTTTTTTTCCCCATCAGGAAAACTTTCTGCAACAAGATAAAAAAAATAAAGTTCTTTAAACCAGCAATCACACTTACACTGTGTTCTCCGGGTCCAAAGAAGCAACATTACACTTTCACAGCTGTTTGTTATGTTGGCAGTTCAGCTATCCTGGCGATAATGTGAGGTTAAAGGAGTTTATGCGCTAATAGAGCTTTTTCACAGCAGACATTTTGGCATACCATAGCATGAAAAGCACAGCTGTGATTAATACTATAAATGATGAGTGCCTTCCATTTAGGTGAGCCAATTCCAGAGTCCTAATAATGACCATGTTGGCATTGCTTTCTGACTCAGTTACTAAAACCCGACTGCTTTAAAAAAAAACATTTCACCTGCCATATTCATGCTCTGATGAGTCAAAATAGCTCCTCTTAGAGTACTGTGCAGTATCAAGCCATCCCTCATTTCTTTATGTTTTACATAAATATAAATACAGTATATAAGGCAAAAACAGTTTGCACAATTAAAAAAAGCTTGAATGTCATTATTTAATTCTTCAACAAAGCCTGAACTCTCTTAGGTAAGCCGGTTTGTAATTTCTTTAAGTCGTCTTCGGGACTAGTTCTCCAGGCTTCTACAAAGCTATTCTTTGCATGTTGGCTGCCTTTTGTTCTGTTCTCTGTCAAGGTGATCCCACATTGCTTCAGTGTTGATGTCCAGGCTGTGAGGAGGCCAGTCCATGACTGATAGTGTTCCATTGTGTGTTTGTCTGACTAGGTATGCTATTACTGTATTGGCAGTCTGTTTGGGATCCTTGTCATGCTAAAAAAAATGAAGCCGCTGCCAATCAGATGCTTTCCAGATGTTATTGCATGGCAGGAGAAAATATGATGGTACTTTTCTGTGTTTATAGTCCCATAAACTTTGATGAGATCTCAGCACCGCTGGCTGAAATTCAGGCACAAACCATTACAGAGCCTCAACCGATGGTGGTAGACTACACTATTATACTCCCTCCTTGCTAGATTTTTGCCTTTTTTTATTATGTGACTTTTAGATACTGTATATTTACTCTAGATCATGTTTTAGGCCTCTTACTTCTTCTTTATCCTCCACTTAGTCAGTTTCCAAAAGTGTTTTAACCTCCTAAGACCCGAACTCTTCCACAGCATGCATTTTAAATTTTTCTTTGATATTTGGGCTGATTGGGGCCCGATGAGTGTAAAAACAAAGAATTACCAGATTTTTTTTAACCTGATTTTTGTTTCTAAGAAAAATAAGAGCCACATATGAGGATATTCATTTAAAATTTTGATAGAACAGTAGCAGTATAATGTCCTCGTAAGTGGATATCAGGCCCTTGTAGAGCAAAATTCAGTATTTTGGTCTAAATAACCCAAAATGTGATGTCCACATATGTGGACACCAGGTCCTAGGCGGTTAAGGACATACCACATGCTATACTGAGATGCCACGATTTTTTCTAATAGTTCTTTGGGAATCAACCTTTTTGTGCAAAAATACTGTGTTATCTTTGGCATTTTTCCGAGATTCAAACTAGAGCATATTATGTGTTTATTATGTGCTTTTGTGACAGGCTGCTAGGAAACAAAAACAAATCCTAAAATTAAGTTCAAACAAATTTCTCTAAAAATGCACACGTACAAGGACCACACTAAAAATAAATGAAAAAGCTGCCAATGTCTGAAGAAAAGGTCCTTCAGAAGAACTATTGCTCAAGGCCTCCTAAAAATGAGAAGGAAAGTCCAGCACCTAGGAAGCAAAATATAAAGAAATTAGGTCTGACTGAAGATTTTTGCACAGTTCTGCATGCGATACACCAACGTGTACATGTAAGATAAATCAATTTTATCACATTTAGGACAGTCATTTAATTTCCCAGCCAAGTGTGGATTTACCATGTGCAGTGCATTTGAAGTGCATAGCATGATGGTATTATTTTTACTGGGGCTTTTTAACTCAAATAGCTCCATTAAAAACTCAGCTTACAAATATCCTCCCTTAGATGTGATGCATCGATTGGAATCACCCAGTAGGAATGGTAGAAATGTCAAAATGCAAGCGACAGATGATTAATAGATATAATATGATAGAATAATAGACTTATTATTTTAAATTGAATAAAGATCAACACACACAATAACCAGTAGCTGCAGATTAAATGAGAAACTATCTGCAGCTTGTCTCCAGAACCTAACAATGTGCCAAGGAGTGCCTGAGCCGAAATACACCACTGTAATGGAATTATATTTGTAATCATAACCAGCTTCTCAAGGTGGAAAGCCAAACAAACTGCTGACGTCTCAGCTTCAACTGGGCACTGACTCATCCCTGGCAGACAGCGTTTGGTCCTGGTTACCTCAGCCAGTCTCGTAGCTCCTCCGCATGTTTTGATTCAAACGACTTGCAAGATAAGTAATAACACTGCTGGCTGGAGGGCCCTGACGTATGAGATGGCTGTGATACCATAAACCCTAACATAGACACGGGATGGATGTTTAGCCTGGCTGACCTGGCAGTTGCATACTTGCCCAAATGCTCACACAAGCGTTCACACACACAAACAGATTGCTGAACTACTATTCCTCTGGGCAACTTTGTAAACATTGTTTTTTCTCTGCTCTGTTATTTATAATGAAACACAATGAGCAAATAGTGATCTGATGAGTGTCTTTTTTCGTTAAGCACAATTTTGCCATGCCGGTCATTGTGTCAGCTATTGTGTAAAATTTTGTTTGTTATTTTATCAAACAAGTACATTTTTCCACCTGGTTATCAATATGATAAAATAGATTAAGCAGATTTTGTAAAAGCTTACAGTTAATTTAACACAGATAGACGTACTCCCTTTTTTTCTTTTGCAGTCAGTGCTCGAGTTGTAAATAAATAAATAAAGTTCCACATAAAAACAGAACTTGGATGTTGCCCTTCAGCATTTAGTGTAATTGACACCGGCACAAACAGTCTTTCTAACAGTCAGCTGTACTGAGGAAAACTGCAAAGCACGCCTCAAGGAAATAGCTCACATTAAAGTGAGAAATCACAGGTGATATTTCAGAGCGAGCAAGCTCAATGACTCCTCCCAAAGAGCCTTAAGGGTGTATGAAGCTGTACGACTCCTTCAAACTTGTCCACAGTAGAGCGCTTATTTTGGATTGCGGGTATAAAGGCAGGTTTCCAAACCAAGCTGTGATACCCACCGTGTCTAATAATGCTTTCTAGTACAACAGGATAAAAAAAGGCAATGTGTACTTCCTCCAACTCCAAAACTCTTTATCTACGTAAGAAGTTTATTTGTGCTATAGCCTAGAGCAGACCGTGTTAACTTGGACGATGCAGTTTGGTGGTTTTTCAGTTCGCACTCCCACGACACATACGGGAGGGGACATATAGAAGTATTTTCAATGAGAATAAAACAGTAAATCCATTCTCTGATCGATTTATGTTGTGTTTTTACAAACCGTGCTCACCTCACAGAAGCCACCACTTCTTATTTGGTCAAGCTTAAAGCTCACGTTGCAAGTTCTGATTTGCACAGTGTGAAAAAAGATACTTTTATTGTGGGTATTCACAATGTTCTCCAGCTGCATAAAAGGATGTGCTGTGAGAGCAGATCTGTTGCTCAGGTAGCATGATGAGTTGACTAGAATCATCATCAGGACAAACCTACTCTTCAACATGGTGAGATAATTACTTATTTACTTAAAAAGAAACACTGCATCTTTTATATATTATCTGTGGGTATAAGCCAGCATCTCTGGCTTAAAATATCTGTAAATAACTCACAATGGAGGCACCAGGTTTTCCATCTCTTATTAAGCTAATGGAAAAACAAATCTGAATTAGAAATAATAATTCATACATCACTGTTTTTCCTTATAACATACTTATTAATATTTTATTACCGGTAATAATTTTCTATCAGAAATCAAGTATGAACCTCCTTAAACCAGAGATTTTTACAAGCTTCGTCCTTTTTATGTTATTAAATAACTGATAGTTTTGGTCCAAACCTTGGACATCTGTACCCGTTTTGCCATACTAAATGCATTAGCATTTGAGACTATGCCATTAAATTCACATATATCAATTTCACCTTTCACCTCCTTTTTTTATTTTTCTAAATGTGTGATTATTCCATGTCATGCCTCAACCAACAAGTATGCACAGCTTTGTCCCTTATACCAGTTAGTGAAGTTTTGCATGGATTCCGAACACTGAGTGTTATCCATTCATCACCCGTTTCATTGACAAGACTTCCATTACTTTGTTTCCCTGCATTTCCCCCATCCCCATCTCCTCAATCTAATGGCTTCCGCAGAATGTCTTAATGTATCAGCCAATAAGGCTGCCAGTGTGCAGCAACACACAACCTCCGGTCATTATTGTCACGACCTGTGTTAGATTTGTATTGTTGATTGTCATTTATGCTTAGAAATATTTACTCATATATGCTTAGAAGTGTATATAATCATTGGTGGATTGAAAGGATGTTTCATCCTAAAGTAACAGCTCTGTGTAGCATGAAGGGGGAGTGCGTTCACTCCCTCTACAGAGTGTTCCGGCATAGATTACACACCTCCTAGGAAAGGCCGTATCTTCTCTTGCTGATATATGGTATAGCAAACACACGTATATCTGTTTAAGTATAAGAGCCTTTTGTTCAGATGGACCGCTAGACTCCTGGCACCAGCTTTGGGGAGTCTTCACAGGGTCACATCTGGACCTCACACACACACACACACACACACACACACACACACACACACACACACAGTATTCTTTGTTCACATGTATACCTATGTAAGATGTCATATGTTAATGACCCTATGCATATTCATGTAACCACAATAAAAGGAGTGCTATGGGGAGCCTGGCTGAGAGTCTGATGGAGGCTAGGTGGTGGGACGACACTTGGCTCCAGCCAGATTTCCCTCATGCATGAGTAAACCAGCCTGCTTGTGTCTTGCTTTGCAGTGTAATTATATTGTCTTCAACATTCCAGCGGATAGGTACAAGCTACAAACCTATCAACCTGATTGTCTATTTATTGCATTTACCAGCAGAGCTGTACTAAAGCATTTTTTAACAAAAATAATTACTTTCAGCAGTTAAGTAAGAGCAGTTAAAGCAAGTGGTTTCTGCAGGTGGCAAGGCATAGAGACAAAAAACTGATGAACCAACTGAGACTTGACCCAACTAAAAGCAGAGCAACATCCCAGGAATGAAACATTGCCAGAGAACTAAATAATCAGAGTAGCAGTAGAGTAGATTATGAAAGGGATACGTTCAAAGTATTAAGAAAAATGTAATTTCATTTTAAAAAATCAGTGTGCGATATTTAAAAAAAAGACGTTCACTTACTTGCAGAGGGTGTTTCGGCATGAACAGGTGGTGTAGAAGGGATGAAAGAGGGGAAGAAGAAGGATCGCAGAGATCGTTCAGTGTGGAGGGGTGAGCGCTGTGTGGGCAGGTTCTCACAGCTGCCCACACTGCTGTGGATCTTAAGGTTCAAGGGCTTGGTCTTCTTCTTGGCTCTGGTGGACAACAGACAAGAGAAAAATATAAAATTGAGACATTAGAGGTGAGTGCAGCAAAACTAAACAAGAAACCAACATGTTCAAATGATATTTACTATAATTAAACAGTCTGGACTATTTGTTTTTGCAAAGACGCACAACTTCAAAGCTGGACAGGAAGGCTGCACAGTTTTTGGGGTATAGCTATTCCTGTAGTCACAACCAAGGTACAAACACTGCAGTCACCATCACATAGAAGAGAAAACAGAATTCTACACCAGAATAGTTCACATATGGAGAACATAATACAGTTTAGTGGCAAGAAATATTGCATATTAAGTAAGGGAAATGAAATGTACCTATCAGTCACCATCATTATTATTCTCACACCTATATATAATGTACACCCTACACCTGAACGTAACAAGAATGCAGGTGGACAAGTACAAATAAGGCATATATATTAGTTTACATTGCATATTGTGTATTATGCATTAGAGTAATATCAATAATGTACTTATAACACCGAATAACAAACACTTAGAACTTCACTGTATGTTCATTGTACTCCAGAATTTGGAGAATATTTTTTCTCCGCATCACAAATCTGCTAACTTAACAGAACTCAGTGCAAAGTACCAAATATATGTATTTTCTGCACAATCACATAAACAAACAAAGAGGTGCGACAACATCTTGAGCCACAGCAAGTATGGTGTACCGAAATACCAGATCAGCAACATTAAGGGCTCTAGTATTAATGATAAAGTCAGGAAAGCTGGGAGTCATTTTCATAGCATGATAGCACAGCCATCGCTGTCATGCTAGAAGAAAACACACTGCTGCCGGGGTCAGAAAAGCAAGTAGGATCGAGGAACAGAAGATTAAACAAGACACTAATAAGAAAAAGAAAAACAGCTTTTTTTACTGCGATTTTATTCCAAAGTTTGGCTCCGACTCAACCATTTGTGGATGTTGGAAAACCCTATGGTACTGCTTTTTAAAGTTGCACACCTCCATATGGACACTTGCCACGTAAGTATGTAAGTGTGTTCAAACTGATGTGAAGTATCTTCATGCAATGCAATAAAAGTTACCATCTTGGCTATAGCAGAAGGGGTGGGAAGAACCGATAAATATAGGTTACAGATAGAAACCTGTAAGGTGCTTGAAAGACATCCTTTTTTAATTGACTAGTATTGAGTATCAAGTCAAAGTGAAAATCACCAAAATTTTCCCATGATCACTTCTGTTTGCCAGCCTGCTTCCACTGTGGAAGCTTGTCATTTCAGAGCTGAGGTCTGAATAATTACGCTTGTAGAGCAATTTGTCTTTGTCAGCTGTCAATATGATTTTTTTTCTAACAAAACTTTTGTGTATTTCAATAAGGTATTCCTTGTAAGTACACAATTCCCTGAAATATGAAAGACAGACAGCTGTGAACTGAGTAAACTAAGAGACAAGCTACACAGTTTGGGCTAATTACAAGAAAAGTGTGTAATTTAACTAAAAATATCTCAAGTGACTTGCAAAACAGACTTTTCTAGCTACTGGTATATCTGGGTTCTAAAGTGGAGCCACTGGAAAGTCTGGAGCCATTGCTCATATTAAAGCATGGTTCACGGTTAACCTGCACTAGAACTTCAAACGATCACATTAGCCTCTTATCTAATGTACTCAGTCAGGCTGATAAAATGAACCATTATTCCTACAGGATCCTAAATACACTAACTTATGTTATTATTGCAGCTCAGGAGAACACGAGGTGACTTTGTGGGGATAATTGGAAATAAAAGTCGTCCTTCATTAGAGAAAATAATCCACAGACTGTTAATTCCCTGTAAATTAGAAATGCAAACATTCGCTGTGATAGACGTTATCAGCCATATTTTCTCATTTTAATTTCTCTACTTTTTTTGATGTGAGGCTAAATTTACTCAGGCTATGGAAAAGATTTTGCCCGTTTTGCAAGAATGTACTGTACTGTGCAAATGTCTTTACATTTTTGTTCAGTGAGCCAGGAATTCTTGTACTTTCTCCAAATGGTATTGAGCAATAGTTGTGAAACTATTTGTGAAAGTCTTTCATAGTTTTTCTTTGGGCACTGGCTACTTTTTCCACCTAAACTCTTAGACAAGTCTGTTTACCTGACCATTTTTAGAGACACGTGTTTGGAGTTTATTTAGTTTGCTTGTTTGTTAATGCTGACCTATGAATCATTCATGTGTCATAACAGAACAGACAACTTAACAGAAAACCAATTTTATATTGTATATTTGTCACAGAAATAGCAGAAATACACGTTTTAACGATGGTAGAAAAGTCTTTTTAAAAGTACAAAGTGGATGAAGCAAAACAACAAAGAAAATCCAACTCCAAATGGCAGGCAGTCACAAAGGAAGCATTCAGACAAAGACCAAAAGACTAGAGCAAGTCTATAAACACACACTTGAACAGACTGAGGGCTAATCGGAGGAATGAGACACAGCAGGGGAAATGAAGCACAGGTGAAACTAATTAAGCCAATGACAGGAAATAAAATTAAATGCAAGACCCAGAAGATACATGATTACCAAAACAATACAGGAAAATAATAACTGGAAGACTGGACACAGGAGAACTTGACACAGTAGGAAAAGGGGGGGGGGGATCCAAAAACCCTGACAAAAGAACTGAGAGGTAAATCAGGCCCTTTAAGCTTCTGATCTTTCTGAGTTAGCTTTGATATTTTGATACTTCCAAACCATCAACATGTCTGTTAGACCTCATTCTTAAAAGACTGCTCAAAGAAGTCATGCTATTAATAATTATTTGATCTTAGGTATGATCAAACCATATGTCTTTGAGGTGGTGGTAATTAAACCATTACTTAGAAACCATCACTTGACCCAACTGTCTTAGCCAATTATTGACCAATCATCACATTTTTTTAATTTCTGAAAGAGTAGTAGTAAAACAGCTAACAAGTCATCTTCATACGAATGTTTTATTTCCATCATCACATCATAGAAACAGTAAATATAAAGCAAAATGAAGAATTTTGCACAGACTTTCAATATTTGGGATTACTATACAGCAGCTTTAGAATTTCTTGGTCTACTTTATTTGTTTAGTCATATTATATAAAAAAGTCATTATACTACATATTCCATTTACCTTAATATAACAGCTGCCTTTAGGCAACTGTTGTGATTCCATGCTATATAAATGAAACTGAACTTAATTTAAGTGAACTGAAATGCAAATGTTTGTTACTGAATTAGTCAAATTTCTTCATAGTTCATCTCATATTATGAAAGAACGAGAACTTTTCACTTTCATATGAACAACCTCATTGGTGTACAGTAAAGCAAGCCATATGTTAATGCCAGGTACCTGCTAACATAAGAAGGCAGAGTAACACCCCCACCCCCTGGGACCCCACTGTGCCCCCTCCAAAAGGAGTGCACAATGTCCCCTCGTTGCTAATTTTGGAGTAATAATTACTGCTCCAGTTTCAATTACTCTTTTTCCTGTTTTTCCCCCCAATCTGTAATTTAAATATTGTCTAGTAGACATTCTTATATTTGTAGGTGGGTCAAAAAAAAAAAATAGCAGAAAATTAGAAAAAGACAAAAATGATTCTGAAAATGCCAACACTGGCATGTAGGTGTGTTTGGGAAACCACTCTTGTTATAATTAAAGCCAGCAGAAGCAGAGACATCTTTGGTGCTACTATTCTTTTAAGTACTGAGTCTAACTAGTGAGAGTTTTTTAATAAGCACCATTAAAAGAATGCCATATTAGCTATTAGCAGTTCCTGACTGCAAAGTACTCACTGCTGTACAAACAACAATCCCTGGATTACTTTAACAATGTGACAAGTGCCAGGCAGGTTCAACAAAGACTTTTTCCCCCTAAAATTCTTAAGCCGATTTATCGGTCACAATGAAGTTTGGAGATAATGATATCCAAAGGAAGAGGAAATAACACCAAATGGCATGAATATGAGATTTATGTTTGTGTGTCAGGGCTTAAGAACTGTGGGTTAAAGACTGCACCAGTCCTTCTCTATGTAGATGTAATTTACTTTAATTTGCTGCCAATACTCTTAATCCCCTTGATGCTATGTACCACAGTTCTCTTCAATGTATCACTGAGGACAGTTTCAGCACCCTTCATTGTATTCTCCATGCAACAAGAACTGTCTTTTTTTAATTTACTAGGCTATTTTAAATAAACTGTCATGTTATTCATCATCCACCCTGTATGGGTTGCAGAATATACAAAAATGCATTATCTTTAATGGCCAATTTATTACAAAAAAAAAAAAAAAACAAGGGAAACTGCAGTCTGCTGTTATGCATCTCATAGGATGAAGTGTTAGTTTAAAAACGTATTACTCCAGGGCAATTTCAGCTTCTGTTGGTTGATGTTTTATATAATAAATCTCCCTGCTTTTTGTAACTGTTTTTACTCTAGTATCCATCCATTCATTCATCCAAAGAACAAGGGAAATATGTGATTCTTTATATCCTCAAGTAATGTTAATCCTGTTTTAGAACTGCAGAACTTGAGCTGACGTAAATGAAACAGTCATGTAAAAATAAACAACTAATCTCCATCCATATAAATCCCTGCAGAAACATAAATAACCACACTGTAACCGGACATATCCTCAGGAATTTTACTTTAGCGACATTGGATTCACAATTGTAAAAATTTGATGTAAGACTGAAATTTAGGATTTTAAGTGACACCGAGACTGAAGTTGCAGACTGATGAGCAAACGCAACCAACAAAAACAAAACAAAAGAGTTGCACTTGCACATAGAAGACAATGAATTTTAAGTGTCCAAACAAACACAGACCACAAGGAGACAGGTGAGAAAAGGAGACATGAGGAGAGTCTATCTGTGAAAAACTGACTTGTAAAAGTAGTAAAATGAATGCTGAGTTCTGACTTATCATGGAAAGTGTTAAATCCCACAGGAATATTTCCTCCCATGTCAGTCTCCCACTCCCTACACTGAGTCATGCAATTAGACCTGTAAACCAGCCCGGCACTTCACTCCCATCTCCTGCAATAAGGAAGCAGCCTGCAGGTTATCACTTCTTCGTCACAGAGCTTTTGTCAGCTATTCCGATTAGCCCACTTTATGAAATTTGAATCTAAATTAAACCATTCATCTCCCTGCATGCATGCCTTTATCCTCTCCCCGAAGATGTAGATGTTCAGTGAGGGAAAAGTAAAAATGAATGTGAAGAGTAGGGAGAGGATTCCCAATTTTCATTTTGAAAACGTTTGTCAGTGAAGGGAGGCGGGCGAGAAGGAGGGGGAGGAATTTAACTCTACGGTGGTTAATGCATCTATTCAGATGCCTCACATATGAAAAGTTCAAGAAAGGAGAAACTTAAAGAAAGAATACACAAAACAGAGAAGAAGGAGGAGGTGGGTTACTTGTCAACTGTCAAGAGAAATCAGCCACAGTGTGAATAGTTGAGATGTCTTTTGATCTTCTCGACAATTGTACATAGTGACGCATAACTCACAGATGGAAATCACTGCGTGTTTGTGTCACATTTCAGGTAGCATTTCTGAGTCTCTTAATCCTCCTAGATGCTCTGTACTGACAAAACAGGAATGCCAAAGCTTTTTTTTTCCAAGTACCATTCAGTCAATTCGCCTAAAATATTGTAGTGAATAAGTTATCGTCTGTGTCATGTTTATTACCTGCTAATTTCTTATTCACACACTTTTTTCCAGTTACATCCTGTTATTATCCATCCCTGGGATCATTAAAAGGTCATTTGCATGTGTTTTGAAGTGAGTGAAAGCGCAATCGTAAGCTTCCCTAACATATTAATAAAGACATCACAAATTATGATACTGAAATTGTACGCAATGGGTTTTTTTTTTGCTTATACTATGCATGGAATGGACTTTGTCATCATATCTATAAAGGGAGTTAAAGTAATCAAGTAACATTTGGAGTACACAGAGTAAAAAAGAAAGTAAATTCATCAGTACAACATATCCAATGTACTTTGGCCATACTTTAACTTTTTGTTTTTATGAAATTCACTTTAAATTTCCCTGATTGCTTACACGTTTTAGAAATGTGATTTGCTCTTCATAATATGAAAGCTATGGAAAAAAAAATCTGACATTCATGCACACGCATTCATCCACCCACACCCTCCACAGTCCCTTTCCCCACACTTGCAGAGATGCTAATTACAGTGACACCTTTAAGCAAAAGTTCCATTTGATCAAGGACAGAGGTGAGAGCAGGAGAGCAGTGATCCATCAAATGGCACGTTTCCTTTATATTCTGACATATCAAGAGGGCTTTAAAAATGCAGAATATTGCAGAGCTATCTGCCTAACTAGCTAGCAGTTGTTCACTATACAAATTATATATCTAAGTGATGCTGTGATCCTGCAATTCATTTGAGCTCTATCTAATTAACACTTGTGTCCATCTAGAGGGGTAATTTACTTGCAGGGTTCCATCTGCATACCTACACTTTATTCATCAGAAATATGCAAGGGAGCTCTGCCGAGACTCATACGACACCCTGTTGCTTTTTATGCAAATGGAGCTGTGGAATAATATCTGTGGCAACCACTGCTCTTTGCTGCTTTAATAAAGTTGGTGGAAAATGAAATAAAGGTGGCTAGAATAATGATTGCAACAGAGAATTACTGTGAGCCCTTAGAGTCATCCTAAGAAGGCTGTATTGTTTTCAGACGTCTGCAGAGTCAGGCTTGTGGAATAAAAGCAGGCAGTCTGGCATGATATTTTTTAAAAGAAATGTTGCAAAGCCAATGTCCAAACTTAGCAGAACAAAGATTTACAGTTATTATACAACAAAGTGTGACGTAGGAAACATTCTATTATAATAATGCATTTTGAAAACAGTAAAGACTTAAATTCGTGTGATTAAACACCACGTACACGAAGGATTTAAATGATCTCAACACCAAAAGAGACAAAATGATGCACAAATTTCAGTTACACTTTAAAGTATGCATGTTACTTATTTTGTATATTAGGGATTTATTTGATTTTAGAGTAAGTACAGGGGAAACAAAACAGCCTTCGTGATATTCAACACAGACTTTGTTTTGCTTTTTCGAAAGGGAGGAGGTAGGATTTCACATCAACAAGAGTTCACAAAGTTTAAGCTGTGCGAATGTAACAAACAGCTAAAAATAACTGAGATAATGAAAAAAAAAATCAAGCGGTGAAATGATCAGATGGGTGGTAAATAATATCCCCAGGTTAGCTAAACTTATGTGGAAGAGAAAACAAAAGTGAACTGCATTACTACATTATTATCCAAACTCTTGCACTGTTATTGAACATACCCTGTGTGCATACCCAAAAAGTTTTACTACAACAGTTCCAAGAGAACCGTGTTCAATTTTAATAACCCAAAATCAATGCTAGTGAGAACAAGTGGACATGTTCTTAATATACAATTAGAAAAGAACAACACTAAATGATAATTGTTTTCCAAATTCACAATATTGGTTGGTTATTAAAGCAGAAGCTGGACGTAAGACACTGATGTTACAGTAATTTAAAGTAATTTAAAGAAAACTCTCCTTAAGAACAATCTCAGCTTCAAATGTGAGGTGGCAAAACCTTCTCCCAAAGATGATCAACAACTGTGCTACCACTATTGAAGAAATCACTAGACACTCATGTGGTCTCATTTCAGACATTATTATTAAACTTAACAAATGTTAAGACAAGTCTTTCAAGGACAAAAAGAAGCTATGAGTGTGTTTGTGTGTGTGCACGGATGCGTGTAGTTGTGCATGACCACAAATTATGTTCTAGTTACCTGATAATATCTGTTGAAATGGTTGGATGATGATAGCGCACAAGTGTTTGAAATCCCTCTCTTGTTATGTCCACATTAACTGCCAGCATCTCCTGCTAAGATATGGGAGGGGGTGTCATTTCACTGTCAAAGGCCAGGGAAAGCACAGTGCTCTCAGGACAGAAAGGTCATGTGTGTGGTCTGGGTTGGAACGTGAACATGAAGCTGAAGAGACAGCAAGAAACCCAAGGTGAAAAAGGCGGAAAGAAACAAGGGGTCGTAAAAAGAGCAAGCCCGTGTGAAGGACAGAAAATGAGCAGGAGGAAGAGAGAATTCAGGAGCCAGTTGCCAAATGACAAGAGAGAAAAGCTGACAGGAAGGTGGACCGTGAGATTGTCTTCTCAGCAGCTCATCAGGAATGCATTTTGGTACACAATGACAGAGCAGATATTTTCTGGTTAAAATGTGCTATTTCTGCATGTGGTAGTATCACGTGTTACGTTCCCCTGGGGGGGGTCTAGGCGTTAAGGGGGAAGCAACAAAAGTGACCGGGTCAGAAAAAGGAGTCAGGGAGGCAAAACAGTTAAATAAAACAGTTTTATTGAAGTTATTCAACTAAAAGAGACGGACAAGCCGTTATCACCATAAAAGAAACACAAACAAAACTCAGGCGTTGGTCAAATAAAGCAAAAAGTCAAAAGGAAAGCACAGCTCACCAGCTGGAAACCACAAACACAGCTCACTAGCTGGAAACACCACAAGACACAGCTCACCAGCTGGAAACACCGCAAAAACACTCAGCTCACTAGCTGTACCCACACAAATGGCACTCTGGCCCAGAGCTCACCCTGCTCTGGGCTTAAATACCTTTAATTGCTGATGGGAGTCAGCTGTACAGGAGGGAAAGGTGGCATCACAGGTAGGAGGTAGTGGGACACGCCCACACAGGCACCTTCAGGAGGAGGCCCTGCTAGGGCCGTAACACACGAAAGCATGATATTAAATGTTGCTTATTTTTCCTTATACAAGCTTATCTGCTGCCTTACCAGTTAAACAAAAGTTTGTCTGCATTAATAATCTAACATCTCTGTAAGCATAACAGATGGTCATGGCATGATGCTTCTTTCTTCTTTCTGCTGGTTCTTTTAGGGATCACCACAGTGGATCATTTGTCTCCATCTCACCCTATTCATGCATCTTCCTCAGTCACACCAACCCTCCTTCACTACATCCATAAATCTTCTCTGTGGTCCACCTCATTTCCTCCAGCGTGGTAGCTTCATATTCAGCATCCATTGATGAATATATGAACTATCCTTCCTCTACACATGTCCAGACTATATCAGCCTTGCCTCTCTAAGTTTGCCTCCAGACTGTTGTCCATATAGTTGTTTCAAAGTGGCTCGCTGTTCCTTTTTCTAAGCTAGGGGCAGGATATTTTCCCTAAACCTGGCATCTTTCATTCCATTTAATTTCTGCAATCTTCAATCCCTTTCTTTTAACATTACTAGTACTCTATAACATCCATTTTTCAAGGCCAAGTCTTAGCAGTGTCATCCTGTCTCTATAACAATAGAAAAAAGCCTCTCGATCTTACTGTAACACTCATTGTTGCTCTTTGTAGGATGCACTAAAATACAGTTCCAACTAATGGAACAGAAGACCAAGCATAAAAATACAGGAAGGAGAAGAAGAGACAAAGAACATAGGTGATCACAGTGGACAAAGTTTTTCAATAAGATGAAACTGAGAGACTTTCAGTTTTCTAGTTGTGAAGTTATTTTTTTTTTCTCAAAACAGCTACGTGGCAATAGTACGTGATGTACAAATTATTTAAATCTTCAATTTAGCATTACTTTTTCAACCATCGCTTGTCTGACACCTGGAAATAATTTGCTGCTTCAAGAGACATTTTGTGGTTCTACAAAAGAGCCTATATTGAACAGATAGAACAGCTCAGAATGACAAAAACCAAATAGTAATTCTCATGTGCTGAAAGTTTCAAGATTCAATTCTAATTAAATATTCCTGGCGCTCAACTTTTGGATGTTTTCCACTAATGGCCTGGATTCAAAAACTGTCCTCCTGTCTTTTGTACATCCAAATTCTCTCTAAGTGTGTCTCATTTGCCACCAAATTGTTTGGGATAAATAGGAATTAAATGCAACTTTATTCTCTGGAGCTGTAAGATGTAAACAGGTGTACAAGCTGTCCTCAAAAAGTAATCACAGTTTTATATTGCTGGAATATTTCCTGTCTGATTTGCAAGCACGTCTTTGATTTGCACACAACAGAAATTACAACACTTTCTGTGTATCCTGCATTTTCACAACTCAAAGAAACTGCAATCTTATGTAATTAGAATTGTCCATAGCACTGTTGTAGTATGTCATATTTCCCTGAGGTAATATATTTAAAAAGAACTGCATACATGTCTATTAGCCATTATGCAGATGACAATCAGCTATAATTATCTATGCAGCCGGATGAAACAAATGAGTTGTTTGAACTTAAAGCCTTAAAACCCTTAAGTTGGATTTGGCTATGAAAACCTCAGAAACAAATTGACTAGACCTACAAGAATCTTTGAGTAATTTTAGTGTACACTATCATTAAAATCACACATTCTCCTCATGCAGGTGAAAGCCTGCCTTCTTTCACCTAGTCTAGTTTTAAAAACTCTAAGGTGATGGCAATAAAGACTAGGAGGAGTTCTTATTTTTGTCTTCATTGTCTCCCTATTAAATTCCTAATCCTTCACATGTAAAGCCTTAAACAATCATGCCCTATCATATCTTAAAGACCTCATAGTGCCTTTCATCATATGTTAGAAGTACAATAGGAGGCAGAGCCTTCAGCATAGACACCTTTAAACTTTAGCTTAAAATATGCATTTCTTTTTATAGCTAGGTCTGGCTCTGAAATATAATTTTAATGCTATGGACTTGTGATGCACTGATCACCTCTCTTTCAATCTTCTCCCTTTCCCCCTCACTTATATGCCAATCGGTTCTCACTTTGTCTTTTCTTAAAAGGGAGGGTTTTTTCCTATTGTCCATGTAGTAAGCAAATTTTGGGTTTCTGTTTAAAATATAGTAAGGAGCTTTTCTGTGAATTGGCACATAAAAAGTTGATCTGAACAAATTTTTAGAATTCAAATGCACAGAATGACTGATTGAAAAATAACATCAGTAAATAATTTTATGATTAATAACATTTTTCATTAATGCAATACAATTAGATAACTTTGTTGTTAGCAGTTTATGAAGCCTTTTAAAGTATACTCATTTTCATGTCAGTGGTGGCAGAGCAGCCGGGCAGTATCTCTCATTGCACTGTGCTTCCTGAGATGTAATGGAAGAAATATAGACATAATTTCCTCGCAGAACTTCAGAGTTTAATTCTGTTAATGATTACTATAACAGTTTCACCTCATTTTTCATCTTGGGAGAACAGTCTTGACATATTTTTCATTGCTCACACATTCAGAAAACTTACAGTCAACTGCTTTATTTCATCTAACTTGGGTCTGAACTTTAAATAACTTTAATAAAGTGTAAATGTTTTGTTTTTTTAATATAGTGAAAACTACTGACATGACACCTACAAAAAGGCAAAACTTTTCCGTGAGAAGTCAGGACAGTGTTCTGTTCTCCTCCTCATTACCTGCTCGCCAACAGGGCTGTGTGTGTAAGCATGCTGTGTATATTTATTTCAGCTTTGAATTTAATCAGAATTTATTTTCTTAATTCAGACAAAATGAAACCATAGATCAAACTCTAAACTTTGTGATACAGGTATGAAAGAAACAGTGCAAGATGCACGACAGCTGGACGACAGCTGGACAACAGCTGTGCAGGTTAAGTGGTATTTCTGAAAAACAGAGAGCTGTAAAGGGCAGCAACACTAAAAAGTAAGAGGGGTCAAGGGCAATGTGGGACCTGCAGCAGATATTATCAGTTTCGTCTTTAACATCAGAGAGCAAAACTGATATGAAAGCCTTCACTTGATGGTTAGAATGATAAATGATGGTAATAACTTCCTTTATGGTTGTTGGGCACTAAAGCAGTCATACTCTGCTATTTAATAAATCAGAAAGCAGCTGTCAATTCACCCTGCACTAGTTGCTTTGTCTCTGTCAGAGTGATGTTTGACATAATTTCCGCACAACAAACTTAGTATTAGATCTTCCCATATAACAGATTGAAATGAGACTTTAATGATCATGTCAGGAAACTTCATGTAATGAAAGGAAAAGCGAAACAAGATTCCCACAAAATTAACTAAATGCCTTGAGCACAGCGCAACTGCAATAAATCTTTCCTTTGTTACAAAGAGGTAATTTCTCACATATGATTTTTCCTCATCTTAGAAAAGAATTACTTTTAAGGATAACTTCTAATCGCCTACTTCAATCCTGTTATCCGCCCCAACAAGCTCCCACACGTTCACAAATCGCCACAGAAAAACTATCAGCCTAAATAAATCCATTTTCCACAAGCAACGGTGGCATTTAGGCTCACCTCCACTCCTAAACACTCATATAAATTCATAATCATGACTCCAATTTCTGGCCGCTGGGCGAGGCTGGGGTGAGCACTCATTATTGCCAATAGACGTGCGAATGGATGGAAGGGATGGGTGGGGGCGTCTAGCTTTTAACAGCTTGGTGGTGACATCCCCTCTCACCTGAATTATCATTAATGGCCAAGGGGCCAAAGACCTGATTAACATGGATGAGGTTTTGTCCACAGAGAAAAGCATCTTCACCCTTATTCCACACACATACATATTTTATTTCACAGCAGTGACATATATATAGCCTTGTGGAGTACACTTGACACCACAGTGAACGTCACTCGCCGGAGAAAATGCAGGGCCAATAATCCTCCGGGGTCAGAGGTAATTGGCTATTGCTGTGTTCTGGATTTCTTATTGGATCACGTGGAGACCAGCTGCATTGATTCGATCTGAGCTTAAGTTTCAGGGAACACTCCAAAATGTATTCTTAAAGTAAAAGCAATAAAATTGTCTTCATTGTAACAGATCGACCCATGAAACAAAGCAGTAACAGGGGATAATTTCACTTCAATTACCAAAGCAGTAAGGTTTCTGCCTTAATTGTGAGGTGCTGTACTTTTTGTACCACTGGAGTTGCTGCTGCAGTAAGAGTGTTGTGGTTTAACATGTGAGCAGACAAATCCAAAATTCCTAACAGACCATATAATTACATCATAGCTACATACCATACACTTTTGTTCCTGATTGGTTGTCTAATCCCATATTGGACAGTTCAAGCACAGTTCTAGTCAGTGGTATAACCTCCATTTCAGATCAGTGCACAAGATGTATTAAACTACAGGTAACCATAAAAAGTGGCACTTCTGCCTCAATCTGTATTACCAGATTAGCCTGGTTCCAGACCTCTGAACCATCACCCACATTTACGGTTCGTGTAGCAGCTCTGATGTTGTGCCCAATGACGGCTCTTTCATTCGGAGAATCAGCTGACCAGTCACAGCTTAGCAGGCAAAAATTGCGAATGGAAGTGTCACTTTGCTGGGTAGCAAGCAAGAGATTAACAAAGCAATATAAATTGGCTTTGTTAATCCAACTTCCAGGTATACCAACTCTGGAAACTTAGTTGATTTCGTTTTTTAATGACTGAACTCATGGAGTGTTCCTATTTAATTGACAATGGTTTATATGAACTCTCAGCATGAAAGCAGATCTGAGATTTTAGATTTGTTGTCATTGTATTTCAGAGAATTCAGCTGAGCAAAACTTAAATTTGGGGACGGATGCTATAAAAAAGACAAAAACAATCACTATATTAACATCAAAGTTCATGCACTGGCACGTTCCAGCTGTTTTAATGGTAAACGACAAAGGCAGGGTGCAATTTGTGGGGAGAAAAAAAGCATCAGAGACGGGAATATTTTTAAAACTTTCCTCCATCAGAACAATTCAGGAACCATAGTGGTCCTACAGATTACGATGCCTGCAAGTGGGATGAATAATGTTGCTCCTGTCATTAAAAGAATTTAGATATAAAAGTCAAGGCACTATTACCGAAAAAAGGTGAAGCAAACAAAAAGCAAGTAAAATAGCTAAGCTGGGTTAGAACAGACTAACAGAACAGCCTGATGGAGGCTACAAGCACCATGTGGGAGCACACAGAGATAGAACAGAGGGAGATATACACAAGAGGAGATACGGCAGAATGGACACAACTGGGGAACACAGCACAACACACAAAACACACATTCTGAGGAATAGAATTTGACGGACGAGACAGGGGAAGCAAAACTGAACATCGCACGCATGAAACAGACTATCAAAATAAAATGGGAAGTAACACATTCACTGAGGCCCACACTAAGACATGTCAGGATAAAAAACAGAAGGAATAAACACAGGGACCAGAACTAGAGATGACTGAATTTGACAAGACAGGGAAACCGGACAACCACGGAAACAGAGACAGAAGGTAAACAAATATGGAGACACTGATGACAGGACATGGAAATGAAACAATGGCAACAAAACACCATATCATAATCAAGCAATAAACCAAGAACTATATATATCAATAATAAAACTACATGGCTCTAAAAAATACTAAACTCAAGCAACTACATAACATAAACACTTAAATCCAAAAGAACGAAACATTACCAAAAACAAAATTCAAAATACAGGATCAGAGAGCTTGGAGCATGACAATTTCTGTAAAAGTATTTTAAATGTAATAATTTAATTTGCAAGAATATTTGACCTCTTTTAAATGTAACTAATTAATTTGTGCACTATTCTCAGTCCAGTTTGTCATTTCCTCTTAATGTGGGTACAAGGAAACACATCAATTTAAGTTTTAATGCAATTTCAACCCTTGGTTTTCCACTGCACCTTTCCATAATGTAAGCCACTTAACTTCAATATTATAAAATAATCTCAAAATCCAATAGCGCATGATGTTGGCCTGACTTCATAAATAATAAATGAATTAATAAAGAGTGTAGGTTTTCTGTCAATGAAGTTCCATTCTATGAATATCATTCTGACTTTAAATCCATTAAATTGCAACCACACCAGAGGAGATCATAATGTTTTGGCTCAGGTAATACAATTGAGGTTCACGCAGTTGTATAACCTGAGCCTGACCTGAATATCAGTTTGAAAGAAAGATTATATTTGAGCCCTCTGCAGGGGTTATTTGTTCACAGAGCTGGTGGTGCCGCAAAAGGGAGCTTAAATGTCCAACTCAGCTGCTCTGGACATTAAAAAATCCTACCAGTTTACCAGAATAGAGTCTGTGAAATGCCCAGTATAGAAGCCAGGGTAGAATATAACAGTTACGTGAGTGAGTGAGTGAGTGAGTGAGTGAGTGAGTAGTACATGTCTTTTCTCCTGCATGCCTTACCTAGGTGGCATCTTCATGTACATTAGGCTTTCTAGATCTCATCTCTGCCGTTACCCAAGGTAGTGTGCAACAAGTGAGAAAGGACAACTTTGGACACATCCCCTCCTAATTCTCATAACATTTTCAGGAGTTCATGAATGAAAAAAGCTTTTAATGTTCAACACTTGATCATCACAACTATACTGCAGTTTCCTTTGAACTGCAGATAGAACTCAACCCAATAAAACATTATTTTGTGACAGGATTGGTACATGTTATGGATGGCTGAAAAATAACACATTGACAGCGGTTCAAAAGGGAACCATAATGAAAGGGGTGAAGAGAGAAAGAAAAGGAAACAGAGAACGAAAGGGGAAAGGAAAGGGGAGCGAAATATATGGTGTGTACACCAGTTCAGTGAAAGCAAACAGCTAAATTAGTCATGGAAAGGATGCAAATTTGCTTCCCCTGAGTGTTGCATGGTAGAATTACCCTGAGAGAAGCAGAGGGTGAATCATGCCAACCCCCGGCACCATGTGATTTATTAGCAAACATCCAATTCAATAAGAAAGTGCTTAACATTCAAAAAGCTGTGGAAGTCTCATAAGGTGGCATTAACTATAGGATATTACCATTTCTACTGGCAGTGGGAAGGCAAGACAAGAGACATTGGAAAAAACAAACACACCCACTTTCCAGAGTGATCTTAGTATGACGCGCCAAGTGGGACTGTGACAGACGAACAACTCACTTGGCCTTTTCCACGCACGAATGTTACTACTCATTAACATAGACAACGAGGTTCATTAATTGACACTCCAGCCCAAAGAGCCTCTCTGCTTTGAAAGGGCATGGAGAGGGGGGGAGAGAGGGAGAGGGGGGATGCTGTAAAATAACTGTGAGGAGAGGAAGAGAGATAGACAGGGTGCTACATAAGCAAAATGAAATTGCTGTTGCACTCCTGCATAGAAATTAAAGTTTAAGTGGTCCTGGATATCCGGCACACTTATGTTTTCTAAGTAAAACTATTAACAAGTCTCAAAGAACTCTCAAAAAAGTATTCCACGAGCACGTACATTTACGTGGTGAGATATAAACAATTTCTTTCAGGAGGTGTTTTGTAAGAAAGTGTATTTTCCTCTCAACTGGTACTTTCATTGTTTACCAAAGGATTTGCAGACATGAATAATTAGAACCCTAGACAAAAAAAACCAACATAATTTGGCAAAAAGTAAGAAACTAATTTTTAAAAGTGTTTTGTAATCTCTCAAGTCTCTCTCAATGCTCCCAAGACACTATCTTTTCAAAAAAAAAAAAAACCCTGTCAGAGCAGGAACCCAAGAACTCTTACAGAATCTCAGAAACTTTTTATATGTATTTCACAAACAGTAAGGGAGATAAATAAGAATAAATAAGAATAAGTCATTTGCTCTTGGACCCAAAATAATTCCTGTTCTGGCCTTAATGATTGAAACAACACTATTAAAGTGCTCAAACATCGGCATCAAGACTGTTGAAACCTTCATACAGTAGAAGCAAAATACTTTAGTCGACTTACTCAATAGCTGAAAAAGACTTTTAAAAAAGCTCAAGCAAAACTGTAATGATCTTCACATAACATTTTAGCAGAAATTTAGGTCAGGCTCTAATAACAGCTCATGGTCATACACTCGACAACAAACTTTGTTAGGTACAACGACCTCCTGAACTTCAAATCAAGTATCAGAATAGGTAAGAGGTTTATTTCAGTTACTTTGAACGTGGTGTGCTTGACGTGCTGCTCTGAGTAGCTACTCAGTAGCTGAGTAGAAGCCGCTGAGGTTGTGGGATTTGTCCACACAACTGTCATACTGGTCGCTGAACCTAAAGAACAAAAACAGACTTCAAGATATAGTTACAATGTATCGTAAAATCGCACATGTGAACCTGAATGATCTTCCTCATCTGTACAAGGCTGACACCTTGAAGAAGGTCCATTGTTTCTGGCTTTCCTAGGCACCCTTATAAAAAAACAAAAAACAAACAAACAAACAAAAAAACCTTTTCCTTCCACCTTGTTGCAGATACTTGTATGCCAATGCACAGGACAGACTCAAAAGCTCATTTGTCCCAACTTCCAAAGTTACTTGAATAACTCATTATGTTCTCAATATTAATGTTGTTTTTTGGTCTATATTTACCACTTGTTTATTGCATTTTGCTTGATGTGTGTGTGATCTGGCTGTATAAAGAATTCCTCCTTGACAGATATCCTTGAACCATCTCTAGGGTTTACAGAGAATGGTCTAAAAAAGCGAAAGCATCCAGTGAGCAGCAGTACTCTGGGCAAAAATGTGTCTGTTGATGCCAGACACTAGGGAGAAATGGTCAAACTGCTTCAAGCTGATAGGTAGGCGACAGCAAATCAACTAGCCACTTAATGTAAAACCAAGGTTTGCAGAAGAGGATCTGTGAATGCACGACACATGGGGCTACAGCAGTAGAATATCACATGAGTTCAGCTAACAGCAGGAAACTAGGCTACAATTCATAATAATCAAAACTGGACAATACACATGGGAAAAAATTGATGAGTCTCAATTTCTGCTGCAAAATTCATATGGTAGGTTCAATATTTGTGTGTGTGTATCTATCCTGCCTTGCTCAAGCTGCTGATGGTGGAGTATTGTTGTGGGAGATGTTTTCTTGGCACACTTTGGGACCCTTAATGCCAACAGAACACTGGTTAAATGCCAGAGTCTTCAGGAATATTGTTATAGACCAGTTCCATCATTTTATGACCACAGTGGACCCAACCAATGTACCACATCACAAAGCTTAAATCATCTCTGAGTCATTTCACTATATTGAATAGTGACAATTTAGTTTACTGTAGTCAAATGGCCTCTACAGTCACTAGATGTCAGTCCAGTAAAGCAGCGGTCCCCAACCACTTTTGCGCCACAGACCATTTTATGTCCGAGAATATTTTCACAGATCAGCCTTTAAGGTGTCGCGGATTAATGCAACAAAGTAAAACTACCAAAAAAAGAAGATTTATTCATAACACACGGGAAAAGACCCAAGGAAACCGAGTTAACGATAAAACACGATAACAAAATAACGATACAAACCCTGAAAACCATAAATTTCACACCGAAGCCTCAACTCTCGTGACCCAGTACCAAATGATTCACGGACCGGTACCGGTCCATGGGCCGGGGGGTGGGGTCTGCTGCAGCAACACACCTTTGGAAACAGGAGACTGGCATCATGGATGCACAGCCAAAAACATATCAATCAACTCTGTGATGTTAACATACCAGTATGGATGAAAATCTCTGAGAACTGTTTACTGTGACTTGTTGAATCTCTGTCACAAAGAACTGAGCAGTTCTGAAGGCAAAAAAGGGTATTTTCCCACATTCCCCCTTTTATCCAGTATCTCTTTGTAATAAATGCAAAGATACTATAAAATATAATCTATATTATCTTTAAATCATTATTATTTGATAGCGGTAACAATTTAGGTGTCTCAATTTAACAGTGACAACAAGAAGATCCAGGTAAAAGACATTAAATAGTGATTAGAACACTTGAGATGTGTGTGTAAGCATCACCTACAATGTTTGTGGAAGTCTGTGTTTTCAGTCAGGTCAGTAGAAACTGATTGTAAAAACCAGCTCTCACATTTCAAAGTCAGATTTGTATATGAAGGGGCAAATGATGGAGTCATTAAAAATGATTACCTAGCTGACAAGATGTTAAGTATGCTAACACGAAAAATGTAATTATCTATGTCTGTCTCTCAAGGATATATGTGCACGACGAGGCCGATTGAAAAAGAAAATTCAGAAACCTCTGGTGAGCCACTCTTTTTGATATGTAATTTAAAATTGATTTTGATGCTGCACATATTCAATCATGTCACGTAAGGTTAACAGTGGTTTGATGGCAATTTACCAGCAACACTAGGAGTCATTTCAGTTATCACAGCAAAACAAACAGTAATATTGCCGCTGTATTGATACAGCGGTGCTCTTTAACCCTCTCCGTGGAAAATTCTGTCTTGAAAAATGGGTTTCCAAGCTGCATGTGTTGACATCAAGTACACATTATTTGACAGACAGGCAGCATATTATGGTTTCTACAACCCCAAAGCTAAAAAAAAAAAAAAAGAAGTTAGGGCATGAAGAACAATGTCAATAAAAACAGAATGAAATGATTTACAAACCTCATAAACTCATATTTTAAACATAAAGGAACACAGAATACATTAAATGTTTAAACTGAGACATTTTACTCTTTCATTAAAAATATTAGCACATATTGAATTTGAAGAGAGCGATACGTCTCAAACAACACATTGGGGCCCTCAGGCTGCACTGCATAAAAATGGGCACGGTTCTGTCATGGAAATCAGTGGATAGGCTCAGGAGCTCTTCCAAAAATCACCACTGCTGAAAGTTATATACAGGTTTTACAGCAACATATGCTTTAATCCAGATAGTAGGGGGAAGGCCTTGCATAACATATACTATATGTCTTGCATGTTTCAGCAAGACAATGCTAAACCACATACTACATCTATTACAACAGCATGGCTTAATAGTGGAAGGGTCCACATGCTAAAATGGTCTGCTTGCAGTCCAAACCTTTTACCAAATTAAAACTGTTTGCACATCACAAAACAAAAAATACAGCAAAGAAGACTCAGGACTGAGCAGTGAAAATTCTCTATCAGTAAAGAATGGGATAATATTCCTTTCGCAAAAGTCCACTGGTCTCTTCATATCCCAGATGTTCAAACAATCTGAAAGAACAGAGGATGCTACATAGGTGTAAATATGGCCATGACCCAACTTTTTGCAGATGTGTTACTTCCATTGATTTCAAAATGTCTTGCTGGACTGTCTCACTGACATAAAATTGTGGATGCTGTTACATTTTTTAAATGTGAATCAGTGAAAAACAGAAGGGGTACTCTATTCAGACCTTCTGAACTTCACTCTGGAAAATTCCCAAACATCCTTGCAAGGGTGTGAGGCTGCTTTTTCACAGCTGTTTCACATTTGAAAAACAAAGAAATGCTGTTTAATATAAATTGTGAAGGATAAGAAGTTTCTCTCCTCTGCTTACTTCACTTCATCCACCCTTGCTTATTGGAATAGCCTCTTGTCCACAGTTTGTTCAAAATGTGGCAGCTCGACTCCTGACAGCCACAGGCAAACAATACAATATTTTGGCCCTTTTACACTGGCTCCCAGTGTGTTTTTGAATAGATTTTAACATTTTTAAGTGACTAAATGAGTTAGCATCTCCCTATCATTCTGATCTTTTAACCAAGTGTGCTCCTTTAAATTAGGACCTTACATCTTCAAAACTATTTTTTTGAACATAGAACATGGGTTTATGAGATATGCAAATCATTGCATTGTTCAGTTTTTATTTACATTTTACACAAGTCCCAAAGTTTTTAAACTGGTAATGTATCTAGCTGGGAGGTTAATTCATTTTGTATTTTGATCATTTATTTATTTATGTCATGTCTAAAGCAAGAAACTTGCAAGGAAACATCTGCTCGTGATGATAAAAAGCAGCATAACAAATGAAAATTAATATTAGCACTGTATTCTTCTACTCTATATGCATATTTATTGTACACTGTTGTACATAGTGTACACTGAATGACTCCGACAAATTTCAAACTAATTACTTCCCTAATTCCCCTAAACTTGGCACCATCCCTGGACTCAGCATATTTTTTTATGCTAAGAATAAACTCATTAATTATTGGAGAGGGAATACGTTTTGCTACTTTGTAGTCATCACAAATTAATATAGAAGAGAAAAAAAAGCTGTAAACAGGAGAGTTTACTGTAAAACTAATATATCTACTTGAACTCTTCTTGCTTCGGGCGATTGTTTTCAGCTTGAACAACTGTTTTGGTTTGCTCACTAAGATATCTGTTTTCAAAAAGTGAAACAAATGCAAAAAATGTTTTAGGGCTAAATATGATGTCAATGTAGATCTGAACTTTTTCACGGTAATAGAAAGGTCACTTCTTTTTAAGTACCATGCTTATCATGCATTAACTGTCATGATTATTCTACTTGTTAAATTCATGCCTGAAGATCTATTTGTACATTACACTGATAAAACAGAGCCGTAGCCGTAGATACAAAAGAAGAAAAGGTATCTGTTCAACATCTGTTTCCAAAGATGTGAAGAGACATTACATGATTTTCATTGTGTCTTCATTTTCCATTAAAGCAGTGTTTCTCAAATGGGAGTAACATACAGTCTATTTGGGCTGCTGGTACCACTCAGCACCCCCTATTTTATGATAAATACTGAAAAAAAATCAAACATACATAGTCCTAAAATATTCAAACTTTAATTTGTTCAACCAGTCCCTGGTTTCAATTCAACTCTTAGGTTTCATAATCTGTCATTTACTAAAAAACCTCGAAGAAGAAAAACATGAGCAAGTCACTTTTTAGTATTTAATCACCACAGTAATTGAATTTTCATTCAAACGAAGCAGCAATACAGGTGAAAATACAAAGAAGTAATCCACATCTGTGTCCTTTTCTCTACCCTGTGCCTGGAAAAGAGTTTGATCGCTCAGTTACCTCCCTGCCGTAGACTGTGACAAAATTAGTTTGAAACATGGGCTTTTGCTTCACTGCAGATCTGATACAAAATCTTTGGGCACCTGACTGAAGGTCAGACAGACCGAAACGTAATTTAATTAATACTCTAGCAGTAAGCGAGACAGTGTGTGGGAGTTCCATTTGATTGCTTTTATGAAGTGCAACTTATCGGAAAGACTTATTTAAATGCAACTACAATGTCATCTTAGCGTCACTGCATGATGCCAAAAGACTGGTTTGAACTGAATTTAGTGATGTATTTTAAACATTTTCAATGCAGCATTTAATTGGGGGGTTTTTTGTGCTTGTTTGTTTGTTTTTTTAAATAAATAATATAAAGGCTTTTTTTTCTCAAAAAAGCTTTAGTAGTTGGAGGAAGTTCTTTGTATTCACAGAACAATTATTAAATGTCTGTGAGCAGTGCCTCCCTAGTCTTTTATTTGCATAATGAAATTATTACCTTAATTAAGACGTGTTTCTATTTAGCTTGATATCATTTACACATTAACACATCTGCCTGTTTTTGATACACACTTTTTCATTTTGTGGCTTCCTTTTGCAAAACAAAAGTCTCTTCTTGGAGACAACAGCTGCAGCCATATTTAAACATTGTTGTTTGTCCATGAACGGCACACATTTTTTGATCTAATGGCCTATTAGCTGCGGAATGCAAAAGTGTTGAATCTGTTAAAATGCAAAACACTTATTTTCCATCCTTAATTCTTCTTGGAAGGTAATGTTTATATCACTGTTGAGCCATACCTCTTAGCAAAACGATTCTCTGTAATGTTAATGAGTTGGTTTTCTAATAATTCTGCTTTGAATCGACACCTCATTAGCATCCTTAGAGCTTTCTGTTTTTTAAGCTGCCAAAAATGACCTTATTACCAGTTGAAAACGCCTACAAGTAAAGGCAGTGAGCAGCTAGCAAGCTATCTGCATCAAGAGACACAGGACAAAATCACTTCTACACAAGACTGAATATATTTGGACTAGCACTTGACAGGTGGTGAGAAAGAAGACTCCAATTTCCCCAAAAGGAGAAAGTTTCCCTCTCTCATGCATTATGACTTGCAAAATTGGCAGCGGTTTCATTCCAGGGTGAGAGTTTCTTGAATTCATAGATACACATCGGTAAGGAGGCAATTTGGTCATTATTTCTATGGAGGGATAGAAACCATCCTGTGGTTCACTGCAAGCTGAAAGGAAAACACATTATCACACAGACAAACACATTAAACCAAGAAGGACAAAGCTATCAAGCAGAAGACGAGCGTCCACACCAGCAGACCACAGTATTTGCTGAGCTTTTCGATGAAAAAAAGCATTCGGAATAAATTTTCAAGCCATGATTGCAAAAATGTCAGTATCTCAAACCTATCGTGTGAAAAAATAAAAAACGTGGAAATGGAGGCTAATATACATTAGAAAGGATATGAAGATGCTTCGAAAGCCAACTTTAGAGAACGTGTACAATGCAAAAACATTTCTAAATGATTTTAGATGATATATATGCCAAAAAAGAATAACACTAAACATATCTTGAAATTGAAAGTACTCAGATATTAATATAACTTTGCTTTCACACTGTGATGACGACAACACACCATGAACATGAGTGGAAAAATGCTGAAAGCCGAATATGATTACTTTCCATTCATATCCATGTTTTATCTCCTTTTTAAAATCTTTATCTCTGAGTTAATGGTTATAGTTGATTGCATCCAAGATAAAAAATTAAAAAAAAGATAGCAAGAGGAACTCTTCACATTTTCACACATTGAAACCCCCCTTATCTATCATATCGTATCTGTCAAAACCAAACTCGAGTTTTCTTTCAACAAAGTATGGGGGGGGCAGTCTTGCACATTCAGCTGCACTGTCTTTGTGCAGTGATAATCAGAAATTAGATAATGAGAAATTAGCCCATATCTCATTAAGATGAAGGGAGAATAATGTCTCTTGGGGTCAGAGGGTAATCCCTGCCTATTGCGTCCTGGCCACATTGCCAGGCAATTAAGCACAAGAAAATGAGAACCCAAGGAGCACTATGCACTTATTAAAATCCTAGTAACAGGGGGCAATGTGGGAAGTATGGAAAGAGCATAGCAAAAAGCTTTTTATTTAGCTTAAAAAAAAACCAAAAAAACTTGTGTGATATTTTACGTATTTTTATCAAGGTTTTTCCCTCTGGTGGAATATTTGTAAGATTCTCATCTTCCCAAATCTTTAAGTGAAAAACCACATGACGAATCGTGATGCAGCATTTAAGAAATAATCAAACTGTATGATTCAGTCTTCAGTCTCCTTTGCATCAAGGAAGAGAAAAACTAACTGACACCTACTACTTCCTTGCACAGACATAAAAGAAACAAGAGACGCCAGAGACGAAAAACCAACCTGATGCTTGCCAGCACCATTCTGCATCCAATTATGATGTATTAGGAGAGGTACTAAGCTATCAGAGAAGCCAGCAAATCTGCCCTGTCTCAATGAGTTGCAACATTTCCAGGCATACATTTTCCATTGATTAGAGTGGCTCAATTCACAGTCTGCAGTTTATCACTGCTTTGGGACCGGTAATCAATTCTCTAATGCCGTTTGAGCCTATTCACTGGAGCTATGATCCAGTCGTCACCAAGCAGATACACACATACACACAGCCATGCCCACTGATATTGTGGATGTAGCCCTGTGTACATCCAGGCCCACACCACATATAACCCAGATGGCCATCATAAAAGCAGAGGACAGCTCTAAAATATTAACTTACCAAGTGTAGCAGTGATGGGGCACTGTCATCTAATGGTATTATCAAAATGAGTGCAGCTCTCCTGAGGCAGACTCTGGTTCCTGATTACCAAGCAGTGGTGGACCCTGTTTGTGACCAAATCTGATCAGCATAGCACCAGACATAGGGAAGGCCAGTCAGGAACTCAGCCCGAAGGCCCCTTATCTCTACCGACAGGCCGGTGGTCCTTTATAGGCAATGATGTCCTCCCAGGAATTAATCTGATTGGGGTCTGGTGGAAGATTAAGTTCCAGTAAAACTGCTAAAGGAAAGGTATGGTCCTAACCTCCCTTCTAAGCCATTCCTTTCTTGGATCAGAATGAATTACATTTTGAGACTTAGTACAGAGCAGAGGGAGGACAGGACTGCATCTCTGAATGTTTGCTTCAGGCAGGGCTTCAACTGAAATTAACTGACCACCGCTACCTTAGACTATTATCACTGAGATCATTTTTACACTGAAACAATTTGGTGAAATAGAAGCCATGAAGCTTCAAACCTAAATTAAAACAAAGCCTTACCTAATTCTGCATTTGATCCATCATCATCTGCCTTGCAAACAAAATATAATATTAACATTCCTCTCCTGGTACTGATTAAATCCCTAAAACCCTATCACAGGTTTTCACATTTGTGAAAATAAATACTTTTAAATGGCTTAGATGTAACACTGCCCCTCTGCCTTTATCAGTTTAAGTAGATGTGTGAATATGCAACATTATCAATTCTTTTATCTCCTATGGTATCATACAGCTTCAAATTTTGACTGTCTATAAAACAGCATAATATAGTTTTGAAACCCATATCATTTGTATCTGTGAATTATATCTGACAATCAAGAAATCATTGAAATAGGACCAAGTGAAGTAGACTAAAAGATACTCAAAAGCCAGACATTATGGCGGGGTCAAAGGAAATTCAGGAAGAAATGAGAGATACAATAATTTACAGCAATTCTGCAAAGATGAGTGGGCCAAAATTCCTCCACAGCGCTGTAAAAGACTCATTGTCAGTTCTTGCAAACAAAGGGCCATGTAGGTTTGGATTTATTTCCCCCCTTACTAAATAAACGTCTTCATTTAGAAACTGCATTTTGTGTTTACTCGTGTTATCTTTGTATAATATTTACATTTGTTTGATTATCTGAAACATTTAAGTCTGACAAACATACAAAAAAAAATACTGAAAACACTTCAGGTGCCATATAATGACACATGTAGGATCTTGGTCAGACTTTCAAGATAGACAGCTGCAATCCATATGTTTTTGACTAGTAAGCTTAGTATATAGGTTTGGATGCGCCAACTGTAACTTCACCACAGCCTCATAAGCATTTAAACTGGCGCACAGGGCACACTGGACTCTTCCCCTGAATGATAGGTGTTGCTACTCGGAAACAAAAAATAGCAGCAGAAGAAGTCAACACAAAGCAAAGCAAGTCATAGACTCATATTGCTTCATGAAGGTAACAAAAATCAAGAAGTGCATGACAAACCAAAACAACACCAAAATGCAGTGTGCACCAGCTGCAAGTGTATACTAGGTGTAAAGTCCCTTCTTTTCATGCTGTGCTGAAAACTGTTGTGTAAAAGTTTCAATTACCGTATTTTCCGCACTATAAGGCGCACTTAAAATCCTTTAATTTTCTCAACAACAAAAGATCGACAGTGCACCTTATAATCCGGTGAGCCTTATGTATGAATTCTATGCTTACAGACCTCGAACCGATTTTATGTGGTACACATTCTGTCAAAAAATGTTTTAGTATGACTTTGGGAAGTTACGAAGCTGCACCGCTTGATGGATTGTCGGAGCATTACGGCTCCATAGTCAAGAGCCTCGCAGAGTAATCTGGGTCCAAAACTCAGTCTGCTTCAGGTCCCAAAGTTAAACGAGCAGTGGCATCACTGAGAGTTAAATACTGTCTAAATTATTTCATCTTTAATAAAATGATCAGTGTTGCTGCTTTACCAGGTGTAACAATGAAGTTTAACATCCAGGCATCCATGAAAACAGAATTTATTAAATTTAACGGAGTTAGAAGTTAGCAGAAAGTTAACTCGCTAGTTTCCATACAGCAAAATCTCCAGTGTTAAATGAACACTGGAGAGTGTCTATATGGGTCCACACCTCTGAGTGTTAAATACAACACTGTTGAGTGTTAAATTAACACTTTTGACAGTGTTATATGTTTAAAAGTAACCTAGTCAGTTTTGAAGATTAGCAAAGACTAACACTGAGCAGTGCTGATTTTCTAACACTGGAATATTTCTAACATTTTGAGTTATTTTCCAGTGTTAGAAAATCAGCACTGCTCAGTGTTAGTCTTTGCTAATCTTCAAAACTGACTAGGTTACTTTTAAACATATAACACTGTCAAAAGTGTTAATTTAACACTCAACAGTGTTGTATTTAACACTCAGAGGTGTGGACCCATATAGACACTCTCCAGTGTTCATTTAACACTGGAGATTTTGCTGTGCACCTAAACATGATCTGACTGAGAGATTTCTGAAAAAATTAAAACGTACAGCTCTGCTATCACTTCCAACATACATGAAGACAGAAAACTAAACAGCAGTGATGTTTGTAGGGTTACTGAAATTGGACTAGCTGGTATATAATGATGTGCTACATGATCGCTCGCACACAGCTATGTTAGCATAACATAAACAGTGAAGCTGGAGGAATAATGCTAACTTTTTTCCACTCAATAAAAGTTAACGTGAGGGTTCCCGATGGTCAGGAACAAATGCAATCGCATGGCAGGATGCTGTAAACGGACCAAACTTCAGTCAAGAGAACAAGTGAGATAATCCATCCACAATACGAGGTTAGTCATTAATATACTGCAACAACATGGGAATATAGCAGCTGCGAGAGAATTCAACATTAATGAATCAATGGTACGGAAGTGGAGGGAGCAAGAAGAATGAGTTGAGTAAAATTTGACTTATCTGACTGTTTTGTTTCGCTTAATGTGCCTTATAATGCGGTGCGCCTTATGTATGAAAACAGTGCGTCTTCTAATCCAGTGCGCCTTATGGTCCGAAAAATACAGTGATTCATTCCATAAATGTGGTAATAATAACTCATAAAGGAATTGCCTATTTGTGTTTTAATCACAGATGGTTACATTTTGTTATTGTCTTTATGTTGTTTCTGCTACTTTCTTATTTTTATTAGGGTAAACTATAGTGTCTAAAGTAAAGTCACAGGCAAAAATTATATATTTAATAATACTTTCATTCAGTGGATTAACTTGACATAAATCAGCCCTTAATTGTTTATTGTTTAGTCACAGAATTCTTTAAATGATATTTAATCCTTGGTTCTAATGCCCAAAACTTCCATATAGAGGCTCATTTGCAAACATTCCAAAAAAACACTTTGGAATACATTAATAACATTTAATTTGTTTTTTCCCATGGTTTGGGAATGATAAACGTAAATACCAACTTCTGAAGCCTAGAAGTAAAATAACCTCTGTATTCACTCAAAAACACACACAGTGCTCCAAAATGGCTGCCACTATTTGCCATTAAAAATCCAGAGAAGCACAAAACTTACTTTGGTGTCTGTGTGTCATCCAAGCGGTTCCCCAGCTGGAACTCATGGGATTTGCTGCGGTGCAGAGCGGTGAAGCCTGGCAAAAGATGGATAAGTTTGCGGCTTGGCGGAGGTGGTGTTCCTGGGGCCTTCACCTTATTCCTTCGCCGCATGGGAGGAGTGCCAGGTGGGGTCATGGTGTTGACCACCAAATGAGTCCGAGGAGGGGTGTGACCAAAATGCCTCTGGCGGGGTGATGGGGGCAGGGAGCGATGACCAGAGTCCAAGGGAGGGAAGAGCCCTGAAGAGGGGCTGTCGACAGTGAGTCGATCGGCATACAAAGGGGGGGCCAGGGCCTGTGGGCTGTGGCACATGTGCTGGTTGTACTTGGACTGGACTTTGGGGCTTTGAGAGAGCTGGAACCGAATCCACTGACTGGCCTCTGGCTGGCACACCGGAGTGTTTTCTTTGCCAGATTCTGATGTGGGCCACTGAATGGACCAGTCCTGTTTGGTCTGGCTCCCTGTTGAAAGTCCACAAAGACAGAGACAAACATCTGGTTGTAACATGTTGCTAAAATACATTTTTCACAATTTTACAAAAATAACAAAATAACATATTTTAGCTGCACGTAGTGGTTTCAACTCATGCAAATAGTTTTGGTTTCGTTTGTCCAGGTGTGGAGATATCCGTCTACAATTCAATATCCACCTACAGTACTGTACGAAAGTCTTGAGCCGTCCCTCAATTCTTTATTTTTTGCTGGGAAAAAGTGGAATAGGTGCAGTGATTCATTGACTCATCCAACAACGAACATCAAAAGATATAAGGCAAAAACAGAGTTTGTACAAATAAAACAAGCTTCATGTTCATTCTTCAACCCAGCCTGAACTCTCTTAAGCAGTTAGTCTTCAGGAATAGTTCTCCAGGCTTCTTGAAGGACATTCAAAGCTCTTCTGTGGATGGTGACTGCTTTTTGCTCCACTCTCACACTTCTTCAGTAATGTTGAGCTCTGGGCTCTGGAGAGGCCAATCCATGTCTGATAATGTTCCATTGTGTGTATTTCTATCCAGGTATGCTTTTACTGCTTCGGCAGTATGTTTGGGATCACTGTTATGATGAAAAATAAAGCTGATATATAACAGCTCTAAGGCCATGTTCAGAAGGTACTGCATGTTGGCTCAAAATCTGAATGTACTTTCCGCATTCATAATTCCAAAAAACATTAAATACACCACTGGCTGAAACGCAGCCCCAAACCATGACAGAGTCTCCAACATGTTTATAGACGGCTGTAGACACTCACTCTTGTACCTCTTTCTTGACTCGCTCTGTACCTCTAACAATTTGAGTTAACGTGTTCAAATTCTGTTGCCACTGAACTGATGACTCTGTCAGGTCTTGTGCTTTCCTGGATTTTTTCCTATTTCCTTACATGACTGTATGTACTTTTGTGTACTTAAGTACAAGAACTTCGCTGAAAATGAGTGAAAAAAACAGCCAATTTAAAGATCTTCAAAAAAAAAAAAACCCTGAATAACTATAGCTTAAGACCATTCTTAAAAATCACTAAAAACTCCATGGAAAAAACAAAGGTTTGAGGGGTGACTCATGACTTTTGCATAGTACTGTGTGCAATATATTTTACATGGAATAATAAATGGAATTCTGTTCATGTTTCTCACAGCTTTGTAAAAGACTACCCATGAAAAACTAAAATGCAACATTGCTCTGCAAAACAAAAAATACTTACATTTTTTTTTAAATGAACCCAAAACTAAAACTGTCTGTATATCAAGACACAACTTAGATTAAAGGAAGAAGTTATTTTTTTGTAATTTGAGCATTTTGCAATAAAATGGTGCAGTTAAACTAAGCACGTTCTTCGTGTGTGTGTAATACTAAAATATCCATAAGCATTTTTTGTCTTAATTGAAGCATTTGATGAAGTCCTAGGGCAAAGAATATATTTACAACAAGTTAACTGCATTCATCTGAGCAATGAAAAATACATTTTTTCCATTATCTGATGTGAGCACACGAGCAGCAGTGGTGTTCAAATATGCTGGCGTGGAGCAGATTAAGCATCGCTTGATGGAGGAAGAGAATGAGAAATGGAAAAGTGCTCAAGAACAGAACAGGGCAAAGCTGCATGAGTTAAAACACAAGCTGACTTTTACTAAAACTAAACTTTCAGCTGAATGACAGAGAAAGATCAACAGAGAAAAAAATACTTGAAAGTGAGCAGCCAAAATGAGTGTTTTTGAGTTCAGATGACAATACTTTACCTCCATTATTGTGCAATTTATCCTCCTCAAGTTGTTCTTCAGAAAGAAACAAAAAAGGAATGTGTTTATTGATCTGGAAGAGAAACGACTGAAATAGTGTGCAGTATTCTATCCGTCTATCTACACAACCAAATGCACAACCAAAAGGCTATTTAGAAAAACAAAACATAAAGTACAATTGATCTTGGGTACATCGAAGCAGATGCAGCATCTCATGCATGACTGAGTGTGCACAAACTTGACCTCACAGTTTTAAAAAAATGTTTTTGACCGTCAAGCCACCATTAATGCAAATTTTCTGTCAACAACCCCATACTCTCTTCTTTTTGTGTGCCTTTTTTTTTTTTCTTCCATCTGACATTGTCTCTAAGGAACTATAAGCAATGCAAATGCACACACTTTCACAATGGCAACATCAAATGAACCACGAAAATATCAGCAATAAAAAGTCCCAGAAGAGTTGCAAAAGTTAGAGGAGGGTGGGGGCGATGGGGGTAGTGAGCAGCTTTTCTATAATGTTATGAAGAAGATGCTGGAAGAAATGATGAGTTATGGGAAGAGACAACTGAAGACACAAGAGTCCTGATATATGGCAAGTTTCAAGGGTGTCATTTTTTTTCTTTAAATATTTTCATTTGTTCTGCATCTGAGAATTTTTAATAGTTGCTAACACATCACCACCCTACAGAGAGCTGGTTCCACAGGAGAGGGATCTGGAAGATAAAGGCTCTTCCTCCTATTCAACTCTTAAATACCAGTACCCAAGAAACGGCAAGTAAACCAGCAGCGATCCAGAGTAAAAATCTGGTTAGATAAGATTTTTAGGGGTGAGTACAATAACCTCAGTTTTATCTAAATTTAGAAGCAGAAAAATTAGAGGTCATCCAGGTCCTCATGTCTTTAAGACATCCCTGCAGTTTAATAAATTGAGGTGTGTTATCTGGCTTCATAGATAGATAAAGTTAGATGTCATCTGCATAGCAGTGAAAATGTATGCTATGGCTTTTAATGACGGTATCAAAGGAAAGCATGTATGATGTAAAAAGAATAGGTCCCAGTACAGAACCCTATGGAGCTCTATAGTTAACCTTTGTGTGCAAACCACAGCATCACTGTGCCTATAATCCCCATGGCGTTAATGCCGTTTCCCTATTGTAATGAGCTGTGAACCCTGATTGAAACTCCCCCCCCCCAAAAAAACTCCCCTGCTAATGATTTGTTCGATGCTTTAATGATTACTTAGATGCTTTAATGATTACCAGTTGTTTTTTTTTATGGTTAAAACCTTATTTGTGAAAAAATTCATGAGGTCATTACTAGTTAACGTTAAAGGAATGGTTGGCTCAACTGTGCTCTGACCTTTTGTCAGCCTGGCTAAAGAGAAACCTGGAGTTGTTCTTTTTTCTTCAATCAATGATGAATAGTGAGATGTTCTGGCTTTACACATGGCTTTTTTATAGAGCAACAAACTATTTTTGTCACGGGAGTGGAACGGACTCAGGCGCAGACTGAGGTAGCACAGTTCAACGACACTTTATTAATCACACTGGTGCACTATATACACGTGAAGGGGGGGGAAACACCAGGGTCCCGGGGATCACTTGGCTGGGGAGACACACTTCTTCGCACTCGCTCTGCTCCTCGTCCAAACAGTCTCCACACAAGCAGCTCAGCTCACTCTCCTACTCACGGGGTCCAGGGGTCACAAAAGGGCTGATCCAGGTAAACCTGTTTACACAGACGAGGGTAAGTCGAAGGCAAACACGGGAACAGTAGAATCGCAAGGAAGCCAGGCAATACTAACGAGAGTTACTCAATATTCCAGCGACGAACAGCTCAGAGCCCCAGCCTTAAGAGCCAGAGAACTGCAATCCGCTCGAGATCAGCTGCAGGTGCGTGGGCCAAGGGCAGGAGCCCAATCAGAGCTCCGCCCAGGCAGACAGGTAGGAGAGACAGAGTGAGAGAAAAACAACAAACACTTGTGGCCACACTGGGCTGGCCGGGGAGGCACAGGGACCATGACAATTTTACCAGGCTTAATGGAGATCTTCTAAAATAGTGAGACACCATTTCCTCTCCAGATTATGAGTTATCTGCTTTAAGGTGTGTGTTTGAGAATTATATGTTTGAAGGAAATTATATCTATAAACTTAGTTACACACTTTAAGAAACATCTGCTGTGGCGAAATTTATATCCCATTGCTGAGTAATCCATTATTGTAAATGTACATGTTATTAGGAAATGATCAGACAAAAGCAGATTTTCTGGGAATACTGTTAACTTTTCAGTTTCTATGCCATATCTCAGAACAAGATCTAGAGCGGGATTAAAGTTATGGGTGGCTTCTTTTAAATTTTGAAAGATGACTATCTAGATGGATGTTAAAATCACAGACAATAATGTGTTTATCTGAGCTGACCCCTAAATCAGATAAAAACTCTGAGAAATCAGATAAAAACTCTGAGTAAGCACCAGGTCAACAATACATAACAACAAATAAAACTGTTTTTTAAGTTTTCCAGTTACAGTGGACAAGGCTCAAAGTCAGGCTTTCAAATGAATTAAAACTCTGTCTGGGTCTTTGGTTGATTAATAAGTTAGAGTGAATGATTGTTGCCATGCCTCTGGTATGAAAACTTTTGGACCAAAAGTCCAGTTAATTACATTTTGAGCATGATTATCTTCTAGATTAGTGACCAACAGGTATTAAATCGCTGACCAATCAAATCGCTGTAAAATAGCTTCACCATTCGAGGAAAATCCCTTGGACTTCTGTGTATGGACAGCCGGAAAGTTTTTTAATAGCACCCAAAGTCTTTATGTTTCCCTAATGAACTTTGGTGATAAATATAGCTGAAACTGTTTTTTACTGTTAACTGTAAACAACTTTATAAAAATTGTATTGTTCTATAAAGATTCATCTTTGGTCCTAAAACAGGACACCTATATGTACTTGCTGATCTTACATCAAATTTACATTGAGACTAAGGAAACATTTGAATTCTGTTTTTTAGATTTATTGTTTTACTTTCTCTCAAACTGTTAAACACCACCAAAGCTGCAGGTGAAAAAAAACAAAACAATTTTCTCCTGTGTTTGAATGATAATACTGTGATATTGATACAGTAAGTCTGTTAAATAACCAGCCAGCCTTTTTTTTTGGCTTTGAATGGGCTAGACTTTACTATAGTAGATCTTTAGCGGTCGTACTGAAGAAAACACATTCTTGCAGCACTTTTAACAGTAAACTGCTGCACACATTCATGCCACTGCTTTGTCTGCAGGAGCTGTGTTGGTGTTGCTTTCCATCTATATTATTTGTGTTATCTTTTCATATTTTTCATACAATATAGTTTTATCTTCTTCTGCAAAATCAGCTGATTTGATAAAAATATAGATCTACATTTGTATGGATTGGTCAGATGCCACCAGTGCCACTTCTTTCATGTTACCACGCACTGAGGTCTCTTTTTAGAAATATAACTACATGTCATGGAGAGGCGGATGGAAATAACAGTTATTGGTTGTATCTTGCTTGTTCACAATACAAAGTTCAAGGTTCTTTATTTGCCATTTGTGCATAAAACCCTCAGTCAAGGCAAATGGAATTCTTGTGTAGATCGCTCTCAGTCTGTATACTATAAACACAATAGCCATGTTACACATATATAGTTTTCTTTTTCACAGTTTCAGAGTTCTGACAATCCTTGCATAGACTGAATCAGTTCTAAAGATCTCTCTTTTACTTTTTATTGGTCAATATTTTTTTAGCCGTTGCGTGCTTTACTACTACTGCTATTTAGACTCTCAGCATAGTGCTTTAAATCAAAAGAACTAAAATTCTGCACAGAAAAAATAACCTGGATTGTTACTGTTCTCGTTCATTCATAGTTATTTTAACCAATTAAACTGGAGATAACAGAAGGTAAAGGCTAAACAACCAGTAATATGAATATATATATATATAATAAATAATAATTTTATATTATATTTAAAAAAAACAGTGTCCCTGATTAGTTCCTGCTCTCTGGCTGACAATTATAATCAGGGAACCTGGTATTGTCTTGGTTGTCATAGAAACCAATTGGTTGTCAGCACTGCCTGGCACGTGGTTATGCATCTCCTGCACAGAATATGTTTCCGAGAACAATGGCAAATCCAAAACTATGATCAGAATATTTATCATGCTGTAGCTGCCTTTCTGCCCTCAGTGAGGCTGCCTGAAGATCACGCTTACATATATCTAAAGCCAGAATTCATAGCTGCAAAATCCTTTAGAAAGACAGGCTGTAAAGGAGTGCTCATCCACAGATGTTCCTCAATCATCCCTTCTTTATTAGCAGAAATAAAACCATGACAAGCCACTCAGAAGTGTAAAAATTCTGCTTGACCCAACATGAATAATCAAAGACCACCGATAGGTTTTATAGCTTACGGGTGAGAGACATTAGATAGCAGACTGGGGCTGATTGAAGGGTGTTTAATACCTTCGGACTGTCCAATTACCAAATAGGTAGCTTTTGGATATGCCAACATCGATGATTTAAATTACAATATTCCTTTTGGCAGTTATACTCTTGTGTAAGCCTGCCTCACTTAAAAAATACTTTTGACAGTGTTTATTAAGCTGATACCCAAGTGAAATTTCTCTGCATGAGAAGCAATGAACTTGAATCACACTAATAAAACTGTTGCTTCAAGTCCTGATTCAGTCCATGAAGCACACTAGTATCTTAGCAACAGCTTTAGCAAAATAGTAACAGGAGCTGACTGATGAATTTCTTGTTTCAGATCATCTCACCTAAGCAAAAGCCTGAGGCAAATCAAAAACAGCTCGCTGCTAAATTAGATGAAGAACACATACTGAGCGTAACCCCTTTGAGATCTGTGATTTAAGTTAATTTGTGTGTCTTGTGCTCGTTAGACAGTACATTTTTGAAGTTGCATTTCATGGAGAGTTTTGATATTAAAAATGCTCTTTATATAATATGTAATTAATAATTTAAATAACCCTAACTTCATGGGGCAAAAGGCATATCAACAAGACAATAACCTGCTGACATCAATGCTTTGCTATTCAATCGTTTTTCTGCTGAGGCTTTCTTCCAGTGCCCTTAAAACTGCATTATTTTATGGGTTTTTTATTATTTTATTACTAAACAAAACTATATTAACTGTGTGAAACTGTAAAATGATCAAAATATACTTTGAGCCACTTTTGATTCCCAATTGATGAAAATGAATTGATGATGATGATCTGAGCAATAAATCAGTGTCCAATTCTTAAGCCATCTTATAATATGAGAGACAGTCCTGGTTGATTTCTGCTTTCATTAGCTCTGAATGTCATAATGAGATCAGATATTCTCTTTCATTTGAGGCAAACAAAACCAGGGTAAGTTTTAAATGTGATTTGATTGGAAACTCTAAAGCTAATTAATAATTCTCTTCCTGGTTCTTTTGTTTTTACATGGTGCACATTCTCGCACTGTAATAATACTAAGGAGAGTATAGACTTATAAGTGCAGGTTGTTAGTGGCACTAGATGATAAGATTATACAGTGTGAGTAAAAAAATGTTTTACCATAGAATAAAAAGGGTTTTTTTATTTTAAGAATTATAGCAATTTCTAGTACACGTGGCCCCATTTTCATGAGCTCAAAATTAACTGGACAAGCTTACTGGACAAATTTAAACTCAAGAATTGTCTTTGATATATGGATGAAAATCCCTAGCAATCCATGGACACCCCTAAATGCTCTGTTTCATTTCTTGAGATGCTGCTCTCTTCCCCTCATTCTGGTACAAGTCAATCTTGGTCCTTCAAATTATTTTTTCAAAACTGTGCAGGTCTTTTTCGATGCTTTCTGATAAAATCTGATCTTTTTCTTGGGTGGTCTTCTTGTTCTTTGCACCTTGTAGCAAACTATTTGTAATTACATTCATGAAGACATCTCTTGATTGTAGATTGTGATAGTAACAAGCCAGCCTCTTCAAGCATGTGCTTTACTTGGTTAGACGTTGTGAATAATTCTGTCATTATGCACTTTAGCTGTCTTCAATGGTCTTTCAGGCCTTTCACTGTTGTAGAATTGGCCAGTTTATTATTTTTTAAGACTGTCTTATACTGTTGATTTGGCCACTGCTTTGATACATCTGACAGGTTTATTTTGTTTTATCAGCCTCTGACTCTTTATATCTTATATTTAAAATTCCAATGAAAAGCTACAGATTAAAGTCTTTAAATCAAGCTCAGATTTTGTTAATTGAACACTGCCAATCGGCCAGTGCTCATCAGACCCAATACCTGTCATGATGCTGGATCTGTAACCCAGTGGTTCAGTATTTGGACAGTTTGAATCTGGTTGAAGTTCTGAATTCTGAGTTTAGTTATACTCTGAGTGACTTATGTTTAGTTTTCTTGTGCTTACAAGCTCTGATTAGATCGTTTAGGTCCTTTTGCATTTCCACTTTTGATGTCTCTCTGTCTCCTTCCTGCGTTCTTTGTATTTGGTCTGTCATGTCTATCACGTAGGATAAGTTCTGTCTGAATGTTTATTCATCCGTGTTCCAGTCGTGTCTCTCACTCCCTCTATTCCTTGTATTCTGTCAGGTCGTGTCTCATGTTTCCGGTTTTATTTTGATAGTCCCTTGTCTCGTGTTCAGTGTATTCAGTTTTTCTTCCTCCCTTTCTCGTTATATCTTGCCTCAGAATTGCTATTTATAGATAACAAATTCCTAAAAGGTGTATGTAAATGCATAAAAAGACAAAAGGCTCTTCCATAAGATTCCATAACCTTCTCGGGTTTAAAAAAAAACAAACAAACAAAAAACAAAACTTTCTTTATGGTCAGGCCTTTAGTTTAATGAGCCCTTTCTGTGTTTCACCCCTTTTATTAGCAGATGTTGGCCATGTTTATGCATAACTTCAGATGTAATTCTGGAGCCACATCATCATCAATCTTCCATTCTCTGCTCTCACCTGAATAACCCTGCATCTCCACATCAACTGTCGAGAAACTGCAGTAATTAATGCAAATAGCACGCCCCAACACCATTAATGGTGCGAGCTTAACACGTGGCGAGGCTTTGAGAAATGCAGATAACAGCCTCATAATTGGACTAATTACCTCTAAATGTGTTGCTTCTTTAGGCTAAATGGCAATGAAATGCCACTGGGACAGTAGCTGGTCTATCTCACCGCCACTGTAAACAGGATTTGGTGAAAAGGGCAATGGCTGAGTTCAATATATGCAGTCTCCCTTTTTAATCTTGACTCTTTTGAATTGGGGGTTTGTGGATGTTCTTGCAGTGTAATCAGTGGGACTCAAAGTTAGAGTCTGCTAATTAGTTAACAGCCAATAGGGACCACCTATGGGTGTGCAGGAAGACAGGTGTTGGGGGTGGGGGGTTGCATCTTCTGGTCGCTTTCCTTTCCCGATGCGTCTGCTTTTTTTCTTCGCAACATGAAGACGCTTCTTCTTCACCTCCCGTTGTCATCACCTATGTCTCGCCCTAATTTTCTCTCCTGATATTGCACGCGCACCCCCATCCCCATACATACCCTCTTCACTTTCCTGTCCACCTCCGATTCCTTATCTCGCATCTTCTGTGCCTCCCTATCCACTGCTTTTACTCATCTCTTTTTCTTGCTGATGGCATTTGAAGCCAATTAGGTGTTTTTATGCATGTAAAGCTGTCTGAAGACAGGGCATGAGGACATTCCTTTCAGATGTCAAAGATTACAGAGAAAAAGCACAGAGGAAACCTGTCGTGCTGAGCAAAGATCAGCAGTATAGCTGCTCAACACAAGGACACGAATTCAAAAAAAAAATTCTTCACATGTACGAGAGTTTGTGTGTGTGTGTGGACTTGTCTGGAGGGGTGGGCTGGATAATGTGTGTATATTGCAGCACAAACGACTGACCGGCTGCCTTCAAATTGTATGACTCATCCTCATTGCAGCTCGTGGACTGCAATCCCAAGAGCCCGTAGTGAAATATTCTATTAACTTGCATTAGTTTCCTTCCTTCAACACCACATTGCAGAGGAACATACATTCACTTGGTATGTTTTGTACTTGTCTGGTTATGTGATATATAAGCTGGCAAGACTGTAAAGTATATTAATGTCCGTGCCTGCCAATTTTAACATAATTCCTGATGACTCACAAACTGGAGCAGCATATTTTTTTTTCTGCTTTCATTCATGGCAGTTGAATAAATATATATATTTATATGGATTTTTGCAACAGCCTACAGATTTTTAGAAGAAATATATAACTATTAAAAAACACGTAAGAGCATCCTCCACTTCTTGCCTCGTGTGCTAAATGTTCTCATGGGGCTCATTAACCCTTAAAAAGCTTTTGCATGTGCTGTATTTATACAGATGTTCTGACAAACAGGTACTTGCACAATACCATTAAAATACAGAAACAAATACAGATGCGCAAATGTGGCAGTGTTCTGAAGCTATGACACATCTCCTTCTCTCAGCTCGTATTCTCAGCAAGAATATGAAGAACGCTTGTGTAAAACCAGGTTTTTCTCTCAGCCCAAAGTGCCTCTCACCACTTTGTGTGGTAGTGGTGGTGGAGTTGCTGCTGCGCATTCACACATCTTTAGCTTGCCCCCCTGTTAGAGAGTCCATTAGTGGCTCTGTGTGGCCAGAGCTTGTCTTTGGAGAGCCAGGGAGAGGCAGTGGGGGAAGTGGAGGGAGGTGGAAGCAATGGACCAAATGAAAAAAAAGAAAAAGGCAAAGAAAAGAATGAGGATAAAATATGGAAGACAAAGGAAAAGATGTTGACGATATAAACAAAGATCATCTAAATCGTCATAATAGACTTCGGTCATGTGACATCTGGTGGGGAAATTTCTATCAGTGCTCAAAGATTTGCTCGGGTTTTCAGGTTTAGTGCTTCTGCTTTTGAAACTGGTATTACATTTTATATGAGAAAAATAAGACTGAACCTATCAAACCATTTTTTAAAGTTATGCACCAATTTTATTTTCTCTGCTGAAATAATATTAGTCGGATAAAGTTAAATCAATGACATTCCTGGTTTCATTTTTTTAAGCTGTAAAAAAAAAAAAAAAGAAAGAAAGAAAGAAAGAAAGAAAGAAAAAGCTACATCCAGATGAACAGAATCAACTTTTTGAGGTGTTTTTTGTTATCATTTAGTGGAACTCCCAGTTTTAGGTTTGTTTGGGTAAAACAAATAAAAAAAGTTGGAGACAAGTTTCCTGTGAAAGAGTTCCAAAACACAAAAAGAAAGGCCAGAAGAGATACTGATAAATCAGTGGGAAACACTATAATTATCCCAGCGACACCAGGGTGTTTTAGTCAAACTTTGTACAAACCATTTAAGACATTAAGGGGACTACTGGTACAAAGCAACACCCTCAGTAGAGAGGAGCAGCAGCTGTACTGAATACTTCATGTGTGACCAGACAAAGAAGACAGCCGACCTTCAATTAAGGATGTTTTCTGTTATGGCTTCGTTTGATTTTTATCAAAAGCAGGTTTTTATTCAAAGATTTCTCAAAGAAAGTAAATGTGTAAAAACATTGCTGAGCTTTATTTGTGTGTCCCCCCCCCCCCCCCCCTTTTTTTTTTAAAATAATCAAATAATTGTTTATTTTTAGGACAGAAGATATTTGCAGCCAGACAAACATCTCCTGCCTGGCAATAGTCATCTTGTAATGGATGACACTAAACAAAGGTCAGGAATGGCTTTTCACACAGTGGACTAACACTTGGATCTATGCCATCTGTTTCAAAAGTATGTGTACTTTGTAGCCTTCATATGTACTTTTACACAGCTATTGTTAGGTTACACTATTCCCCAGTTATAACATTTTATGTGGAAATCGTCATTAAATTGTGTTATCATCAATGTTCCACATGTATCCTGGCTATGAATGCAGCCCAGCTTCCTCAACTTTTGCATTTATTCAAAATCAGATTGAAGGAAGTGTCATAGACAGTTATGACAAAGGTGAGTTGGTCTCCATGGTCTCCAGTGATGTTTAAAGCCTTGTCGGTGTGAACCGTGAAGGACTGAGGCATCGCTGAGTGGAACCCCCTGATGGATTCTGCCATCAGGCGGTTCCACTGCTCTGAAACTGGAGTTGACAGTCTTCAAGTAAAATATGTAATGGTCTACAGCACAAACTCTAGTTTTGGTGCCAACCTAAATGAAGAAAGAGTTCAAATCAAAGTCGGCATAAACATACCAAAAAGAAAAAGGCAAAAAAAAATTGACATAGCTAATAAAAACTAATTTAAACACATAAAAACGAAGCAACATCTAGTAATGGGACTTTAAATGTAACACTCGGGAATCATGTGACACTGCAACCAGCTAATAGAAAACAACAGGCCAGAAAACACAAGTTACAATTTATCAGCCTTTATGGAAAATTCACGTGTTTTGCAGTGTGGTACAGCATAGGCATTACTGCTTGCTATGAGACGGGGTTGGCCTGTTTGCCTTTCTGGATATTATCTTTCCCGGTACCCAGTCGAACTGATGAGGGAAAAAGAGAAGTTTGAGAAGCACACAGGAAGGTGGGCAAGAGCAGCAGACTGACTGAAAAACAAGCAGAGAGCATGAATATTTCGAGAGGACAGCCGAGCACCAGCAGCCTAACAAAGAGCCTGATTTTCAGACTGTGCAGTAAAAGACCTGTTCGTCTGAATGTCAACAGCAACTGAATGTTACACCTCCTCTAATAAAACACTCTTTTAATGAAGTACAGTTTTGCTTAGGGCACACTGAAGTAAAACTACTCATCAAGTTAATTTGCTTAATTATTCAGCAGAGTCTTCTGTCTGAAAGGACATCTGTTACAAAACAGAGTGTGTGTGTGTGTGTGTGTGTGTGTGTGTGTGTGTGTGTGTGTGTGTGTGTGTGTGTGTGCGCGCGCGTATGTTCTTACTGGTATGTGGGTGTATGTGTGGGTGTGTGTGGCTCTGTGTGTGAGTGGGAGTCGAAGAGAACCAGATATGCTATGTTAACGGGTGTACTAAAGGTTGTTACTAAAACGTCCACCCTAATTTTAGTGATACTCTACTGCCCCCTTCTGGTTCAGCTGAATCATTGCAAAAGTCATAGTTATGACTGAAAACAAAATGTGGTCCGTTTATGCCATCTGGGGGCCAACCATGTAACAAACCAAACACACTTGTTGCATCACAGCACATACCTATGCATGTAATTCTGTTACCAACAGCCACATTTGATTTTAAAATTAATAAATAAATAAATAAAAAGGGGGAAAAAAATATAGAATCAGTTTATATTACTGAGACAACTACAATTTTTACAAAATGTCTCTCCAAAATGGGAGATTAAAAAAATATTCTTTTAAAAATATCTTTATAATTTTAACCATAATTGCATAGATTTATCATTGTTAAAGGTATGTGAGGCCGCAGTAATAATGTAATGCACAAAATGACATTTAATACAAGGGTTTGACTTTGAGATTTCATTTTTCTATTGCTCAGCTGGAGGCAATATGCTATCACAATATGCTCTGCTAAGAAATATGCACTTCCATTTCTAATAACAAATTAGAACAAGTGGATGAACCATGGGAACCAGTTCTTAAAAACAGCTATTTTAAACAAATGCATCAGTGCAGTAATTTTGCATATTTACCGACAGTGTATGATATGTTAATACCACAAAGCAATGATACACATCTGACTTCCTGTTTCATTTTTGACAGTCTGGCCCCGCTGAGAACAGAAAATAAAGACATAAGCATTTTACCAAATTAATGTTGCACATGACTAAAGGACAAGAACACACTGCTCTCTGTATTGATAATTTACAGGAATACCATATTGTTTATACATTTCAGAAAAATTGTTATTCTAAATATTTTGAGTCAGAATGTCTTATCATGTTATCTATCATATCTATCATGTCTTTCTGAAAACAGTTGTAAATGGTAAATGGCCTGTATTCGTATAGCGCTTTACTAGTCCCTAAGGACTAAGGACCCAAAGCGCTTTACACATCCAGTCACACACACATTCACTCACTGGATGTAGCATAGAAGCAGGGATGGTGTTGTATTGTATATGTAGTGTTTTAGTTCATTGTGCTATGAATAAATTAAGAAGAGGCTGAGAGGAAAGGCAGATCTGTTGGTAGTGAACAAAAGAAAACAGCACCACCTATAGAAACAACAGCAATTTCACTAAATATATTGAGGCTTGAATGTCACTTCATAAGTGAGTTTACTTTTAATAAGTAATACGTTTCCCATTCACAAAAACAGCTTTTCATCATCACCCCATGAAACACCTCACTACCCAGGATATTAAGTTCAATACAAATAAACTAAATTAAAACGATATGTGAAAATGTATTATATTCAATGGAAATACTAATAAAAACTATACTTAAAAATGAAATAATACTGGGTGTTGGCAAAAATAAAAATAAAACATACAGTAAACCTTTCCATTGTTATTTAAGTGAAATTTGTCAACACAACCAATCTGAGGAAGCTTTGGTGAATATTTTTACTGTCTTAATAATGTTTGTATTATAATACCTGTTCTGACCTTCTTATGTTTTGCTGCTTGACAGTTAACATACAAAAACTAACGTTTGAAACTGATGACAACTGAAAATATGGAATGAAAGATTTAAAAAAATTAATGTGAAAATCTGTTTTGGAAAAAAATATATACAGTGGGGCAAAAAAGTATTTAGTCAGCCACCGATTGTGCAAGTTCCCCCACCTAAAATGATGACAGAGGTCAGTAATTTGCACCAGAGGTACACTTCAACTGTGAGAGACAGAATGTGAAAATAAAATCCATGAATCCACATGGTAGGATTTGTAAAGAATTTATTCGTAAATCAGGGTGGAAAATAAGTATTTGGTCAATAAGAAAAATACAACTCAATACTTTGTAACATAACCTTTGTTGGCAATAACAGAGGTCAAACGTTTACTATAGGTCTTTACCAGGTTTGCACACACAGTAGCTGGTATTTTGGCCCATTCCTCCATGCAGATCTTCTCGAGAGCAGTGATGTTTTGGGGCTGTCGCCGAGCAACACGGACTTTCAACTCCCGCCACAGATTTTCTATGGGGTTGAGGTCTGGAGACTGGCTAGGCCACTCCAGGACTTTCAAATGCTTCTTACGGAGCCACTCCTTTGTTGCCCGGGCGGTGTGTTTTGGATCATTGTCATGTTGGAAGACCCAGCCTCGTTTCATCTTCAAAGTTCTCACTGATGGAAGGAGGTTTTGGCTCAAAATCTCACGATACATGGCCCCATTCATTCTGTCCTTAACACGGATCAGTCGTCCTGTCCCCTTGGCAGAAAAACAGCCCCATAGCATGATGTTTCCACCCCCATGCTTCACAGTAGGTATGGTGTTCTTGGGATGCAACTCAGTATTCTTCTTCCTCCAAACACGACGAGTTGAGTTTATACCAAAAAGTTCTACTTTGGTTTCATCTGACCACATGACATTCTCCCAATCCTCTGCTGTATCATCCATGTGCTCTCTGGCAAACTTCAGACGGGCCTGGACATGCACTGGCTTCAGCAGCGGAACACGTCTGGCACTGCGGGATTTGATTCCCTGCCGTTGTAGTGTGTTACTGATGGTGACCTTTGTTACTTTGGTCCCAGCTCTCTGCAGGTCATTCACCAGGTCCCCCCGTGTGGTTCTGGGATCTTTGCTCACCGTTCTCATGATCATTTTGACCCCACGGGATGAGATCTTGCGTGGAGCCCCAGATCGAGGGAGATTATCAGTGGTCTTGTATGTCTTCCATTTTCTGATGATTGCTCCCACAGTTGATTTTTTAACACCAAGCTGCTTGCCTATTGTAGATTCACTCTTCCCAGTCTGGTGCAGGTCTACAATACTTTTCCTGGTGTCCTTCGAAAGCTCTTTGGTCTTGGCCATGGCGGAGTTTGGAGTCTGACTGTTTGAGGTTGTGGACAGGTGTCTTTTATACAGATGATGAGTTCAAACAGGTGCCATTCATACAGGTAACGAGTGGGGGACAGAAAAGCTTCTTACAGAAGACGTTACAGGTCTGTGAGAGCCAGAGATTTTCCTTGTTTGAGGTGACCAAATACTTATTTTCCACCCTAATTTACGAATAAATTCTTTACAAATCCTACCATGTGAATTCATGGATTTTTTTTTCACATTCTGTCTCTCACAGTTGAAGTGTACCTCTGGTGCAAATTACTGACCTCTGTCATCATTTTAGGTGGGGGAACTTGCACAATCGGTGGCTGACTAAATACTTTTTTGCCCCACTGTAAATGGGAAAAAATATAAAAACAAATCTTAAAAAACAACAACAACAACAAAAACTGTAACAGATTTTTTTTTTTATTCAGTGAATAAATGATTACAAATTACCATATTGTCTTATCTTTATCTCATGTAATTTGCAATCATTTAATTAATTCATTAAAATCTCTTAATATTTAACCCCATAAATCCTAAATGTCAGTAAAAGCATCAGAATTTTATGGTCAGCGTGAACAACATTTGCATTCTTTGGATAAATGTCCTCATCATTATCAGTCCAAAGTGAGATTTGAAAAAAATAACTCCTAATCTACACTGCAAATAAAAGCGTAAATTGCAGCCATGAGCCATTTAGTCAGCAAATGCTGATTATAATAACATTGCTCTAATAATTGTGCACAAAAGCTCTGGTTTGTCACTTCAGGCATTGCCCCTATCCTTGATAACCTTAAAAACAATGGGACCTCCAGGGTGGAACAGATTGACCTAATAACACCAGTATAGGTTTATAGATCAATATCAATAATTTTAGAAGTCAGCAATTCAGTACTGTAAGTGATATGTCGTAATTTGTGTAGTGAGAGCACATTAAAAGTAGTTTTTATTGATCTGTTATATGTCTGAGAAAAGTCATGAATTTACTGTAAAATCAGCAGTCTATTGTGAATGTGGACAAGTATTATTATGTATGTCACCCCCTCTCTATGTGCCTAACGCCCTCTATAATGCACGAGTTCCTAACAAACCAATCAACAAGCAATTCAACATAACTAAAGGTGAACATTTGCTCCCCAAGATGTATCATCCAACTCAAGCAAATCACAAATCAAGTTCTCCAGACAACTCCTTTTGTCTGGAAAACTGGAAAACAGAAATATATGCTCGGAGAGTATATAAAAAGAATATTTAATCTGGGTGTAGTTATAAAAGCTATAAAAGAAAAATTAAAAATTTTTAAAAATACCATATATTCAGTATGCACCCATACAGTCTGAACGCACTATAAGTGAACTTTCTTAGTGTGCACAGAAAATAATTCATAGTTTATTTCATTGGTTAGACACAAATATCCTAATTTCTAGTGAACACAAACAGTGATAACGTTATATAAAGATTAGTATTTTCCATGTGTGTGAGCGTATGAGCTCATCTGTGAGTGTTTTGAGTGGACTCTCACCGAGCTGGTGGGCCTTTCTGAGGCAGGAGAGGGAAGCGTTGAGACGGGCACACTCCTCTTCACTGGCACCAAACTTTTGCAGCAGCTCACACACCTGCTCCTCGCTCATCTCCAGCAAGCCCTCCAGGGTCACCTCACCTGGACTCATCTCCTATCAAATATACACATGCAACATGCATGCAGCTTAAAGACCACCACAAATACACATCTAGCTCAAAAACCTAGATATTTAGATATACATTTAATGGAATAAGTTACCGTAATAGATAATTTTCTTTATTATACAGTGTAACAACATTAAGGATGATCAGGATTTTCTATAATGAGGCCATCAAACTTACAAGTAATCCCTGTAAACCAAATCCTCATGAAACAATTGATCTATATCAGCTCAACATCAGTTGTTTCCACTCATGACTCTCCACGATGTCAATCACAGTGCATATGTTTATATGGACATCTCCGACACCGCACATACTGCTAAAACCTCCTGCTTAAAGCAATAAAGAAAGGGGCTAAAATAGTGCCAGTGGGTGAGCTGAGGTGATACACAAAGGCCCAGTATGAGATGCATAGAGACTCCACTAGTACACGAAAACTTCGAAACTCAGTGCTATGGCATTTACAGCATTTTAGTAAGCTTTTAGCCAGAGGGTGATATGAGCTGTCAGATTTCGCTCTCAGTCACCAGTATGGAAACCTCAACTGCTAAAAGCTACAATCTGATAGTGACAGTGAAATGTTTAAATGTTAAGTATAAAAACTTTATTCAAATCTGTACAAAACATATTTTTTTTAAAATGAGAGAAGGCAGAAAAAGGCAATGTGTTAAAAAGTTCTTGGAACAGTTTGTCAAATACACAAATCAGAAAAATATCATCTGAAATTTTGACTTTGAAGCAATGATCATGAGATGTATTTTGAGTGTAAAAAATGGTTACTACGTGGTATCACGGCTTACCTGTGTGACCTCTTTCCTCAAGTTGACAATGCGGAACCAGTGGCCGAGGCGAGGAAAGTCCTCCAGCTCGGCACTGCGTTCCTCTAAGGCCACTTTGCACTTACAGGACAGCTGGCGGCTGAAGTACTTTACCAACTTCCCCTAGGAGGAAGAAAGACAAAAACAGTGAGACGATGCTTCTCCTGACCAAACTACTTTCACATTTTTAACATATCTACATACAAAAGTAATTCTCTGTGCTGAAAAAGTACGTTTCACCTCTCGGTTTCTCTTTCCTTTGTTTTCTATAAAATTCCTTTAAAACTAAAGCACAAATAAAACAATGGAAATTGTTTTAATATTACTCCGAAACCACTGGAAGAGTGGAACCTACCTCAGCTGTAATGGGTTAAAGGCAAGGTATATCCTGAACAGGTCAACAGTTTGTGTCAGTTTTGCAAAAATCCTGCCCGGTGTAGTGCTTTATAAAACAAAAGCAAACTTTACATTTTAAAAACAAATCATGTGTTTTTAAATCCTATTAAATAATCCTAATATGTTTAAATGTGCAGGAAAAAAAGATTTTAATTATATTTTTAGCCTGTTGTTGAAAAATCCCAGAAATCAAAGCAGTCACATAAGGTCATGCCAGTACCATAGTCATGGTAATATCCTATCAGTCAGTTAGGAAGAGCCTCTGGTGTCACAGAAATTCCAGGACAGCCTGGTTAATCAGCTCAGGCAAAGCAAATGAAACACTGTTTCATCATTTAACCCCTCTTCAACTCGCTGCTGAGTGATTATTGGTTGAAAGCTGTGATTATATCAGAAACCTCCTCTAAACTGAAAAATGGTGCTGATACAAAGACACATACAAGTGGGCAGATGCATGCAGGCTTTTCCTTTGTTAGAAGTCATTCTTCCTGCCACAGACACGTGGCTTGTTAGTGAAGGAGGATGTCATTTGCAAAAATAATAAATCATCAATTGGCGATAGCGCTGCAATAAATTGTAATAACTTTGCATGTGATGTTGTATATTTTTGTAAGACAACATACAGCAAAAAAAACAAAAAAATAATACAGTTCGTTTTTTTAAATTGTATAATTTAAATTGACTGTTTATCAAAATAGAAGTCTGCATTTTCTCCCTGTGCTTGTGTGGGATCTCTCCGGGTACTCCCGCTTCCTCCCACAGACCAAAGATATGTAATTGGTGGTGTTAGGTTAATTGGAGAATCTACATTGCCCATAAGTGTGAATGTGAGTGATTGTCTGCCTCTCTGTGTCAGGCTGGCGACCTGTCCGGGGTGTGCCCCACCTCTTGCCTTATGGTATCTGGGATGGGCTCCAGCCCCCCGCAACCCCGAAAAGGATAAGCGGAAGAGAATGGTTGGATGGATGTTTATCAAATTTATTTACAGTTTGATTCCAAGTGAATTCTGTAGCTCACTCTCACACCATAAATTTATATCAATATCTACACAAATCTAAATCTAAAATAGCTATAAATAAATAAGTAAATATTATACTGGTTGATTTTTAATTGTTACATTTTTAGCTGTGTAGTTTTTAGCCAATTTTACAGGTTCACCTAACATATCAAATGCACCTGATGACAAACAGGTAGCTCTATTCACACCTTGCTCCTGATTTCATATTACTCCACTCAAAACCAGTGGTCAACACCAAACAGCCAACAAAGAAGTTGTGGCAATGTAAAGAACAGCAGTGCCAGTGTTATATTTGCCATGTCTGCCAGTATACCACAATCCACTTGGGTCCGAGTGACCTACAATTTGTCATCAAATGGTGAGCCAAAAGGCTCTGTGCAAACATTCACACACATAAAACACTATAACATGCTAACCACGTATATAGGCTCCAAGCAGGCTCTAAGCAAACTTGGGGGGGGGGGGGGTGTAAATAAATGCAGCTACTTGTCTGTGGTCTCATTAATCCAACTTACAGTAAATAACACTAAAAAGCAAAATTTTGACTGAACTATTCTATTTTTCTAAAAATGTTTTACAAATGCTCAATCAAGAAGCAGTTTTATATTTAAGAGCCTATGTATTTGCAAGTAAGCATAACATTTATTCAATACATTGGTGACAGTATTCACTTTAAAACATCCTTATTTACTTACTTATTATTAACTAAACTACACTGCTAAGTTGAGTGCTTGTCCAAATTAAAGCAGTTTACAGTCATGTATAAAGAGTGCCCTCTCCCTGCAGGGAACTCTACACTGAAAATATTATTTAACACAAGTTCACTCATGGGTCAGATGCAAGCATGTTATTTAGCGACAGCAAGAAATTTGCATCCATAGTGAGTTCCGTCTGTCATTTTGAAAGTTGTGTGATTTATCACAGTTAGATCACTACACCTTTATTTTAGCTGTGCACACAAATCTCTAAGATATACAGGCAACTATTCAAAAAGCTGGCTCTATAGTTTTGTGGTTTACTCGGGGGTTTTTTGGGGGGTTTTTTTGCTTTCTCTTTTCTTTTTTCCTTTCTTTTTTAAAAACCAGCAAAAATATAAATACATTTTTTCAAATGTAACAGCATAAAAGCGCAGTCGAAGGAAGCATTGCATAATTCTTGTAAAAAAATCGGAATACATATTTGATAAACTATTTGTCAAATACATGCTTTTTCTTCATATATGACAGATATGTTCAAATGTTCTAATATTATTTCTGGTTTTCAATCAATTTTACATTAAAAAAATGAACAAAACAACATTCATTTAGATACTTAAAACTAAAGTTCTGTATAATATACTGGGATCATCTTATCACTAAGATGTAGCTGTTCTGGTGACTCCAAAAATACTACATATCAGGAAGTTACAGTGAAGTCGTGATATTGGGTATATGTCCATCATTTGCTACTTCCATGTTTCTGTTTAAAACAAAACCTAAACAAACATCTTATTTTTTTAGATGTGTAATATTTAAAATATTCAAAACACCTTTGCAGATTAATGAAATATCTGAAAATGGTTACCATCAGAATGTTTACATTTGGACTAATTACCAACAAATTACAATAAAAGTAATACCTCTGAAAAATATATTTCCAGTGTGATATGCACTCACCAGCCACTTTATTAAGTACACCCATTGAGTTGATCAATAACACAGACATTTATTCAGCCAATTACATGACAGCAGTGCATGTAGCCAAGCAGACATGGCCATGAATACTTGAAATTCAAACCGACCATCAGAATGGGCAAGAAAGCTGATTTAAATTATCTTGAATGTGGCATGATGTTGATGCCAGATGGGCTGTATAAGTATTTCAGAAAATGCTGTTCTACTGAGATATTCCCACACAATCATCTCTAGGGCTTACAGAGATAGATCTGAAGAAGAGGAAATATCATGTGAGTGTCAGTTCTTTAGGTGAAAATGCTTAAAGTGACAGAGGCCAGAGGAGAATGGTCAGACTGCTTCACGTTGACAGTAACGCAATAGAAACTCTAATAAACACCCAAATTAGGCAGAAGAGCATCTGTGAATCCACAAGAACATTGAAGCAGATGAGGTACAACAGCAGAAGACCACACTGGGTACCACTCTTATCAGGAGAAAGATGTTAGTAAGATGTTAAACCATCATGTCAATATGGACCAGATCTCTGAGGAATATTTCTTCCACCTTGTTGTATCTGTGCCTGAAGAGTTAGTGCAGTTCTGAGGGCAAAAGAGTCCAACCTCGTACTAGCAAGATGTAACTAAAGTGGCTAGTGACTGTTTGACCCACAAGTGATTTTTCCATTACCCAAGATGCTAAAAGTTGCAGAAGAAGTAGATCAATACATTCATCATTCACCAGTGTATGAATGTGAGAGTGAATGAATAGTGGTATTGTAAAGCGCTTTGGGTGCCTTGAAAAGCGCTATATAAATCCAATCCATTATTATTATTATTATTATTATTATTATATTCAACATTTTTATGATTTTAAAAAAATATGACAGTGTCACATATAGAAACATAAGACTCGGGGATATAAATCACCCTAATTGGTCACTTGAAGGTTAAAGGAAAGCGCAAAATAAAGAAAAGGATAATCATTTAGATGCAAACATCTCTGGAATGAGATATTTTCCCTCATTCCAGACTCTGCTGTGAGACACTTTGTTCTGACTCTATCGGGCTGCATAAAGCCTCACACCACTGAAAGCGGGACATACAAGCATCTTTGTTACTACGCAGTTTCGAGCTGAAACAGTGGGTGACGTGATGCTTGAAGACTTAAGGGTGATGCATGTAGATGGCCCCATTCCAAAAGTACACCTACAAAATGACTGCTAGAAATTAGAGAGTTCTGTCCTACATCAGTGCATACCAAAGTAGAAACCAGTGGAGGAGGGACCAGCAAGTCACCTCTGAATGCAGAAAACCCTACAGCAGCTGCCCACGGCTGCTAACACTGCCTGATAAAGAAACTGAACAGTCCACACTTACAAAGAAACACATGTACCCTGGCTAAATCAGTTAATAGTTTACTGTATGTCAGAAAATATATCAATAAGTTGGTGAGCTTATTTTTGAACAACATACAGCAGCGTTAAGTAACCAATGAACATTATCCCATGTGTTGGAATCTTGAATGCGAGTTTGTTGAGCTGTCATTCATTTCCACTTTGACCTAGGCTGAGAAATTTCTGTGAATAATAGATGTATTATTTATTTATTTATTAATTATTGTTCCCCTTGGGATGCAGTATAGGCTATACTTTGCTGTGATCAATATTTTGGTTGTAAACACATGCTAATCTAATAACATCCCATCAACTTTACCCGAACTTTGCTTTTTAAATAATCTCTTTAAACAGATATATGATTAATACTCACTGATTTATCTCATTATTAATCTAAAATTAAGGTTTGACTTGAACCAGCTTCTTCTTTTGACTGCTCCCTTTAGGGCCACCACACCCGATCATTTGCTTCCATCTTCTCCTATCTCTAGCATCCTCCTCTGTCACGCCAACCTGTGCGTGTTCGACTTCACATAATCCACAAATCTTCTCTGTGGTCTTCCTCTTTTCCTGCCTGGGAGTGTCATCTTCAACATCCTTTGTCCAACATATCAGCTGCCTCTCCTCTGCACATGTCAAAATCATCTCAGCCTTGCCTCTAATTTTGTCTCCAAAACATTCAAGCTGGGCTGTCTCTCTGATATATTTATCCCTAATTTTGTCCAATCTGAGACTAGAAACAAGTATATCAGATGGACTGGAAGTATAATGTAACGTGACTTCTTTTAGGTAATGTACATAAACTCTAGGCAATGTCAGGAAAATCAAGTCAGAGCATTGCATGAAATTACCCTTTCTCGCATGTGTAGCAGGATGATTTAAGCCTGCTCTCGATGATTAATTATGCCCGTTTTGAATCTGCTGATTTATTGCTGGCAGTGCCGCTGTATATAAGGAGGCTCTGTCACCTGCTTGTTTATGGTCCACCGATGGTCACATTACCTGGCGTCTTTGTCCGCCTGCTGCATGTGTATAGGTCCACTGATGCAGCATGTACATTCTGCCTGTTCCACAGAAGCTGTGGACTTAAAAGCCTCTTGCTTGTGGCATCTCCTGTTTGTGGTGTGAAGTTTACCACTACTCCCCAGGCAAGCATAATATAGTGTTGGTAGTTTTTTGGTCCAAAAACTACCAACATTTCAAAGTACTGCTTGCACGGTAGAAGTTACTGGGATGTTGTGCCATCTGTTGCCACTGGGTCAGGAAGTGCTCCTCTCCTGTCAAGGTGGAGTAGTTCAGGAGGTCTGGTATATAAGCTGCCCTTTCCTCTGCATTTGGCTTTGAATTTAAATTGCCGATTTATTAAAAGCAATTTGTCATTTTTCAGATAAGCTGGTGCCGCTCTGCGGGATGCCCTGCTATTTTGTTTCTCTGTTTTGTTCATTGGCATCGTTTGGGTCAGCTGCATTCAGCGTTGCTTTGCGCACCGCTTTGCAACTCCTTAATTGGGGCCCTAATAATTTTAATGTGTGTGTACATGTCTGAAGTGGGGTTAGCTTTGGATTATGTTTATTTGATCCTGCATTATTTAACTTGTGTATTTTTTGTTTTGTTGTTAAAACATTTTGCTTATTTAAAGTTACTTTAACCTCCTGGGACCTGGCGTCCACCTATGTGGACATCACATTTTGGGTTATTTAGACCAAAATACTCAATTTTGCTCTGATTTCATTCCCTTTGTGTCCAGGCTGAGAGCTGAAGATGATGGAGGGGCTTGTTCCTGTGTTGTGTGTGGTTGGTGCGGGTTCCCTTCACGATTGACTGCATGTTCACAAGTGCCTGAGGTGATCCACTTATGTTCATTTTTATTTGTTGAGTCTGTCTCCCCTTCATGTTGACTATTCTCCTCTGTTGGTGAGCCTCATTCCTGAACACTCCTAACCCCGATTCCCTGCATGGTTGAATGTGTAGAATTTTAAAAATGTCTTTTTTCCTTTTTAAAGAAAAAATAAATGGAAAGTTTTGCATTTTTGAACCACATCTCCTGTCTCCTCTTTAGTGGAATGAACCCGTGTACCTCACTGGTGTTTTTACTCATTTCCTTGGGTGAAAATCCCAAGGTGGTGTTGGTGACAACTTTTGGCTGCCCTAACTATAGTGGGAATAGTGAGTTTAAGGGCCAAAGCACTAATTAAACTATTTCATAACCTTGTGCTGTCACAAACGCATTATCACCACTAGAAATACTCAGTTTGATTTTGGTGAGGGGTACTGGTTGTTAGTGACTCCACATACAGCTAGGTAACAAAACAGTAAGAGAAAATATAACTATTTAACTCTACAGTGTAAGATTTATTGTTCAAAATGAAGAGTTTTGTTTAGTTTGTGCATTCAAGCAGGACCCTCAATACACCTTGTTACATCTCTTTAATGTTTCTGGCTTATTATTTAAAATATTACAAAGACTCATAACTATCATAAAGTCGCAGTCTGAGCACATTTGGCAAACTAAACTAATAACAAGAATGGACAGCATACTGTACAGCAGGTGCACAAGCATAAGCTACTTGGTCTAGCGGACTAACAATAGCACGCCACAAACTGAAAATTATCTTGGATTTTAACACTTCTCTTTTTCCCCCCCTTCTGTCTGCTTTCTGCACATATTGCTAAACAAGTTTAAATCTTCTGTTAGTGCTGCTTATATTTTCAAAGTACCTGGACATCAGTGCATCGCTAAGGCTCAGATTGGAAAGGTCATAAGGTTTACAATAGCTACCATCAGCTTTACTGAATTAGTTTCTGAAGTGAAGCAAGCTGCTCGCATTAGCATAAACTAACATTCTTTAAGCTTCATAAAGCTGGCGGGGTTTTTTTGTTTTCTTTTCTCTCTTTTTATTTATTTATTTATTTATTTATTTATTTTTAAAACACTAGCTGATATATGATAGCACCAGATAGCTGCACAGCAGAGGCCTCTAAACTATAATGATCAGCTGTGGTAAAACAGAATTTTTCGAAAGCAATATAATTTTGGCTAAAACGACTAAACCAACATAGCTGCTAAAATGAAGTGCTCTTTAATCAGATGAGCCTATATCATGCTATTCCCATTAGAGACATGAGCTGCACTGATCTCTTCACAACTGCTATACCGTTAATCCAGATGAACTAGAACACTTGATGAAGTTACAGCAGAGTGTAACTTCCACACCAGCTTTATCTAATCTCCTTAACTAGAGTCCAGTACTTTCCAGCATTATAAATGCCAAGCACTATAATTTAAGCATATTCAACTGCATAAGAAAGAGTGGTGCAATTTCAGACCTTTTTTTTTTTTTTTTTTTAAATGCAAAATTGCTGAACTTGTAATGCTGAATTTAGCCCACTGGCAAACTGTAGTACATTTTCAACCATCTATGTCTAAGGAAAAAAAAAAATATATACATAAAAAAATAAATTATATGAATAGAGCCATTCTTGTTGTATTAACAGACAGTGAAAAAACAGGAACACAAATGAAGGATATTAAAACAAACTATAGTGATTACTTTTTTTTTTGGGGGGGGGGGGGGGGGGGGGGTGCACACCAAAAAGGGAGTGTTGCATCCCTAAAAAGAGGCTAGGGGATGAGTTGAGTAACAAAAAATAAAACAAAAAGAATTTTCAAACATGAGCTTTTTGTTTTTTGGGGTTTTTTTTAAAGAAAAGAAAGAAAGCTATTGAAAGATGACACTAGCTACTTACCAGTAGGTCAAGCACACCACTAAACTGACAAATACTGTTAAAGCACACAATCGTCCGCCATCCAAGAAACACAGCTATTCACTAGCAGTTCTAGCCTGTCCACACCCCACCACTGAAACTGGCCTAGACTGAGCCTGAGTAGTGCTACACCTGCTTTTATACTGTGGTGAGGCTAATTCCTGAGTAGAGACAGCTGTGCACTGGCACCTCAAGAGAAATGGGTGGCAGTTGAATGTGTGGGGCAAACAGGACATACCCACACAACATGCGGGCTGTAACAGTGAGCTTAAACTGCAGAAGTCTATGTGGTAGATGCAGGTGAAAAGAAAGATTTCTCCAAATTAAAAAAAATGTATACAAGCATCTTTTTGCAACTGTGGACATACAAGTTTGAATTATCACCTTAAAAGATAATAACATCTCTGACACACTGTCCTCCTTTTCCTTTTGTTTGGCAGCATTAAGTGGAAATACAGTTTGACACGGTAAAAAGAGTCTTCTGTGGTCATTTGCAACAGGTATAAATACTCATTCTGTTGCGCCTGATCAACACTTGGTGTGACACAGTTTGCTTCAAGCATAATGACGTCTTTATCCTTCTAAGCTACAGTGCTTGAACTGTTCTTCATATTATTTAATCATCTGACTCTATAAAAACACCATGGTTCCACCTCTGAAGGAAAAAAAATAAACAGCTGATGCTACATTTCATGTTCAGACAAACAAGTTAAAATGTTTTTTTCATCTGGTACATTTGAACATTGATGGATAACACTAGTGACCTAATTTCTACTAGTTGAAATGCAAAATGTAATTGTGTGGCATGCTAACAAGCGTGCATCACCCTTCATTTTAAAAAATAGAAAATAGAGCCTTGCTGAAAAATTACTTGGCTGATATTATTAGTCAGTATTGTCATATGTTGGGTTATGTATATTATATTAATAATAATATATATATAATTAATATTATACATAATGACCATGTCCCAAGGTATAAAAAAACAAAATTTTTTAGAATATGAAGCAAGAATATATGATCAGTGTATTTGAGAAATGGCGTCATCACATAGTTTGCAGTACAATAAATGAGTCTCAACAAGTGATGGTATACAAGCTTAAAGCTTTATGTTTCTAACGATGTGATGGAAAATCAAAACGTTGTTGAAGATTCTTGCCTATGTACAGACCAAACTTAGTTTCATATGACTGAAATAGATTCATTCTCAGAATATCTCAGGAAGCTCACACAGTTCTCACTTCACTAACTTCACTAACTTCACTAACTTCACTAACTTCACTTCACTAACTTTCTGAAATAACGCAAAAAAAAGTGTGTTTCCCTTTATTTGCAATAATTTCTTACTGATGATAAAGTCTTTCTTTCTAATTAATTCAATTTCTGTTAAAACAACAACAACATTAAACCAAAATATCTACACAGACTTACAACTCGTGGCTGTCAAACTGCTGAATTTGTACTATACTACTTACTTTAACCGATTCATTTAAACCTTCCAGACATCACCACTATCGAGTTCTATGACTTAATATGGAAAAAGAGAAAACAACCCTAAACTAAGACTAGATTGAACCTGGCATCAGAGCTCTTACTTAAAAATCAGTTATGTACTACAGGTCACAGTATAATGTTAAACTTTTGAAAACATAGCCAAATAACAACCCAAATTTTTGTCCTATAGAGGACATACACATGATCTCTAATCTTTCCCTATCAAAAGCTACAGGTCACGTTGATATTTTTCTTCTATCTCCTACATACAACAAGGCTGTTGTACAAGAACTTATAAAAAAATACTTTTGGTTACTTTTTATTATCCACTTATCCTGATTAAAGTCAGTGACATAATTGTTTGTTAACTATATCAAAATTGGTGAATTTAGGAACAGTAATGACTATCATGTGATTGCAGAAAAGCATTAGTTTGTAATGTGTTACTTCCATCAGTAATTGATGAACCATCTACGAGACTAACTTTTTATTGCTGGACAACAGGAAAACTTGATCCATAATCATACTGTACATTAACCAAAGATGTATGTGTGACATTCTGGCTGTAGCAAACAAGGGAGTGACAACAACCACTGATAGTTGAGTGTAATGAGCTAAAGAAGTAGAAATTCTTTCTCCGAAGTTGATGTATACAGACAGAGCTTTAATGGACTGAAAAGGCTATCAATGTTACTTTAATCAATAATAATTTCCCTATAACTCTGCTGAGCAATTTAAATGTGACTCAGGTTTAAAAACTTTATAAAGTCAGCAACCATGATTTCCTATGTTCCAATGTTCATCCTAGTTTTGAATGATAAAAAACTGATAGCGACTTCCTTTTATTCAAAGCTTTTGCTGAAAATTCAAAAATGCTAACTCTGATTGGCTTATTCCATTGAAGCTAGTAAAGGGTATTAGGTGTTCAGTAAAATTGTGAAGAAATGTTTCCACAGACCAATGTTTGCTTCAAAGTTCAAACAGAATAATAAGTGAATGTTTTGAACCTGCATTGTAACCACCTTCTTGTCTTTTTTTTAGCCTAAATTTTCCTTGGATTACAACGCCATGCAGAAATGGCTTACACTACCCCTGTTGCTTGTTGCATTCCTGTTGAGTAGAACAAGTGATACAAACTACACTAACAAAGCAACAGCATGGAAACAGTGTGTAGCACCAGTAATGTTTAAAAATTTGCAAGATCCCTTTAAGGTGGGAATGTAAGTTTGTGCATGCTTTACAGCAAGCTGCACTTTGAAAACTCTTGTTTTAAAGGATAATGTCTCTCAAATTCAGTGTCAATATGAAAAACCTCTGTCTTTGTAATGTAACAACCTGTCTAACAACCTGTGGAAGACTGAAGTTAAGCATAATTTTAAAATGACAGAGAAAGCGGTGCTCCTCGCACTCCAAATACAATCCTTTAACTCGGCTACTGAGAGAAGATTATTTTTCCTTCAACCAACGTGTCCGTTTTATACAGGTATTAGCCATGCAGCACAGTTGCTACAAACATGCTAATAATGTATGCCAAAATTTTCTGAAAAGAACTGAACACATAGCTTGGGTATATCCTAACTTTTGGTTTAGGCAAATTAAAAGGATATCCCTACCCTTCTTAAGTTTGGAGAAATAGGTCAAACTATGACACAATCAATAAAACCATTCTGATAAATCCATTCACAAAAATTTGTCAGGCTAATTTTACTGGTGAAATAAAAATAATACCCCCATAATGCTTATAACTAGTAATCCAAAACGCCTTGCAAAGCATGCAGGGAACATAGTGAACATTTATCTTCACAGTGTAGCCTGCTCATTGCTGGCAGAGCATTTGCACTTTATATATTTAGTTATCTCTTCACTTGGATTACATTCCTGTCCCCTGTCCAGCACTTGCAAACTCCGTTTAACAGCTCAGACATCGATACTTTGCAATATGTTTATGTGTTATGCACAGTCTCATATTCCTGTGGGGATGAGATTAAGTATGTGCCACTCACAAGTGATTTCTTGGTATTTTGTTAACATAGTATCTTAATTATTTTCCCACTAGGACTTAAAGTCTGTTGATGGCGCACACAAAGACTCAGTGGTGAGTTTATGGAGACCTTATCACTTAATGGTATTTGTTTCAATCTCATGAGACATCACAATAACATTCTTACAGGCCCTAAATGCCGTGCTGTGTCTGCAGTGCTCAATAGTCTACAGTGAGTTTTCAGTGAGCTTATCGCACTTTATTGCATCTTTATATCCTGTAACAGGGGTTTGTTCGACTGGTCTAAGTAGTCTCAAAAAGGGCAGCCTGATATCTCAACACACAACATGACCATTACGTAACGCAGTTTACGGAATACCCCACGGGCCAATTAACGGATAACGATATTTTGTAACAATTTCAGTAATCTGCCAGCCTTGCATAACGGCAGGGCCTGGCTGCGAGAACAGATGCGCAGGCTGGCATATTGCTAATGGATTGTAAACACGGGCTGCCTATAGGCCTCGGCTGCCTCAGATATTATTCTGGTGGAGAAGAGCCACCTTCTCTCCCCGCCACCTGCAGAATGCGCAAGTCTATAACAGCCCACTGCAGCCCCGTGGCCTCTTGATTTATTGCACTGCACAAAACAGATAGCAGTGGGCTTTAGCTGAAATCATTATATATTTATGCAGTGGCAGCAGAAAAGCAGTCTGCCGTAGAAAAGACACATAAAAATTATGCATAGTGGCCTTGAAATAAATAACAAACGGCGGCAGCCCCCCACCCCCCCGTATTGATTTGAATGTAGATGCACAGCAGAAATCCGATGATTCCGCTCAAAGGGTGCTTACCTCAAGCGTTCGTATCTCTTTTTGTGTCAAGTCGTTGGATGTGGCACATTTGGTCCGTAAACCCTCCAAACTAGAAATGCTTATGTCTATCATATTTTGCACCAACTCGCACTGCTGCAAGGCTTTCTGCAAACTAAGATGCTGCTCCTCGCTTTTTGTCATCTCCTCGTTCATAGTTTTGTGAACAGTGGACGTTATTTTTCCGTTGCACTTAACAAAAAAGGAATGAATTAATTCAAAAACAAGGGGGAAAAATATTGATGATTATTCAGGAAAAGAGCGTGGTGAAACCCACGGAACGGAGCAACCTGCAAAACGCCATGAAACGAGATGTTGAAGGTTTAGAGACGGGCTTTGAGCCGTGAGAGAATCGACTCCATTGCAACAACAGTCCTCGTAGTTCCTGCTGTTTCATCAAGGTGTCTCTGGTTGTGGGCTAAATCAAACACAGTATGAAGATACCAAGCGGGACTACGCGGTCTGCATCCATTGGGTTCCACTTCTTTCAAATGTATGTTTGGGGGGGAAAAAAAGAAAAGAACAAGAAGAAGCTGTTCAGCGCACCATAAGTAGACGCATCGGGGAAAAGCCTGCTGGTTTTAAAGGTGCTGATGTGCGGACTGGATGCAGGTACTCCCTGTCTCCCTAGGCAGCAGCTGCATCCCGGTTCTCTCCCACCACACCGACATGTTTCCTGTCAATCAAACCCACAGCAACAGCATCGCATCGCCCAGGCACCACCGTGAGGGGCCGTTCTCGCGAGATTACAGAGCAGAGTAGAGAGCTTACTATGCTTGAAACGCCAGGCTAGAGGTTAGAGACAAAACTATCCCTTTTTACATGTTTGAAACAAAGATGTCCTTTTACTGAATATGTATGATATCTATTAGTTTACTACAGGCTCATGCTGTGTGCACACTTATATAGCCTGCAGTCCACAGCCACACACACCCCTTCAAAATATTTCTAGAGAATGATTTAAATATGCTTTAAAGTTAAATGGAAAAACAAATATTCTTTTCCACTGATTCATGTGAGACATTTAATTTTGGCCTAGTGAGACAACTCTGTACTATGCCTGTTGATGTTTGTATGTGAGTAGAATCTTCTGTTTTTTTATTGTGTGCCTTATCTCATTTCTTCTTCCTCTGTGCTCAGGTTTAATTTGCAGAAGAGATCTTGATCACAGTGAGGCTCCTCAGTTAGAATATAGGTTATAACGCAGACATTACAAATAGAAACTGGATTGTTCAAAAACAGCAGTTGCAGGAAAAAAAAAATAAACCAAACATTAAGGATTGAATGCTGTCAAAATGCAGGCTGTGATATTAAATTGTTATCCTTGACTGATGCAGTATAATGCAGCCTGGGAATCAAGATGCTTTGGAGGTTGCCAGCAACAAATCTGAGAAGTCAAGCTGATTAAAGAGATAGGAGATGGTAAACAAAATCTTGGGTACTTTACTGCTCACAACTTTTTTTCACTAACCTATGATGATCAAGAAAATGTTTCAGAGAAACCTGTCGTGTAAAGTATAGGTTAGGTGATATTTCAAATTCAGGCTCTAGATAAATATATGGGCACACTGCACTTTTTTGACATATGGACAGATATGTGTATTTTATTGTCAGCACCATTACCAGAACAGAAAATAAATGCAAAAACATGTAGAAAACATTTGTGACACTCTTTGTCATGTGTTAAGATGCTTAAATATTAACACTTACAAAGATAAACTATAATGAGATTAAGATGTCAGTGTCGTATAAAAGTGAACAAACTACATCTAAGAAGGAAAGGTGTAGACTTTCTTTTTTTTTAAATTTAACAAGACGTTTAGTGACACGTGACATTTATTTAAAAAATCAAGATAGCCAGAACACTTTTTTTCTTTTATTTTGGTGATTAGGACTTTAAAGACTTGTAGTTCTTGCTGTTGGGAAAAAAACCTACTCCTGAGTTTGATTTTAATTTTCACTGATTAGGGCAAGGAATTGTTCAAAATGGGAGAGACAATATTTAAAAATGAAAGAGGAGATATATATCTTCGTTGTTATGATGTTTGATATTGTGTATCTTTTATTGTTACAATTTCTAAATCCCGTTATTATTATTTTTTTACAGCAGAGAACAAGTCACCGATACTCCGCCCATGAAAATGACAATGTGATTCCATTGGTTGTACGTGGTGACGTGTGACGTACGTTTTGTTTGCGGAGCGCGCCAAACAGGGCCATCAACAGTAGTAATCGCAGTGGCTTAAACTCTGGAACCCTTTTGCTCAGCTTGGCGTAATATTCATGCTTGGTAGGATACATGGCTTCTACAAGTAAAGCGCCGCTACAGACCAGAAATTTACCATGGTGAGCTGAAACTCGCTGTTTATCACAGAATGGTTCAAAAAGTTATTGCTAGCTAGCTAACATGCCTACTGTCAAGCTAGCTGCTCGCTGCACTGAGTAGACTGATGCATTCTGTGAATTGCTAGCTTTATATACATATAATAAATGACGTTAGTTATTACGCATAGTTGTAACATGGAAGGAAATTAGCTTGTCTTCCGTTCGGCTTACGTAAATCTTATCAGTCCATCAAGCATTAACATGGTGCCACTTCAGCAACAGGTTAACCGAAAACCTGCAGCTTCTGTCTGCGGTGAAAGTACTGTAAGGTTGACGTTTTGTTTATAATAAAGGGTGATGTTACGAAAAAAAATATGGATGCGGAACTAAAAAGTGGCCATATGTAATGTGATATGTCAACGTTTGTCAGCGCTTATCATATGTGTCCGTAAACGTTTCAATAATTTTCTTTAAAATTCTTTCGAGGTTGCTTATTTGCCTTGCTGTAAACGCAGTAGTTATTGCAAGTATGAATGCGTGTGTGTGCGTTTTCCTGTTTCAGGGTTGAAAAATACAGACCACAGACACTTGATGATCTGATTTCACACAAAGATATTCTGAGCACTAGTAAGTATGTGGACTGCCAGAATAACAATACTATAAAACTGTATAACATGACACTTATTGATAATCAAACTACTTTTAAAACGTAATAAACTGATAAACTCAATGCTATCTGCCAGTGTTTTTGACTCTTGAGCTTGTTTACTGTGGTTATACCGTCACTGTCATTAATGAGTCATGGTACTAAGTCAGCTGGCTTAAAACTTTTATGTTTCAAACTATTCAAGGGGGGTGCATATGTGGATTGTTATAGAAATGTTGGTTACTTGTATTTAAACAGATTTTCATTTGTTCTTTTTATTTCCAGTCCAAAAGTTTATCAGTGAGGACAAGCTTCCACACCTTTTGTTCTATGGCCCACCTGGAACAGGAAAAACCTCAACCATACTCGCTTCTGCCAGGCAGCTGTACAAAGAGAAGGAGTTCAACTCTATGGTGTTGGAGGTATGTTACAACTCCTCATTAGAAGATTTGGATTTGCTGAATTGTAAAGGTTTTTGAACTTGTAACTCTGCCATTTTACATTAAAATATAACTAATTTTGGTTTACAGCTCAATGCATCTGATGACAGAGGTATTGATGTAGTACGAGGTCCCATTCTGAGTTTTGCCAGCACCAGGACCATCTTCAAGTAAGACTAAAACACTTGTAGAGATTTTGACCAGAAATAAGTGTTCTCAATACTTTTATGTGCAGTTAAGAAGTGCAATGGAAATGTAAGCTGCTGCCTTTGCTTTTTTTATATATCTTGTCCTTCAGGAAGGGCTTCAAGTTGGTGATACTGGACGAGGCCGATGCCATGACCCAGGATGCCCAGAATGCATTGCGTCGAGGTAAGCCATCTGTTCGTTCAGGCATTACCCACTGTGAGGCACACGGCTCAGTGAGCAGGCAATTTGGCTGCTGCTGACTTACAGTGTATCTACTTTTAAACCTGGATATTTATTTAAAAAGCTTTACTTTGCAGAAGAGTGGAAATAATTATTGAATTTAACTGTGAGATATTTTGTAAATTTAGTCCAACCTGTGTTTTTCTAATAATGTTTCCATATTTCATTTATAAAGCATCTATTGCTGCTCAGTGCCGTTTTATATTTCTAAATAGATGCATGGTGAAGGAAGAGTGGATGATATTATTGGTATATTACTGTCAATTCTAAATTCTCAGTGAGGTGGTTTACAATCTTAGCAACATTAAGCAAGTCCTTAGGATAGATTATTCAAAAAAGTGGAGGTTTTTTTTTTATTTACTAAGATGTTGCCAGAATTTACATTTTAAACTTGTTTCCCTGCTTTCATCCCACCCTTGCTCTCTGTCTCAGTCATTGAGAAGTTCACAGAAAACACTCGATTCTGTCTCATTTGCAACTACCTTTCCAAGATCATCCCCGCCCTGCAATCTCGCTGCACCAGGTTCCGCTTTGGTCCGCTTTCGCCAGACCAGATGATCCCTCGGTTGGAGCACGTTATCCAGCAGGAGAAGTGAGTTAATGTGTGAATGCTTTCTCTCCACTTACTGTTGTTGTTGTTGTTGTTGTTGTTTTTTTACATCTCATTGAATTATTCCCAGAATTGCTAATGAACTTGCCAAATGTATTTGTACCTGTTGGCCTCCCTGGGCTCCGCTAATTTGCGTATAGTGAGAGAAATAACTATTTGATCCCCTGCTGAATTTATAATTTTGTTCATTTCCTTGTAAGTGAGCATTCTCTAATTTTTATGTTAGTTTAATTTTAATAGAGACAAACATAATACCAACCACATTAAAGATTGTTTAAAATCCAGAGTCTTTGTTCTTATGTTACGTTTCTGTTGGGTAATGTTTAGAAGTTTAGGGCTTCTCTGTGTGTGTTTGAAAACAGTTTAAATCAGGGTGCAACATCAACCCTGGCCTCTCAACTGTACCAGGCCCTGAAAAACCAACAAATGCCACAATAGGAAATAAATGTTCTCATTGTTTCACATTTATTGCTATATGCAACTTGAGATAGAAGAAATTAATGAACAGACTTGGAATTATTTTTGATTGCTCTATTTATTAAATGTCATCAATTATGTGTTCATGTCGCAAGTTTTAATTTAACGTTGATATGATTTAAAAATAGTTGATTATGTCATTATTTTTTGTGACAGTATTGACATCACGCCAGATGGAATGAAGGCTATTGTGACCTTATCAACAGGTGACATGAGAAGATCGCTCAACATACTGCAGGTATGGCCAGAAGTTCATCATCAGCGTTGTTTAAGATGTGGATGTCATATTCAGTGTGGCCGTTTTTAAACAGCGAAAATATAGCCACTGGCCACTTCATTAGTTGCGTCCCCCCTTTTGCTTTCAGAGCTGCCTTATTTCTTTGTACCATTCCTTTGAGGTGTTGATCCATATTGAGATGATTGAATCACACAGTTGCTTCAGATTTTTCTGCTCCACATTCAGGATGTAAATCTCCACTACATTTCGCATCCAATATATCCCAAAGGCTCTATTGGATTGAGATTTGGTGAGTGTGGAGGCCATTTAGGTACAATACATTTATTGTCATGTTCAGGAAACCAGTCTGAGATGATTTGAGCTTTGTGACACAGAGTGTACCAAGAAAATATCTCCCACACATTACACCATCGCCAGCCTGAACTGTTGATACAAAGCAGAATAAATCCATGCTTTCAATGTGTTCAAGCCAGATTCTGACCCTGTCATCACAGTGTTACAGCACAAATTGCTTTCCGTTAAGCTGCATGTTCTTCTCTAACATCCAACAGCGCATTTTCTCCCAGAGAATAACCACATACTGGATATTTCCTCCTTTTTTTTTTTTTGCACCATTCTCTGTAAACCCCAGAGACAATTGTGTGGGAAAGTCCCAGTAGACCAGCAGTTTCTGGTTACGTTTCTTCCCCGTTCTGATACTCCGTTTGAACTTCTTCAGGTTGTCTTGACCATGTCTACATGCCGTAATGCATTGAGTTGCTAGCATGTGATTGTATTTGCATTAACAAGAATTCAAACAGGCATATCTAATGAAGTGGCCAATGAGTAGTATATGTTATATATCCAAACTGCAGATGGGTAGACTGTACTGCATGTCATCCATCTCTGTGATTTCAGAGCACCAGTATGGCCTATGGGAAGGTCACAGAAGACACAGTGTACACCTGCACAGGGCACCCCCTCCGCTCAGATATAGCCAACATCCTCGACTGGTGCCTCAACAAAGACTTTACTTCAGCGTACAACCGTATCCTATATTTAAGTTCTATGAAAGCTGCACATTTCTTGTTTTTGACTATGCCATTTTATACTTTGAACATTTCTTATGAAGTTTAGCATATTCCAAGAAAGAACATTTCTTTCTTGCAAATAAAACTTTAGGTTAATAGAAGGTAGCTGTACCTAAATGCTTTGCAAATGTTTTTAAAGATTCGGTGACTTTTTTTTGAATGGTGGGTTAACGAACAAAAATTCATATTAGTAGTACAGTTTATGATCTTGCATTTCTTTAACACATGGATGAAAGAAATCCTTGAGCTGAAGACTCTGAAAGGTTTGGCTTTGCATGATATTCTCACTGAGGTTCATCTGCTTGTACACAGAGGTAAGGAACATGCAAGGGGGGGAAAAAATCACACGTTTTTATTTCTTTCTTTAATTTAAGCACCCCAGCACAAAAGCCACCCTCCTTTTATGCCAACATTTGATTGGCTGCCTCTCGCAAACATAAGGTTTGAACAGGTGGATGGGGTTGCTGTGCTCACAGACCAGCCCTAACCATAAAGTATTTGGAGCAGTCTTTGGCCACGTGTAACATGAGTGTCAACCATAGTAACAGCACATGTTAAAGAAAACACGCAATGGGGCCACTTTAAAACCCACTGAAAGGTTGGCGGTTAGTGACGTGTTCAGTGTTAAAGTTTTAAGCTCACAAGTTTGTGCATTAATGAAAGTTTTTCTGTTTTTACTATCAAAAGCAAAGTATCTAATTTTTAAAAATGTTTTTTCTTTAAAGTGGATTTTCCTCCCGCTATTCGGATTAGTCTGCTCATCAAGTTGGCCGACGTAGAGTAAGTGTGATGCTTTTTAAAAAAATATTTACAATGTAACAAGTCATGTTAATATAATAAAGACACCAACATGTTGATTTCCACACGTTGTGGCAAATTTTTTTATTTCCATTATTGCTCATGTTTCATCTCTTCAGACATCGGCTTGCATCGGGAACCAGCGAGAAGATCCAGCTGAGCTCCATGGTTGCAGCTTTCCAGGCAGTGAGAGAGCTCGTGGTCAGCGAAGCACCTTAGATACAGTAATGCAACGATGGTCTTTTTCCACAGTGGGGGGGGGGGGGGGGGCGGCAGTGTAAAAGATGTCTGGAACAATGCTAGCAGCTATCTGACTCACTCACATCTGCATACAGAACCAAGATGGAAGTCGATCAGCACAGTGGAAAAACGAAACAAAAGATCCTTTTGGCACTTTTGATTTAAAAGGTGGACTTGAAAAATCCTATTTTCAGTTTAGTATCACTGCAACCAGGTAATCAGTTCATTGTCCAAAAAAAAGTCATTGAACATGTGTATGTTTTAATCAGTTTAATAAAACCCTTTCTTATAAGTCCAGTTGCTGCAATATTAATGTGCCAGTACATTAGCAGTGCATATAATGGTAAACACAGGAATTAGAAAGTATATATATCTGATATTTACACAATAAATTAATAGTATAAAACTGTTATTCAAGTCAACAATGTGAACACTGAATGTATGCTTTGTAGTACCGCAGTAGTGCAATAAATGAAATCTTAGTGCAGGAATGTTGCATCTAAAGTATCTTAAAATATGCTTAATCTGCTTCATCAAGCTTTCAAAGCATTTGTTATCAGAAAATACAAGGCGTTTTTAGGATCATAGTTAATCGCTGAAAATGTCAGTTATTTATTTTTAAAGTTCCTATTTAACTTTCCCACTCCTCTTCATCTGAGGAGCAGCAGGACTTGAGGCGTTCGGGGATGTTTTTGTATGTGAGGTACTCGAGGATCCTCTTGGGGAGGGGCAGCGCCTCAATCTGGTGCGTGGAGATAGAGTGGCGCAGGATAGATCGACACAGGTGGCACAAGCTGGGCACCGCACTGGGTGCCCTCCAGAACCTCACGTGGCCATCTCTGGTTCTGCCAAAAGAGACACATTTGCATGTTTATTCAGGGGCCAGTTTTCACAAAGATACTTTAGACTGGTGTGTTCAGGGATGGTCCTAATTTTGCTTGTAGATTTAATGCGTCTAATGCAAATCAGATGGTGTCAATAATGTAAAGACAGGTCTCATTTTCACCTTTAAATGAATCAAACTTCCGTACTATCTCAAGCCTAAGATTGATGTTACCATGGTACCGACAGGTAGCTTTGACTATTAGTACTCGAAAAGACAAAATCGTTGCTTGTAATTTACCAACATTATGTATTAGAACAGAGTTTTAGATACTGAATTGCTTTCAGCCACTTTTGTATTTTCAAAGGAGCCACTGCACTAGATGGATCTGCATATCTGATCCCCCCACCAATATATTATATTTAACAGCTTAATAACTGGGGGTTTTTTGACTAAAAATGAATGATATGAGAGCCTAATTTCATGGATAAGTTTAGCTGTATAAATATACTTTATAAAAAAATAAAATAAATAAAGCTAGGAAGTGGGGTAAACTGAATTTTGGCATATAATGTCTATCGACCACCCTCTGTAATATTGTGAATCTATGCTGAAATGAAAGCATCCTTACCCCGTAGCAACAACTCCCCCTTGTGGATGGTACTTGCAGCACAGTCCATTAGAGTCTCTGTCTCTTTTCGTCTCCATCACCATCCCTTTCTCCCCCAGCTCCCAAATCCTAAGAGCTCTGCAAACGCAACACATCTGTCTGAAAGCATCTTTCCAGTGTGTAAAACATTTAAGTTATATAATATAGCATTTTCAGATAACTGACCTGTCGTCTGTCACAAGTGTCAAGTGCAGACCGTTTGGAGAGAACTGTATTGCTGATATTTGGTTTTGCCCATAATCTTCAAAGTAGTCACTGTGCAGAAGAGAAAGAGCGATGACTTTGAACTGCACCAAGTCAAAGTCAGACGCTCCACATAGTATACATAGAAAACAGATTGCAAAAGACAAGGACACTAGGACATACTTTCACATGCCGTGTCATACGCAAACAGAGATAATGACAGTGTGGGCTGTTTGGTTCACAGATTTAAGCTTCTGTACTTAAACTCAGTGGTAACAACCCGTTTATTTGAGTAATTTGCGGTCTTCTTATGTAACCCATAGAATGGAGTCTTTGTGCACAATTTTAACCCTCAAAGTTGTACAAACTCACGCCAGAGTGGCCAGTTTCTCTGCTGTGTATGGGTCCCAGAGGTCGATCCACCAACTGGAGCCGCTGAAGGCTGCAGTGGCGAGAATTGCCCCGTCAGGAGAGAAGTCACAAGAAGACAGGAGGTACACGGTCTTGTGGGCCCCTCCTGTCAGGTTCCTGATGAATGTATATGAACGTAGACTCCACAGACACACCATCTGATCAAAGTATAATCATGCAGGGTTAATGAGACTTTATACCTTGCTGGAAGGGCTGTTTTTAATTTGGAAAATTAATGTAGGTTTAGTCGACGCTCAAAGTAGCTTGTCCCTGGGGTAATTAATTGCTGCAGAACTGAAATTTTTTTTTACAAAAGCTAGTAATTTGTCAGTGATGTACTTGCTTGGTGTCAGCAGGACACCCTGAACCACGCAGCAGCGAGTGACTATGCTCTTAAAGTCTAATATTACACAACGTTATGCTGTCTGCTTTCCTTTGAAAATGAGAATATGTGAAATTGCCAGTTTGACTGGAGTGTTAAGACTTCCTGGTGCTCCAGAAGTTTCTAGAAAATGCTAAATGGCCTAAAAACATTTTAATAGCAGGAGCAGGTAAAACAGACCACTACAATTGATATTCAGAAGCACCCACTAGCAGATAATTTCACTGAAAATGGATATCTCCTATAGGTGTTTAACTGGGTTGGTGTCAGCTGACTAAAGACATAAAATATAAGTCTCTGTATTTTCATACTCAAACCAACCAGAGCCTTTAGATAGTGATATTGTCATCCTGTGAGAGACCACCCCCATGAGGACAGAACTGTTTCATCACCAGATAAAGATGATTACTCAAAACAACATGTCCTAAAATAGCCCCACAGCATAACAGAGCCACGCTCAGTGGAGAGATCAAGCATTCAGGTTTTTCCTATAATTTGTCCAGGACGTATGCAACTCATATCCATCAATACTGGTAGCTGTCAAAAGAAAACACCACTAAAATAACTGAAGTTTGCAGAAGATTAAATACTTTACATAAGCAAATATCAACAAACTTGTTAGGAGCAAGAATTCAAATAGGAAAATATTTGAATATACCTTCAAACTAATTTCATTGTCCTAGAAAAACTAACGTGATGCAGGATTGCATTTAAAGCTGCCCTTTTAGACAATTTGTATCACACACTTTGAGCCATTCTCCTGATTAGACTTGTGGACAAACAACATTAAATTTGACACAGAGTTGAATGAACAGGGTCGCCCAAATCCATGTTGATAATGTTCATTAAAAACTGATAAAAAGAAGGACAAAAGGACACATTCAGCAAGCTTAGAGACATTAAGCATTTACAAGTGTTTGAGTTTTACATGCACAAACAAATTACTTAAGTTATCTTTTACAGTGCTCAGTACTTGATGAATATGACCTAATACGGTACTTTTGCAATGAAACACCTCACCCTGTCAAATCTCCCGACAGATGCAATCATGCTACAGTCAGATGATACGCAGCAGGAACTAATCCAGTCTTTATGGCCATAAAGCACCTGCACCTTTTTCCCTAAAACAGACAGGAAAAACATGGATGTAAATGTAGACGAGAGACTACAAAGCCTCATTATTTTTACTTTATTTTTTAAAATGACAGTACATCTCAGCTCCTGATTCCTGAATGTGTAAGCACAGCCATCTGCTAGCTTTAACCTCTTACATTAGAACAGAAGGTTTATTTCAGCTGAGTTTCACAAGATTAAACAGGGGTGAAGTAATGAATAGACAGCTTCAGTCATTAAGACCCTGTCTGCAAAGCCTCCAGAGTTGTTTGGTGACACGTGACAGTTAATATTTAACAGTTTTTTTTAAATGGGTGATCAGGCAAGCTCGAGGTGTACTTTGACATTTGAAAATTCAGCTGAAAAGCCTTGCAGTTCTAAGGTTATCTGCAAGAAAACAATTTGAGCCCAAGTAAAAAGGACGCACCAAATATGTAGATTATATTTTGTCCAAAACATTTTTTAAAAATAAGACTGTTGTGACTGCTACTCACAGGTATTTCTCATAAATATCTGAAAAATACCTTTATGAGCCAGGTCCCATATCCTCAAAGTTTTGTCCCGAGAGGATGATATGAGTGTGAGCGTCCCATTCTGAGGAAACACCAGGTCCCTTACAACCCCTTCGTGGCCGTGGAGATCAAAAACAGCACTGCCTAGAGGAAAGGAAAAGAAAAAACAAGCGATTTGAAAATCCATTTAATTCAGCCAAGCAAAACTAACAGTCACAGAAAAATAAAAATCTCACCTGTTAAAACGTTCCAGATTTTGATCACCCCGTTCTCCAAGCCCGTGGCCAGAAGCAGGCTGTTTTTCCCTTCTGATCGTGCTTTAGCCGGACACGCTGTTGCATTTGATTTTGGAGGTCTGGGCCCGAAGGCGAGCCCCCACACTGGGTGACCACAACTGAAGCTTTTGTCTCCTCTGTCAGTCTCTCCATTTTGACTTTCTCTGTGGGTGAGAGGAGCACCAAGAGTGCAGATGCCATAAAAAACTCCAGTGTAGGCGGTGTGAAGCTAGAGTTGGTGATTAAATGATGCAGCTTTCAAGTGTTGCTGGTCACAGCAGATCTAAACAACTAAACGGTAAACTGAGAGCTGAAATTTGAGTCTTCATGTTTTGCTTTTTTCTTTCACGTTAATCTAAAATAATAGCTGGAATGAATACATCCACTTGCATTCTTCTGCCTCCTTCCATATGTTTTATCAAATGTACCAACAAAATCTACTGAGTATTTAAAGTTGTAAGTCACATTTTTTTTGCCTTATTTAATTATTTAGGCAAATTCAAACATTGTTCATGGAGCAACAATTCTTTACTGCAACAAAAATATAAAGAAAAAAATAAAGAGTACTGTTTTGTTATTTTGTGTGGTATTGGCAGCAGTGCTGAGCATTTTTCAAACAAATTGGCACTAATGAACACTGCTGAGCCGAAGGGAAATTCTTTGTGGGCACTAGACAGAAAAATACTATAATTTCAGGGGCCTAATTTAGAGGTGTGGGGGTGTAGGGCATAACAGCAAGACCCAAAAGTTTAATATTAAATACAGAAAAATTAGAATTTTTAATAAATAAATAAATGAAAAAAGGAATAAATGACATTACTTAAAGCTATTTTTAAAATCTATATCTGGTCTTACTTTAAACAATAGATGCTTTTAATGCTTATTTTCTGGAGTTTTTATCGCATTCATGCCTTATTTCCAAAATACTGCTCAGTTGCATGAGGATATTTTCACATACTGATTAACTTTCATAACCACACATAACACTAAACACTGGATCTTTATAATACAAAAGCCAGTGCAGAAATGGACTGTGATCATTATTGTGGAGTTGTGCAAGACAGAGACGGGTTATAGAAGCCAAAGGATATTATCATAAGGTTACATTTTAACTGTTTACTTGATCTAGCCGAACATGAAGTAATACTTTTTCCCAGGTGGCTTGATTTCTTACATAAATACAGGCGTGTATTAAAAGAGAAAACAAGGGGTTAAATCTGATTGTCCACCACCATCCCCACCCCACCCCACCCGTGCTACTGTTAATCTTACAAAGCCCAGCGTCATTGTATAAGAGCAGTTTGGACATTTACTCGAGTACACTTTTAATGTACCTATGTTATTCGTCTTTTTGATGCGAGTATAGTACTTGTTTTAACGCTTCAGTTATTTATTTTGTAGATTTTGTAGAGTAACTGACACATATTGTTCGGTATTACTACAGATAAAACTACACACATTTTACTTTAGGTAAAAATAAAATATATTTTTAATACTATTAGACTTACCGATATATTTTGGATTAAGTAAAGATTCCGTCACTTTGCATAACAGTTACTGTATATAAAAAGATGTTTACACTTTTTGTGTAGTAGCCTCTGTAGAAGGAACAGGGCTGCACTTGAGTGTCCCCGGTATTTCCGTCACTGTATTCATTTCGAATCAAGTGTTCTTGTTACCTGCGGGCGCCTCTGTGCCACAATTAATCAAAAATAAAAAATAAAAATCAATCAATCATTCGAAAAGCCGGTGCAGGACCTGCCACCACCACCTTCCACGGAAACCAGAATCTTCGAGGGCGACCTGAATGCATCACGTGCGGATTAAATATACAGTAAAACCTACTCGGAGTCGAGAGGCCAGGCGACGACCCAGACGATCCCGTGTCCCATGGACCAGGCGAACCAAGCTCCATCCGGAGAGAAGTCAACACTCCAGGTTTCACGTCCAGCTCTCTCCACCAAGGACGGAGGTCGCCTGGTCTTCAGCTCCAGGAGAAGAGCCGGGTCGGACGCTGAAGGAGGATAGAAAGACACCACATAATCAACGTTTGGCACGTTCATCCTCTGACAGCGCTTGCAACTCTTAACCCACCAGCGTCCCCTGCTCGGTTGTATACGGTGCCTCTGGAGGTTTAATGCCATCTCCAAGTAACCGCTGCCTAGTTTCTGATCGTTGCGATGACAACGTACTCACCGAGCTCGGACGACAGTCGCAAATATTCACTTACATGTCGGCTGCAGCTCTGGGTTGTTTTCCGTGGAGCACATCCTTTCGCTTTTCACATTCTTCGCTTTGTGACCGACTTCCTGAACGTGCCCTCCCCGGTTGACCGCAGCATTTAAACTAAAGGAGCTCACACTTTGTACGTCCGCAGAGGGCAGGGGCTCGGCGACAGAGTGCTGTCTGTCAGAGATAACGTGACAAGAAGAAACGAAATGTTCAGTGAGTTCCTGTTATCTGACTCATTTGTACCATTGCCCAACGTGATCACGTCTCCTTTCATGACGTAACCTTATTATAACCCTTAAACCACACCCCCCATGAGATTAAACAACAATCCAGCTTGTTCCTTACACCGTATCCACTCGTTATAACGAGAGTTGGCTTTATTATACCCAAAGTCAGTGATTCAGGGACGTGGAGCGACTTTTTTTTGTTAGTGGGGTCTCTCTCTCTCTTACACACACACACACACACTGACACACACACACACACACTGACACGCCCCTCTTATGATAGTGGAAAATACCCTGGTACCTTTGGTCAACTGTTTGGGTTGAAGTTCACATTTAATATGAAAATTTCTCACTAAAATATTCATAAACAATGTTTAGTTTTTTTTATTTCACCCAGAGCAACAGAAAATGTGCAAAACTACAAAGTGAAAAAGCTGTGAAAACTGAGCCTTCATGTGAAGTTCATTTGCAAGCTTTGCTCTCTTGCATCATGCATGATTATTTCTGGCCTACTGTACTTTGGCCTACTGTACTTTGGCCTACTGTACTTTGGCCTACTGTACTTTGCTTGCTTGTTTTTTTCTCGCTGTGATGAACAATATTATCATTATTAGTTGAGATCACTCTGAATATTTTTGACTTTTTAAGGACATAAAATTGTTCAAACTGAATTACAGGGAATGAGTATTGATCTAGTAACAACAGGGACTTCTAAATTTGTGAATTAATTTGTGCCATTGAAAAATACAATTAGTGGGTTATTTCTTGTTCATGTAGATTGTGTTTTATCTATTCCTTTTTGAAAAAGAGTCTCTTTAGCATACAGTGATCGCCTTTGGGTGTTTGGGTGCAAAAATCTTTAAAGAAAGAATTTTGCACCCAAATTTTATACTAGAGTAAAATGTTTCTCACTGATATAGAGTACAGTAATGTAATTTCTGTAGACGTACACAAATATTCACAAAATATTTGCTTATGTTTTTATCCTTTATTTCCCCTTTTGGTTCTGCCCTGCAAATCATGTATCTGTACAATAACAAAAAAAACCATTCAGAACAACTTTCTATACAAGTGCATGAAAACAGTTTAAATACCTGATGATCCATAACATTTTTTTTTTATATACATGTTCATTTCATGTCGCATTGTCTCCTGTTGTTTTTCTAACCGGTAAATTCTTCTTCAGTTGGTGTCCATGTGTGACTATTAAGGTTTGTTTTAATGTAAAAGAAAAATATACAAACTTGATGTGATCATAGCCGTAGAATAACATTATAGCTGCCTCAAAAGCAGTGAAAAAGTCTCTGTACTGTGTACACATCATCTTAAATATGTACCATGAATTATTAATATATCAGAGCACCTATTTCCAGACTGTTACGTGTGAGGCTGGATCTCCCTTTAACAGCCTAATGCATTATTAAAGCCTGCAGACTGTTTGGATTTAAAGTGCCATTCAAATGATCCATCTGTCTCCTTTAAAAGAAACACAACAGCACTACATTTTTTATATGATTTTGATGGTTTTACACAGTGAATTATTTAGACTATTAATTATCCAGTAAAATCTTCTTTATAAAAACTGAGGTGACTTGAGAGACTCAATTGTACTTTTGCATTAAAAGGACACTAATAATAAATTCTAATAATATTGAATAATTTTGTTTAAATCAACAAATTTTTTGTCAAACCCTTTAGAGTTTTTAATTTCAGTTTTCCCTCTCACGTAGATCTCGTGTAAATATTTTCAAGTGAGTGAGTCAAGTTTGTTTCACACGTAGCATGAATCTCAGATGAGTGACGAACTGACTCTGCTGCATTTAAAAAAATAAATAAATAAAAATAGTTCTGCAGCAGAGTCGCATTCTAGACCGAGATAGTCAAAGGTCACATATATTGGTCTGCATAGTGTACATAGTGAACACCTTTAAAAATACAAAACTCATAAAAACATGCAAAGAATATTTGTTCAAACACATTTACTGTATTACATTTATTTATTTTTACATACTGTATAAACAAATCAATCAAAATAAATTTACAAAAAATATAGAATCTTAAAAAAAAAAAAAAAACAATAGAAAGGAAGGACAAAAAGGTTTCTGCCACCGATTCTGTTCACATTCTCTTCAGGAGTAAATTTACCTAAAACTAAACATTGCTCTAAAAAATTCCCCAATACCTAAAATTCTACAAGTTGCACTGGCTCTTCCGTCTGTACGGTATCCTCCTGCTGCTGTGGACTTGTGTCAGCAGTTTCTGCATCCTCGTGATCACCTGAATAAAAAGAGGGACATTTTTATATTACAAAATATTTTTACACTGAAATTAGAAAACTTATAAATTGCTGTGATGAAGTCCTACTCGATGGGATTCGATGTATCTGCACAAGTGTTGTGTGATGTCCGTTGGTTATTGGAGGCAGCCGGGGAACTGCATCTTGGAAGACTTGTTCGTCATCCGACTCCACCAGACTCAGAACGTCTCCACTGTCGTCATCCACTTGCCTGCAGAGGTGAGAATAGTATGACACGGGCGCACACGTGCAGCCAGATCTTTAAAACTGATCTTCGCCAAGTATTTGTTAGACAGTTTTGTTCAGTCCACATTCCAGAGATGGCTTTGACCAAAACCAAAGTCACCATTTTGGAATTTTTGGCCACTAAAAATCCTTTGGAGAAATGTGTTTAATGTGAATGATCATCATAAAGACCACAAGCTAAAATTCTTCAGTTTAGCAAATTAAGTTTTATATGTGCTAGTCCTCCAACTAAACAACTGCGACAATTTAGCTGAAAAACGTGTTTTACGCAGTTCTGCCATGTAAGGTGAAGAGTTTTAAAGAAGCATTTTGTTTTTAAACAAGATTGAGGCGCCAGAAGCGGAGCACACTTTCAATCACAAAACTGGAGTTTGACCCCCTCTGTGCAAGCTAAAATGTGTGGGCAGACATCAGTGACAGCAAAAATCAGTTAGAAGCTCTATGAAATGGAGCAGCTGCAAGTAGAGGTGATTTGCAAAGCAGCTTGTAAAAGCAGCAGCAAGTGTGTGCAGGCTGAGCATGGTATCAAGATATCGTCTACTGCTCAGAGGTGGAATTACTCTTAAGGGTGCTGAAGATGTATAGATGGTAGGATTTACTTTTTGTCCTTTCTCTGAGATCCTTCCATATTTGTAAAAGCACAGATGCTCAGAATTTTAGATTCCTTGTAATCTAACTTAAAAAGAAAATAATGGTAAGATTTTTAATAGATACATCTATGGTGTCAACTTCAAAATCCTACATTGCCTCGTGCTCGAGTTATTACAATTACAAGATTGACCTCTGACCTTGACCTGAGAATGAGGTCACTGAGATTGGAACTTGTCTGAAACTTTTAGTAGATACACCTATGGTATGAACTCGATACTCCTATTTCGCGTCGTTCTCGAGTTATCACATTCATAAAGTTGGGTGTACAAATGACCTGCCCACCTTCCCATCAGGCAGTGTGACCACAACATCCCAACTGCCTTTTACAGCCGAGGGGTAAAAAGAACTCCTAGAAAATAATGGTACTACTTGATGATTGGCTTGCTTTTAAATGGAAAAAACAATGCATTTCAAATGCAACACAGGTGTGCATAAAGTACTTTAACTCAATCTATATGGACTGTGCAACTAAAGTAAGCATTTAGTATATATGACAAAAGCAAATATGAAATACTCACCCAAAGCCACCTATTGACACAAAAACACAAACACAAAGAATGGCATCAGTATTAGTAGATTTTCATGTTTAATACAGTTCCTATTAATTTAAAATGCAGATACAGCATGTGGATTGTTATTGATCAGAGGCTGACGCTATTATTGATGCAAAATTTATTTATGAAAAGAAAAAAAAAATTACCCAGGCAAATCCGGTCTCTGCTGTTGTAGACAATTTTGGCTATGATGACAGCTGACCCCATAATCAGTGCTGCTATAAATATGCCGATGACTGCTCCTGTGTACGCGGAAGAGGCTGCTGAAACCAAAAAAGGCAACAGGAGAAGCTTATGAAGTACAAAAAAGGGTGGAGCAGCAGGTTTATCTGGATTCCAGAGGCGGAGTCAACACCTGTAGTGACTAGCATGCTGTTTACACTTCTGCTTAATGTCTATTCGTTATCTCACGCAGACATTGAAAAAAATGCAAAGACATGCAAATGATCTATTCTGTAAAACTACTAATGCCAGGATATTCCTCTTATTCAAAACTCAACTCTTCACAGTGAGCTCCACTTCTAGCTCGCGTAGTCCGAGCGGGTTCTCACTGTGGCAGAAATAGAAGCCTTCGTCCTCTTTAGTGACGTTTACTATGGTCAGCTTGAAGACCGGGCCTTCCAAAGACAGGATGTACTTTGATCCAGATTCAATGTAGTCCAGTTGTAATCCCTTTCTCCATGTGGTAATTGCAGGGGGCTTGGACGTGGTCTCAGTGCATGTGAGTGTTACATTGCTTGCCTCCAGAGCAGAGACCATTGGTTCGCCTTCAGGGAAGGGAAGCTCTGACAGAGTGAGAGAGGAGGAAAAATAAAAATAAAAATCAGATACTTTATCATTTCAGTCAGATATTTTTTAAAAAAGTCAAATGTATTTACATTTACAAAACTTGATTTATGTGGGATATAAAGCATATGAGGAATCTTACTTGAAAAGTATTTGCCCCACTCCCAAATTCCTATTTTTTGCACATTTGTCACACTTAAATGTTTCAGATCATCAAACAAGTTTTGATATTAGACAAAGATAACAACTGCACTTTACTTGGGTTAAATAATTTCCAAGCCGACCTGGCCTATGTGGAAAAAGTAATCGCTCCCCAAACCTAACTGTTTCTACTACCCTTGGATGCAAGAACTGTAACTGATTGCATTGCTGTGGAGGAATTCTGGCCCACTCTCCTTTCCAGAATAGTTTTAATTGAGCCACATCGAGCACGAACGGCCTTTTTAAGGTCTTGCCAAAGCATCTCAATCTGATTCAAGTCTAAAAGCCTTCATTTTGCCTTTACTGAACCATTCAGAGATGGACTTGCTGGTGTGTTTCAGATCATTTTCCTGCTGCATAATCACGAGTACGCTTGAACTTCAGTGTACAACCGAAGGCTGGACATTCTTCTTCACAATTTTCTGGTAGCAGAATTCATGCTTCCATTAATTACACCAAGTTGTCTAGCCACTGAAGCACCATCGCACTACCATCAATATGTTTGTCTGCAGGTACGATGTCCTTTATATGAATGCCAGATGTAATGGGACACAACCTTGCAGGAAGTTAACTTTTGTCTCATCAGTCCACAGAATATTTCTTTCTCTTTCTTATTGTTGAATCATGAACACCTCTGCTGAACCTAAGTGAGGCGAGTAAGGCTTGTAGTTCTTTAGATGTTGTTCTGTGTTATTTTGTAACTTCCCGTTGAGTCATCAATGTGTTCTTTGAGTAATTTTGGTATGCCAGCCACTCCTGGGAAAGGTTCACCACTCTTCCAAGTTTTCTCCATTTGCACTTAATAGCTGCAACTGTGGTTCACCGGACTCCCAAAGCCTTAGAAATAGCCCTGTAACCCTTTCCAGACTTTCAATAACTTTGTTTTTCATCTGTTCTTGAGTTTCTTTGGATCATGACATGATGTGTTGCTCTTTAAGATCTTTTAGTTTACTTCACTATGTCAGACAGGCTCTGTTTGGTGATTTAGGTTTGGCAGTAATGAGGAATGGTTGTGTAATGAAATTTAACTCAGCTTTCCAAAAAAAAAAAAAATGTGGTTAATCAAAGTTAATTTGTGATTTAACAACTTTTTCACAATAGTCAGGTAGTTTGGATAGCTTTTTAGCTTCATCCTTGAGTTATCACATTCACAAACTTGGGTGTCCACATCACCCAAGTTTTAAGGCCGAGGAGTGAAAGCTGCACTTTGTATTTACCTGGGTTTCTGATCTGAAACATGCAAGTGTGATAAATATGCAAAAAAAGAAGAATAACAATCAAGAGGGGACAAATATTTCTGAGCAGAAAACAAGTTGTGGCCAGGAAACATTTCAGCACAAATTGAAAATGAAGACCAAAAACCAGGCCTGACCACACTTAAAAACAATTTCAGCTCTCTAATTAACCCTTACTTTCAAAACTAGCATTTTGTGGTTTACTGAGGTTTGAGCCAACATCGATAAATAAACACTGGAAATAAGCTGTCTTCTTGCAGAAACCTTACATATACTGTACAGACATGAAAGCTGTTGATCTTCTCGTCTTCTTATCCAACTCTTACCAAGAGAGCAAAAGAGCTTATGATCATACTGATCATATGTTTTCAGTAAAAACAAAAATGCTGCTTTTAAAAAAAAAAAAAAAAAAAAAAAAAAAGATAAATTAACACAATATGTTTGGGTTTTTTTGGTCTGTTATTAAGACCAAACAGTCCCTTTCTATGAGTCATGCTGGCTGATGAGGACAAAAATACACCAAAATAGCTTGCTACATGGCTAAGCTCAGAAGTGGAATTTTATAGCTTCTTCTTCCCCTCTGGTGACAGTTTTGGTACTGCAATAATATCACTGTGTTGTTTTCATGCAAAAGCTGAAGGTTTGTTTGTATTTTGGATGAATTCCAACTTCAAAATAAATGTGTTTTCAGTATTTTGACACTTTTCCACACCTTTTCTTGTTTTTAAATTTTACTTTTTTACATTTCAAAAACACTAATATCCGCTATTTGATATATCAACCAATCACTCCAGCTCTAAACCTGACATTGTTCATACTTTTTCATGACCTCCAAACTGGTTGGACTATTGCTTTGTTTGTTCAGTAAATATCAATTGCAATTTGTAAATAAATAAGAATATTTTGGAATTTTACTCATTTTGTTTGACAAAATGTCATTTTTGTTCAGTGTTTCTGATTCACAGAAGAAGGCTGATCAGAGAACAGCAACTCACATCCTGTTGCATCAACTCATTGTTTGAATAAGGCATTCATGTGATGATAACCTTTACACAACTGGGTGACTCACTAACTGCCCACATGCCCTGTGTTGTGTTCTCATGAGCACACTGCCAAGTGTTATTCTTGTCAGGGCTGGAAAGCTTAATCGAATAAATATTATGGTACTTCATATGAATATTAAAAACAATACCCAATAATTAGGATTAGTCCCAATCAAGTTACTTTTACATTTATGACGAGCATGGCAATGTTAGCCATATTTCTGGAGTAATGCTAAACATAATCAGTTTTCCTGGGTTGTGACTCTCTCACATTGTGACCAGAAATTTTTGACCTGTTGGCTTCAAGGGAGGGTGCCATCATTCTCTAAGTCAAATAAGCATTGCTCACATAGTTCCTACTCCTGCAGCACATATTTTTCCTCACATACGTCACATGATATCTGATCATGCGGATGGTTTCAGTTTACTGTGACGTTTTTACAGAAACTCTGTCCCTGAAGGAAAAACTGTATGTTAGACAAAAGTGACATTGTGTGTGATATCTTCTAAGACTTTTTTCACACACTCTTATTTTGAAAATATTATTCAACTATAGGTAATGTTCCTGTTAAGAACCATGTAATTTTATAGGGCTGTACCATATAGCTGTTTCATCAGATTTAATTGGACTTTTAAATTGAAAGATCATCTGACAAAATACCCACAATGCACTTTGCATTTTACAATTTTAAAAAACTTGAGACAAAATAATCTGGGTGTAGACCTGCACTAATTTGTTTTTTGTTTTTAATTTGAGGAGTCTGTGGTGGCCAGTGCCATCCACTGGTGTGCTGGGGCAGCAGAGGGTGGTGTACACCAACAGGCTCACACTGATCTGGAAGGCTGGTGACGTTGTGGGTGTGGCGCTTCACTCTGTGGAGTCAGTGTGAGAAAGGAGGATGGTGTTCAAGTTATGGACGAATCCTATGACTAATCAGTGATTACAGACCGATGCCCGAATTATTTTCACTTGTCATCATCTAGTAAATGTTGCACGTGATATTGTTTAACTTTTATTTTGCTTTGAGTGTATATTTTTAAATACTACAGTGTTTATTTATTTTTATTTGTACTTCATGCACTATTCTTTTTCATAGTTTGTTCTTCGTCCAAAGGGAGAGAGTATGTAATTGATTCTATTTGTTTGTTTGTTTGTTAGCATTATAGTGTCCACAGTTTTCAAGCTATCATGTTGAAATTTTGTTGATAGTAGATACCAGTAACAGCTTGAGCTGATTTGATTTTGGTGTAAATTGAGTCAAGGTCACACTTTTTGCGCTCTCTGAGTGGCCTTTTTTTTATTGTCACAAAGTAACTTCCTCGCTGAGAATAATAAACTATTGTGATTCTGAGTAATCAAATATACTACCTGCACAGAAGCTCAACCATGACATAAATGTGATGTCAGAACTACAAACAGTGATTGACAGCAGCGAGTGTCACTGTGGCTTCTTAAGTCAAAAGTATATTAAAGATTCAGCATTTGCACATCTCAGGATCGTTAAGAGGCTCATTTCCCTACAACAAGCTTACCGAGGGTAAACGAACACGACTTCTCTTTTTCTGGGCCGAGGTGCTGGGGCTGGGCTGTGCAGTTCACGGTCTGCCCGTCTGACAGCGTGGAGCGGCTCATCGTAACATTGAGGCTGTCCGCCACCTGGAATGGTCCCATATCCCAACGTAGGTTTGGGGTGGGATAAACTTCTAACCAAGTGCAGGTGAACTGGACTAGAGAGATGTTCTGTGTCAGTGTCCATTTACACTCAGGGTGTCTGTCTGAGACATCTAATTAGGAGAAAAAGAAATAAAAATAAAAGCATCAGTAATGAGCAGTAGGAATGCACTCCTGTATGTTCAGGAAAGGATATTCAGATCATTTCAGTTCCATTTTATTTACGTGGAGCCAAATCACAATAACAGTCACCTCAAGCTGCTTAAAGCAAAACTCAAATTAAGAGCAAATTTTAATTGATATTTTTCTGTTAGACCTTTACCTTTAAGTGTTTTTTAATGTTTTATTTACTAAAAATATTTTGTTACATATAACAATATTACATTCATCGCTTAAGAATTCCCTCGCATTGGGTTTGCCTTGTTTTCCTTAACAAAAGCTGCACTTGAGCTTCATGAGCGCCACAAGTTGCTTCCAACTTGTGGAATGTGTTAACCCACAATGTGTTAAGTCCAAAGACATTCAAAGATGTCGGGAATGTTATGCCAGGAATGCTTGGCTTAATCAGGCCTCAAGATCCCCCATAAAGGGTTAATCACAGGTCACTGCGTGGTACGTCTATGCCAGTTAGTGTTCTTTGATGTTCAAATCGTTTTTGAAAAGCTTTGAGGTGTTAGCACAAAGTGTTAGCTTGTATCTGATCTGAAAAGCTGCTTTAGAGACTACAAGCTATTGTTACGTTTCGGTGTTGTCAGTGTGTTGTTTTTGGCGTGACTGTTATGTGTTTCCTGCTTTACTTTGAAAGTCTGTGTTATCTTAGTGTGTTCAGTTTACTTTTCCTTGTCTCGTCAGGTCTAATTTGCCCCAGCTGTGTTTCCCTCCTGTGGTCCATTCCCTGATTGCTCCTTCTATGTATTTAAGCCCTGTGTGTCAGTTGGTCATGGTCGTGATCTCCCCCGTGTTGTAAATAGTTTGGTGTTTTGTTGTAAATAAATAGTTTGTTGTAAATAGCTTTGTCGATACTTTCGTTTTGGGATTTTGGTGGTGAGCTTTAGTGGGGTTTTTTTTGTGTGGTTTTTTTTTTCTTTCTTTATTTTTACTTTTTTCGTGTTGCACTCCGGTTGCCTAGGCCGGGGTGTAACACTATCAAGTTCTGCACTTCTATCATTCAGTTAACACATTTTTATGTATCGATCATTCGATCATGGGCTCACTTTCGGTCTGCCTGATCCTGTTACGAATTCTGTAAAGTGTTTAGAGTGCCATTGCACATTCAATCTATCCATGATTTTGTACTAAGAGAGCTTAACTTTTCTTAGAATAACAATTTCACTTTTGATACTTCACTCTTATGTCTGGGGTTGATCTAGGGTCAACCGAAACAACAGACAGTGCGCGAGATAGGGAATAGAGAGAGTAGGCAGGGTGGAGTGGGTAAAAACGAGTGTCGGGAGGGGGAATCTGATAGAAGGAGTGAAAGGGAAGATTTACAAGATAATAGTAAGACCCGATGAGATGTATGGTATGGAGATAGTGGCTCTAACAAAAAGAGTGGACGTCGAGCTGGAGTTGGCAGAGTTGTTGAGAGTGACCAGGAGGAACAGGATTAGAAAGGAGTACATCAGACAGCCCAGGTTGAGCAGTTTGGAGACAGCATTAGAGAGGCAAGGCTGAGACAGTTTAGATATCTGCCAAAGAATAAGAACAGATATACTGGATAAAGGATGTTTAAGATGGAGTTGCCAGACAGGAGGATAAGAGGAAGAAAACAGAGGAGATTCATGCAAGTAGTGAAGGAGGACATGCAGAGGGTTGGTGTGACAGAGGAGAATGATAGAGATGGGATAAGATTGGAAGTAGATGCCTAAAGGGAGCAGCTGAATAAAGAAGAAACCCATCTCTGATGCCATATTTTCCACTAATTACTAAATGTTCTGGTGAAACTTAAAGCATCTGAGTGGCCGGTCCTCCCTGAGCCTGCTTCTGCTGGAGGTTTCTTCCTGTCACAAGGGAGTTTTTCCTTCCCACTGTGACCAAAGTGCTTGCTCATAGGTGGTCACATGATTGTTGGGGGTGTCTCTGTATTTTTGTAGGGACATTACCTTACAATATAAAGCACCTTGAGGCAACTTTTGTTGTGATTTGACACTATAAGTAGGAAGAAGAGGGAAAGCTGTTTGAGTTTAGTTATCCTGTGTAACCTTGATATAAAGCAAAGCAATCATTTATTATGATTTCATTAATGAAAATTTCTTCTTTCAAACACAGCATAAAAACCTGTAAACATTTGCATACTGTTGAGAAAAGACTGAAATAATTTGCTTAAATGGATGTATATTAGTTTACCTCTGTCTGTGCTGTCAACACATTTACATAACAATTGTGCTCAAACAAATTTTAAGAAAACACTGGAACTGTAAAACAAAGTGTTACCTGACATATAAAACAGGCCTATTATTTCCAAACATTCAGTAAAAATGGATTTGATTTTTCCGTGTTGAAAAGCGAGCTACAGGAAGTCAGCGAAAACAGGGAACAAGCTGCGTGCAAACATTTCAGGAAGTCAATTCAATGTATTGTTATCGCAGTGACTCAATAAACCGCCACAGCCTCCTTACCCTGCACATAATATAGTATTTTTTTTCCTCGTAACAGAAGCCACATAGATAAAATCATTCCACAGTTACACCACGATTAATCATGACATTCACAGTGTTTGAGTGTAATATTTTCAGTGAGGCCTGGATAGCATGTTTTGACCTTTCCTGGCATTCATTTTCCCTCATCTCAGCTGCTGGTGGGTACTGACTCAGCTTTTTTTCAGCCCATCAAAACATCTCTCAGTATGCATTTTTTGTTCCCTCCACAGCCTTGCTTGCCCTCTATCATATTCTCTCTTGTAGTACAGCAAGAGGTTAAGAGGGAAAAAGTAGTCCCCACGCCACTCTGAACTGGACTGGATTATCTTTTAATGCTTAGCTAGCAGCTTTACTAATAAAACTGTGAATAACTAAATATTTTATTCAGCTTTTCTGTCCAGGAATGTCTCCGTGCAAACATTTCAACATGTCTACAGTTTTGTAGCTTACTGACTAACATTCATTATAAACCTAAAACACTGTACTAAGTTTCTTTTTGTGGATTTGACCTCAAGTTGTACTTGAAGAGCCATTTAGTTTTTTTTTTATTCCCACTGAGTGAATTATAAACAAAAATGTATCTAAAACACATATTAAAAATTTAAATTATGAAATGTTTTCTGCTTTTAAGCAATATAACCCATTAATGTATAAATTAAAAAAATTTAAAAAATTAAAAAAAAACAGGTTTTGGTGAAGCTTACAGCACCCAGGAGTGTTTCAGCTCCACTCTCTGGCTAAATTGTCACATGCAATCTTCAAGATTTTCCTTTTGTTTCCTCTGCTAAATAATGACACCACTTTATAGGTAGGCGTGCTAAAGTGAAGGATGTGTTTTTTAAATGAAAGGGGAGAATGCATAAACAGTGAGTGTGTTTATATGAAAATTATCACATTAATATCAGTACTAAAACTCAGGCCTGCATGTCATCAAACTTAAAGTTATACAGTATTCAGCCCTGCTGCAGTCTTTGCCATTAAACCAAAGCTCAGTCTTTGATTCAAACATACATAAACATACATAAAATCCCACTTTACACTGTCAAGCTTACAGTCACAGCAGATTATCCTGTTTGTGATACTTACAGTACACTAGCAGCTCCGTGCGACTGATTACTGTCACATTTGAAACAGGGTTGTGGGCCATGCAGCTGTAAACTCCTTGAGCGCTGGGCTGAATGTTTTGTATGGTGAATTCCAGGGACGATCCAGAGCCTGAAACCAGCGAGTCGTTGCTTGACGAGTCACCGCTGAAGGCCCAGGTCAGGTGCTGAGATGGGTAGGAGGAGCCGGAGCACCTTAAAGTAACGGATGAACCCCGATCTGTGTAAAGGGTCCCATTGGACAGTGCAGTGGCAGGACTGATGGATGTAGACACATTTTCTGGTCCACCTGAGAGAAATGCATACAGTGCATTAAAACTTAGTATAACCTCACTCAGAGTAACTTCTAAATTTATGAGATCAGTAAATACTGTAAGCAACTTTAAAGATATGTTTGTAGAGGAAAATATAACAAGTGTCATTATGAACCAATAAAAGCAGGAAAAACGCATTCAGTGGATCTGTCTGTCTTATTATACAATGTGTTCCGAGGTTGTCTTTGGCATATAAAACAAAAATACTCAAGCTAATTTCAGATTTTGATCCGAGCCATTCTGCAGCACATTTACTTTGATGTTTCAGTTTAATGTCCCGCTGTAGAAAGGTGCAGACACCTTGAAATTATCCTGCAAGATTCCTTGATAAACACATTTTGCCCGCCAAAACTATTCAGGAGAGAAGCAGCAAAAACAGCAACCAATCACACTTCACCCTTTGGATGATGTTTTCATGCTGGTGCCCAAGACACACAAAGTGGATGTTATTTCTGAATAATTGAGCTTCACTTTGTTCACAAAACATTTTCCTGGCAGAAGAGTGGAGTGTCAAGGTTCTCTTTAGCAAACTTGTCCTGCAGTGGTTTCATTTGGTATTAGAAAGAAAAACTACCCTTATTTTCAATTTTAGCCTAGAGCAGTACCGTTTAAATATGGATTTTAGGTTTGCAATCAATTATGAAAACCAGAAAATCAAGATAAAACAATGACTGTTACAGTCTGTTTCACAGAGAATCTCTTGTACTTTGTGTTACACCTCCACCACACCCCTTGTCTTTAACATTTGTACACACCCATTCCTTAAAGTCCAAACTTACTCCTCATAAGGCTGTGAAAGGAGTGTTTTCTCAGACAGATATGGAAAACCAAACAACTCAACAAGTAATCATATTAAATAAACTACATTTGCCAAACTCAGCATGATGACGATTCTCTTCCATAATCAAGTAGCCTGATGTCCAACCATGATTCTATCTAGTAAGCTTCAGAGCACAGATGTTAACTGGCTCCCATTACTACTTAACACTTCAGCTGTTACTCTCTTTTCTGAATGATGTCACACTCTTGAAATTTCTAATATATCGACGCGTGATCACAGAACCATCAAATGTTTTGTTGCCAATAGCCAACAGTGTCAAAAGAAACCTGAGAAAAACTAATTGCTAATTAACTGCGAATCAAACGCTGACCTGCCAGAAACCAATCATCCACCACTGCTGTCCATAACAGCAACCAGTGTTGGTCAAGTTACTTGAAAAAAGTAATCAGTAACTAATTACTGATTACTTCCCGAAAAAAGTAATCCTGTTACTTTACTGATTACTTATTTTCAGAAGTAATTAGTTACTTAGTTACTTTTTAAAACATGATTTATCCCGGAATAGAGATAGATCTTTCAGCCCAATTCTACTTTTTCTGCATAATCCATCATATAAAATGTAATCAAATGAAAAAGTCTCTTTTTAAAACTTTTATTAGTTTTAATCTTTTAACTTCTGTGTTTTACGTGCATCTATTTGAAAGGTGAGTGTAAACACAAAAAACTATTTTATTTTATATGCTGGAATATGCAGAAAATAGGTTTAAATGTTAAACAAATTTCTTCCAGTCAGAGAATGTTGCATATAATTTAATATTTGCCTCATGCGTGAAGTTAAAAGATTAAAGCTAATAAAACTAGTTTCAAAAAGAGACTTTTTCATTTGATTACATTTTATATGATGGATTATGCAGAAAAAATAGAATTGGGCTGAAAGATCTATCGCTTTATTACCTACTCAGGTTGTAAATCATTTTTTTAAAAAGTAACTATGTAACTAATTACTTTTGAAAATACTTTTTGGGGAAGTAATCAGTAATTAGTTACTGATTGCTTTTTTCAAGTAACTTGACCAACACTGGTCATGAGACACTCTCGCAAAAAAAAGAAAAAAAAAAAGAAAAAAAAAAAAGAAGAAAATCACGGTTTTAGTAACGGAGTAACGCAGCGTGCTTACGGGAAAGTAACAGTAATCTAATTACCTTTTTTGTAATAGTAATCCCTTACTTTACTCGTTACTCGAAAATGTAATCGGATTATAGTAACGCATTACTTGTAACTGCCCATCTCTGACTGCAACCTACATATACCCAGAAGTACAAGGTATTCAGTGTATTCAGGACCAAGAAATATCTCAAGACAGATTTTTGAGCTTTTTGTGGACCAATGAGATGGTGTGTGACTCTTGATGGACTAGATGAGCGAGCCACAGCTGGACCAGTAAACAGCTCCACTTTGAATCAGGCACCAGGAACCTGCAGGTAGGGTACTGGTGTGGGCTGATGTTTTAAAGGTGAGCTAGTTAGATCTTTTTTTTTTTTGGATGAAAATGGACTTGAAATGAGCACCCACGCCTACTGACAGTTTTCAGAATCTTTCTTCAAGCAGCGATAGAGGAAAAAGTCTGCATTTTTCAAGAATGTCGTGGGCGACCGTGGCTCAGGGGGGTTGGGAAGCGTATCTGTAACCGGAAGGTTGCCGGTTCGATCCCCGGGCTCTCTGTCCTGGTCGTTGTGTCCTTGGGCAAGACACTTTACCCTACCGCCTACTGGTGTTGGCCAGAGGGGCCGATGGCGCAATATGGCAGCCTCGCTTCTGTCAGTCTGCCCCAGGGCAGCTGTGGCTACAACTGTAGCTGCCTCCACCAGTGTATGAATGCGAGAGTGAATGAATAGTGGCATTGTAAAGTGCTTTGGGTGCCTTGAAAAGCGCTATATAAATCCAATCCATCATTATTGTTATTATTAAGAAGACTGATCAGGTATTGCAGTACTCCACTGAGTGGTTAGCTGATAAAGACCTTAAAGATCAAAGAACGATGACCATAGCCGCCTTCTCAAAGTGTAGCTATAAGCGCTTTACAAATAGACCCATCCATCTTCTTAACCTCAAATTCAGGGTCACAGGGCCGTGGGAAACAGTCTCATTTGTCGCTGTCCATAAGGCCAGGTACACCCCTGACACGTCAGCAGTACATGACAGGGCAAACACATGAAGACACACTTACATTCATGTTCACTTACATTCACACCTATGGCTAATTTAGACACACTAAATAAACAGTATGTATGTCTTTGGACTGTGGAAGGAAGCTAGAATATTCTGAGAGAAGCATGCAGCAAAGTGAAGGCCTGGCAAACTCCACATAGCACATTTAGACCCATCTACAAAAGTCAGCCGCTGTCGAGAACTGGCCCACATGTTATGTAGATGAACCAGTTTGCATTTGCTAGAAATGTTCCAAGAATTCAGGCAAGCAACACCTACATTACCTCACCGTGAAGAGCTCATTGTTCAAAATGTGCGCATACACTTACTTGTTACTTGAAGCAGCACACGTGCCAGGAAGGAGCTGTTGTCAGATAGTGTGGAGTTGCACAGGTAAATCCCCTCATCTCCAGGCATCGTCGCGCTGATGTTCAAACTCCCATCAGGGTTCACGATGAGGCGCCGAGTGGGATCTCCGCCTGTAACGATTTCCCGTCCATTTTTGGTCCATGTCGTTACCACGGGTGTTACTTTACCTGCCGAGTAACACGGAAGTACAACGATGTCACCCGGTGAAGCTGACAGGGCCGTTTCGCTTGAGACATTACCCGAAACTTCCGCTGTAACGAGATCAGCTGAAAGGAAAAGAAAAAAAAAAAGATTGAAGCGGGGTTTTTACACTCACCTGTGTTTTCCGAGTCGATCCGAACTCACCTGTTGCAGAAATATACAACTGCAGAAGCGCTAACGTTGCTACTACCTTCATGATAACTTTCCTACATTGCCTTCAGAAATGAGTGAACAGTTGCGACTTCTAGGTCAAACCTGTCTGACTAGTCCACCTGCGGGAGCACCTCGGTGATACGCAGCAACACACCGGGCACCGGTCTGCCCATTACACACCACAGCACACGGAACCCAGTGTCGGCAGATGGCAGCGGTCTGACATGATCCGACTTCTGTCCTTCTCTTAGGCTTCACCAAGATTTGGTAGAGGTGCTCTGTTTACATGAGCATGCCAAGCCGGAAACTTTACCAGGACAGAAACCACACCCTGACCTCACCTTCTTAAAGGTGCAGTAACACCACAGCCATTTGTTTTACTTTTCTTTTTTCTTATCGCAGGTAATAAATTAGCTCATTTTCTTGCCTTTTTTAAAGGTAGTAAAAGAGATTGTAGTCAGAAAAGATGGATGTCAGGCTGTCATTGTAACAAACGGACATTATAAATAGGGCTAAGATAATACTAAAAACATAGATATCACTGATAGATATCATAGATATCAGTTGTCAACCGTTTATTTGGTTAAAATTCTGTATTTTTAGGAAACAATGTATCTATTTCTACTTCTTTCTCTTAAAAATTCAGTTTTCAGTTGTTTTTATAATCTTATTAGGTAATTACTATTTTAAAAATACATCTGTTTTCATGAAATGTTTTTCATAAGCCAAGCCTTTGCATTTATGATGGCCTTTGATTTCATTTCCATTCAGTTCCCCGAGTAACTCCACGAGCAACCAAAATGATGCCTCAAACTCCACAAATACACAACAAAGTATGCTTCTCTCTGCATGAATCATCTGAAGGGGGCGAGCTGCCAATGTTGTGCCTTTTTCCAATATTAATAATATTAATAATATAGGGCAGAGCTCATTCTCCTAATGACTTTATGGATAAGCAAAATTTGTTGGATTCGTGAAAACACTACACAGCCTTATTGTATATTGTAACTACTTTATGTGATTACAGTCCCAGATTTTTTATTCTAGGCAGATTGTGGTTCTCAGTAGGACTACTATCTGGTGCAGCTGTAATGTCACACAGACTAAAATAACAACCTAATTACAATCATGAGCTTGCATAAGGATACTAAAAAAAGTTTGGCCTGCAGGAATAGGAGTATTGCCTGTGAAGAAAGGGAGAGAGAGCTTTCACGGGAGTCTTACACCTCACAAATCAACACAGCCTAAGCTACAACCATACTCTAACCTAATTTAAAATTGTCTGGAGTCAGAAGGCTAAGCATTTAACATATGCTTACTCATTGTTTCAGTGTGTTTCATTTTCATTTTTTTCTTTTCATTTATTAAACTCATTTGATCTGAAATGCACTTTCCTACCCTTTACAAATACTAGGACTGGACTGTCAGACTGTCGTTAAAGTCAATGCATGCTCTGTTTTTTTGTCATTATCTGCAGACTGCTAAAATTTTAAGGAGGGCTGACTGTAGGATGTGCTTATTCCTGAAAAGACAAAAAAAACCCAAAAAAAACCCCCACAACAACAACAACAACAACATACCAAAAACAAAACATACCCTCCTACCACTACCCATAACTTTATTAATAATAATAATAATAATAATAATAATAATAATAATAATAATCATTTCTTTCTTTTGCTCAAGTGTCTTGAGAAAACGTTAACTTCCATTGTTTAAAACAGTGTATAATGTCAACGTTTTAAAGATGGAAAAGTCTGGAAACATTAAGTTTGTTAATGGAGCACGTAAGGTGGAGAAGGGAGGAGCTCAGGACGGGTGATGTGATTGACGGAAACTTTAGCAAATCACAATCCACAAAAGAGTAACGGGGACTGCGCCCTCTGGCGGCGTTTCCTGTAGGTTTTTGTTTGTGCCCTTCAAATTGGAATCAGATTACTGGGAAAACCATGATTCATCATGAAGAGCCAAATATAGAAAATAATAATAATATGTTAATTCACGCCTCAAATAAGGGCCATATGCTGGAGAAATGCCGGCATTGAGCACCATATATTTATCAATAGTATGTGCAAATGGGCAACATTTTTCATAATATTAAAGTACCAATACCAGGAGCTAATAGAAAAGGATGATTGACAAAAGAGTACAGTAATTATAGTAATTATAGTTTTTGAAATTTATGTTTGTTAAGGGTTATTTCAAATTTTTAAAAACGGAATATTTTTCTTTTTGAACTGTTTAAGTGTTTTTTTTTTTTTAATTCTAACTCTTAAACACGCGGAGTCGTTCCATGTCGCACATCTTCTGCTGGTCCATGAATGCAGCACCGTTGGCAGTTCTCGTACATCTGCAAGTAGCGTTTCAGTTTGAATCGTCTGCAAAGCAAACGCCTCAAAATGCCTGTAGATTTGAGCCAGTGGACCGGGTCTCTTGCCCTGCAGGAGGTCGAGGAAAAGCCTGCAAAGCCCCTGACTGTAAAATACGGATCTGTGGAAATAGATGAGCTGGGAAAAGTGCTTACTCCAACACAGGTTTGTCAGCTAACCACTGTCTGTTAGCAAGTGTAGCTACTAGCGTCGCTTCTTGGTGATGCGTTTAAATGCTGTTTAAAGTACTGTACTGCATTTCTCTAAACTAACACTGCATTATAAATGATTACGTGGGATTGGTAAGATTAGTAAGTATTGTAACCGTCTACCACAAATTAATTGGGTTACATAATGCTCCCTGGTAGTATGCCCTTAGTCGATGGCTTTTAGCGCCCCCAAACGGCCTCAAACTCCGGCATAAAAGTGAAAGTTGACGCACTTTTGTCCGCGTGTTGCTGCAGGTGCAGAATCGACCCACTTGCATCGAATGGGAAGGATGTGACTCCAGTAAACTGTACACTTTGGCCTTGACCGACCCTGACGCTCCCAGCAGGAAGAACCCCAAATTCAGGTGAAAGGAGCATGTTAATGGAGCACAGACAGGACCTACTGGGAGGCCACTGAAGTGGGCCTAGGCTTTTCATTTGTGCCGCTTACATTTGACTCTTGATCATGTTCAAAAACACAGTTTCATAGCTACATTTTTTTTTTGCACGAGGGTAATGACAGCTCGAACAGTTTCTGTACAGTTCAGATTTTCAATATCAAACTGATTATCTTTTCTTTCACTAAAGGGAGTGGCACCACTTTCTGGTAGTCAACATGAAAGGAAACGATGTGTCCTCTGGCTGCGTCAAGTCTGACTATGTGGGCTCTGGTCCTCCTAATGGCACAGGTAAGAATGAATGAAGTTTTACTCTAATGAACCTTTGGACAGTGCTGGGAGAATCAAAGTTTCCCAGGTGGCAACTGCCACAAAAACGTCCATTAATATTCAATCTGACTCGCTCTTAAATTTTAGCAGAAGGCTCATAGCTGTGGTGCATGTGTGAAATTAGATTTCAAAACACCAATGATGCCCTGATGCACATGCACTGTGATAACAGAAATGATACAAATGGAAATTAATAAATAAGTAAACGGAACACATGAACAAGTGGAGTCTATAGGTAATTTGTAGAGCTCGTCTTGTATAAGCAAAATGTGTTTGGCACAATTTTGCATACAGATCACAATTCTTACTGGTAAAAGCTGCCAGGCAGGAGAGGGCACAAAGTTAATGTTCTCTTGTGTGAAATGTGGGGAAAAGGTTTAGACATGCAATTTTCTTTTCATGGTATCTGCTGCTCACGCTCTTTGGAGTTTAAAATAAACTAATTTTTTCTTTCTTAGTGTGTAATTCAACGTTTAAAATCCTGTGTGCTTGTCCAACTCAGGTCTCCATAGGTATGTGTGGCTGGTGTATGAGCAGTCAGGCACCCTGTCCTGCAGCGAGCCTGACCTCACCAACCGCTGCGGAGACAACCGCGGCAAATTCAAGATCCAGAGCTTCAGGGAGAAATACAGCCTGGGAGCACCAGTGGCAGGAACTTGCTACCAGGCTGAGTGGGATGACTATGTCCCTAAACTGTACGAGCAGCTGTCTGGAAAATAAAAACCCCCAAAAAGGACTCAACAGAATCACCCCAGCAGCATTATTAAAAACTATTATTTTCCCACTGTTGCCTACTCATGCTGTGAAAAAAAAATAAACAACTCCTTGGCATAAACCTGACCTGTACTCAGCTGCAATAAATCTGATGGACAAAAAATGGTTGTGTTCCTTGGAGAAATGTTTTCTGTGAGATCTAGAACACCTTGCTGTCTGTCAGTCAGCAAGATTATGCCAAAACTACCAGGACAAATTTCAGAGGAAGCTCTCAAATCTTTACAGCTGATTTAAGGAGCCATTTTTTTTTTTTTTTTAGCTGAAGGGGCAGCAGAGGGCGCCACCAAGAAAAGGAATGAATTGATAAAATCATTCCTACTTCTAACCAAAAAAAATAAAGACCTTTAGATTTTGAAAATACAATGTTGATATTTCTAAGCTGAAATAAAATATTTTGACCATGCCCACAAAATGCCTCTACTAATAATTTGGTTTGTGCCAGGAATGTAAGGCTTGGGTAAAGGATGCATTTCTGTTCGAACATTTTTTTAAATGTAAATGCAATAAATCATTTTAGGAATTTTCCTTTGAGACCTAAAGTGTTCTATAAAAGTTTCATTTTGAGAGTTTAACTATATTTAGTAATTTATTTACAGCGAGGAGAAAGTGATTACCATGAATTTTGAAAAAAAAACAAAAACAAAAAAAGATCACCAGGCTTTTAGTGACCTTTGTCCATGTAAACAACTACAGTAGTAGTTCCCGCTGGACCATGCAGATGAAGCTTAAGGTAGAATATTAAAGTTGTAGACATGGTTGGTTTAATTCAGCCCAACTTGGTTTTTTAAGGCCTGAGATTTGAGTTCAAATCTTCAGTGCACTTCTCAGGTAAAACGCCAAACGTCCAGGTGGTTGCAAAATTAAACAATATGATTAAACTGAGTTTTTTCCACATCTAATCTTTTTTCCATGCTTTTTCACAGTAAATTCCCAGACCATACCTTAGACATGTAAAACACCTTTTCAGTTTGTGTGATGAGCACTTTATTTACAAATATAATTAAAAGCTCTGACAGATTCATGCCTTTATTTTAACCTGGAAAAAAAAATTAAAGTGCATGCAATAATAAAGCATCATACTGGTCTGGTTTATAAGAAACTACACAGCTCTAGAGTTGTGTAAAGCAAGAAGTGGGGGGGAAAATGAACTGAAAAATCCATTGATAGATACCTGGATTTGGAATACTATCTGAAGAGAGGGGGAGGGGGGAAAAAGCGCTTTTAAAAATTATTTTTCTGATTTAAGTGACAGTTAAAATACAATACGAAAATAAGTAAAAGCTCTCCATAAATCCTTCTATACACAAAGTACAAGTCCCCCTGCCCTCCCCATGAAGCCCTTTGTGCTAGCTGGGAGTTCACATCTCACGTGTATTATATTTCACATTGGCTGCCAGTGCAGAGAAATCAGTACAATACACATGTTGAGTACCATGATTCACCCACCCTGCAGTAATCACATGAAGGAATCACATATACTATAAGTGTACCTGTATGCACATTGTGAGTTTTTCGTCAAAGTATCAAATTATTTAAATTGGTCCTAAAAATGTCTGCGTGAATAAATACCAAAGAAGCAGCCCAGACGAACAGCTGCGGAAGGATCGGTTTGATTTTTCGCTTTGAGAGATTTTTTTTTTGCGCTGCTCGAGACCAAAAAACAAAGTAACAAATATATTTATCGCCTCTGAAAAAGCATGGTTTTGAAGCGATTTTTGCTCATCCTACGACCTTCAATTTTGTCTCCCTCCTTTTTCTCAATTTCCACTTTTAGTCACACCAAAAGTGTCATCATTGCACAAGAAACAAGAAACACTGTGACTATGTTATTCTTACAAAAACATGACAACCACAGGAAGTTATCCAGCATATTTTTTTGTCATCTTGTGACACCACAGAGGCAAGGAGGGGGAGGGAGTATAGGTTGGTTTGTCAGGGAAGGGTGGGGGGACACTCAAACCTGCCATCGACCCTGACTGACTGGCCCAGAGAACACACCAGAGCTGATCTCGAAGCAGTTTCTTTCTTTCTTTTTTTTCTCTTTTCATTTTTTAAAGTGTGTTTGAGGAAGGGCATCAGCAGCTGTGAACACCTGCACTGTCAGGTCAGGTCAAAGGAGAGGTGGGGTGTTCTGAGGCAGACGGTTGCCCCAGGGGGACTACATGAAGATGGCGGCGGCAGAAACAACGGCCCCTCATCTGTAGTCGTCCTTGGGAAAGTCCAAGGTGCCCAGGTTGTTGAAGCCCAGACGCATGCTTTCCATGTCAAAAGTGTCGATCTCCCGCTCCTGGCGTTCCAGCAGGTGTTTGATGCGGTCGGTTCGCTCCTTCTGAAGGGAAACCAGCTCCTCTTCAATCTGCAGGTGACATGGGAACAAGAAATATTCAAAGTTAAATGTAGTTTACTCATTTCTAAGATACATTTGTCTGTTCTTGATGATCATTAGGTTTTGATTTTCCCTCCAGTTTAAATATTAAAAACTTTTTTGTAAGCCTGAAACAGATATAAAGCATCTTCAACACTGCACTTAAAAAAAACCAACAAAAAACAAAAACAAATACAACTTTGAATGTTCAGTGCTTTAGAAAATAATAGAGGGCAATGTGGGATGGCCGTGGCTGAGGAGGTAGATAGGGTCAACTACTAATCAGAAGGTTGATGGGTTCAATCCAACCCACATATCAGCAAGTGTCCTTGGGCAAAATGCTCGACTGATACTCCAAACAGCGTATCAGGTGCCCGATGCATCCATCAGTGTGAGAGTTGAAGCGATATATGACACATTGCATGGATGTGTGTGACTGAGGGGGTAATGCTTGTAGTAAAAATCTCTTTGAGTGCTTAATTTACCAATATATACAATTAAAATATAAATATAATAAACATACTCCAGTGATTATTTTCAGGCAAGGAAAAACCTAAACTGGGTGACACTATAAAACATGACCTATGCACCTTAGTTATTCATTAAAAAAATCAGTTTTTCTTTAAGTATAGTGTATTTGAGTTTTGTCATAGCTCGACTTGTAAAAGCAGAAATGGCGTGGAAGCATTAATGACATCAATAATGCCTGTTCGCAGAGCTGAGAATAGTTTTCTGGTGATGTAATGCAGGACCTCTGAGTAACTGGTGAAACCAGTTAATTTATGCAAGAAAAGCAGAGATTTGCAACAATATTTTTCAACATTATTCTTGGGTTATTTTTTATTGTTAGATTGTTCACTACTCGGTCACTGGGGCAGACCTTTTTGTTTTTAGTTGATATTTTTAATATGCATACCCAAGATTCTTTTTTTTAAGTCTAGACAATGAGCATGAGGTACTTTGCTTCCTTGATCAAATGTGTCTTAAGTGAGAATGACAACTGCAGAGCTGTTCATGCTGGGCATTTTTTTTAAAATATCCTCACAACATTACAATGAGTATAACTGCAGGCACACTTCATGAACTGCTTTCGTTACCTCAAAGGTGCAAGTCTGTCAAGTTGTACTCACCACAAACACAACTCAGCACACACGTCCACAGGTGAGGACAAAGCAGTGTGTGGCGCAATACGGCAATCTTGCCAACTACTGAGCATGCACAGAAAACTCCAGACTCTGACCATGAACCGAACCGGAGGACAATAGTGCTTCTAAAACCATGACATCATCCGTCTCGAAGTGCAGATCTGGATGCTGCCAGGAGATGGCAACAGACCACCACAGCCTGCACCGGCTACACTGGATGGCAGGCGGCATTTCGAAGGTCCCTTTCTTTGTTGTCGGAGTGCTGTCTACTAGACTGTATCGATGACGTAGGCCACTTTTGAAGGAGGCATACTCTCATCTTATTACATGTCATTGCTATACCATACAGGTTGTATAAAGGCTCACGTTAAAGACAGCAGATGTCTATCAGGAGTGTCTTGCATCACATTACGGGACAAAGACTGGTACAACTATCAAATGTTTGGAAAATTATAACAAAGGTGATAAAGCCCCATGACAGCTGCTGATATCACAGGTGAGAGCAGGTTGCACACGTTTTAGGCACTTTAGACTGAACGCATACAGCAACCTATCATGAACAAGCTTAATAATAAGCTACACCACATAAACTGTTAGCTGTTAAAAATAGAGGATGATGCTGTAATAAGGGCTCAATACTGTTGTCTAGAGATTTCACCATCATTACGAGTGTGTGGGAAAGAAATGGTTGTCCGCGCCCCGCAGGAAGCCATGCCACTGTCATCACCACCTATGGTGAGGGAAATCTGTGTGTCCGTGTGAACTTGTGTATGTCTGTCGGGGTCACCTTTAATGCCCATGCTGCTTGCTGATGTGGATGCAAATGAATACCCCAATCTGTTTGCTTAAGCTTCAGGTGAACTAGTTGCTTTTCAGCAAATTATCGCCTCTAGACGAAGCTTTAAAAAGTCTCCTTCCTTCATGGATTAATAGGAGTGACGTCAAAGAAGGATGTAGAAAAAATTTATTCAAAACTTAAAAGCAATGCAGTATCAGTCAAAGAAACTGACTTCTGTTTGCTTTATATCTTATTTTTTCATGTTTTGTTCCTTCTAATAAAAGACGGCATGCTACGCTGCATATCAGACTAGGCTGTATATAAAAAATGGACACAGAGTTTCTTGATTTGCAAAGTCAGGTCTTTGAAGTCTGAAACTGAGATTTTTTGTTGCTTTCTCATGTTTGAAACTAGGTGTGATGCATTAGAAAAACTGCTAATACCAACTTGGATCATAATTAGAAAAAAGAACCTTATATTTTATTAAAGAACATTTAAAACTATTGATTGAGATACTATTTTTGCCAGCATGAGTAGTTGCCCCCTATTGGCAATGAGAAAGAATAACGAATTAAAGCGCTTCTGCACTGGCTTCAATTTTCAGACCTGGAATCTTTTATATAACGTCTATGGAAAAGTTAGATGATGTCTGGACAATCATCACTATTTAGGTCTTTAAAAGATTTTACAGGAGAAATAGCGATAAGAGCAAAAACTTTTTTTTCCCCAATTTAAAAGGCACTTAATACAGTGCAAAACATTTGAACTATGGCGGGCTCCAACTAACTTGCAACATCATACTTTTACTCTGCATTAACCCAACTGTATTTTTAATTCTTTCTTTCTGAAGCCTTATGTTGCACTGGAGCAGTTGTTGTCTTACAGGCTGTCAGTAATACAACTTTTCGTTTGTTCTAGTCTTGCTTATGTTCCAGCTCTGTACTGAAAAAGCACATTAGGTAAATTGTATTTTCTTTGATGATGAAAGTCACAGATTTAATTAAATTGATGCAAATATTCTCTATTTGTTGAATCAGTGGGGATACTTTAAGTTGATCAATAGACTGAGGCCAAAAGCTAATTTGTTCTAAATGTGAGGGGAAATAGCACATCCCTATTGCCATGTCAGTGATGGTGTTTTATTTATTAGAGTTTGTCTTGAAGTGTTTGAAGAATTCATTCTCTGTTTTAAAGACAGTACAAAAGATGTTCTCCTTGTGCGTTTCATTTATGGTTACTAAACTGACCAATTATGAATGAACAGGATTATAAAGCATGCTCTATGAAGGCTTGAAAAACCCCAAATGTATAGCTCTCATTTAAAATAAAGTGTTTATTTCACAACACCTTTTGTTCCAGGTGTGCTCGGCGCAGCGACACCTTCTGCTCCAGCTTCTGCTGCTCACGCTCATGCTGCGCCTCGGTCTGCATCTTGATCTTGCTCTGGTAGGCATTGAGCAGCTCCATCTCCTGCTGCAGCTGCTGCCTCAGGGCCTGGCACTCCGCTTCCTGGGCCTCATCCAGACGCAGCTGACACAGCCGACCATGGGCGGCAACACGGGAGAGAGAGGTACAAAGACACAGAGAGAGAGAAGTTGGGGGCGGGGGTTACACGGACAAGGAACACACAAGGAGAGAGTAGAGAGAGAGCGGGGAAAGAAGACACAGAGATGAAATAAGGTGGGGAGGTGGTGACGGAGGGATGGAAGATAGTAGAAGGGCAATGGGGACAGACAGGGCAAGGAAAGCCAGTGGAAAGGGGCGGGAGGAGGGAAGGTTGGAGTAAGACATGAAGGGAGATAGTAAAGGAGTAAAAAAAAAAAAAAAAAAAAGGGTGTGATACGACGGAGAAAGACAAAACACGAGACAAACAAACAGGAGAAAAATACAAGAACATAAGCAACAGGTGGAAAGAAAGGCTTCATATACTTCATTCATTTAACGTGACCACCTGCACTTTAGTAAAGAGAAATTCTTGTTTAGCAAATATGATGAAATATGAAATGAACGTCTCTCTGCTCACCGCCTGTGAAGCCATCATTTCGTTGATGCTCTGCTCATACTGCTCAGCCAGAATGGCCAGCTTGCGTGTCTGCTCATCCTTCAGGGCCTTGAGAACAGTCTTGTGCTCGGCCTTAGGCGTAACTTCCATCTGGTGGTGGCGTAGGGCTTTGTACTGTTTGGTCTGCACCTTACATGTGTCCTGAAACTGCTTCTTGATCTGCAGCTCCAAAACCTGAAGGATGGGCCAGAAAAACGGTGACAGTGAGAATGAAATCAAGAGTTAAATAGAGCACATTTTTGAAAGGTTAGAGGTCTAACGTCCCAATCAAAAGGCACAGTTCGAGGCTTTGATACCTTAAAGGCAAATTAAAATGAAATTCATAGGTGACATATTTTGGATATTCTTACACCATTTCCCCGAAATTAATTAATTTGTTACATTCATATTGCATCACAGTTTTATCAAAAACTAGATGTTGCTCATCACTTGCACAATCTTAGAAGTGGATCCCAAAGGCAAGGGATTTTTTTCCTTTTAAGGATGATGGGAAAAAGGGATTTGAAATATTTCAAGCACTTATATATCAATCCATCAAACAAAATTTAAGATATTAGATCGACTGGTCTCTGCGCTGACTCACTTTGAGATTCTTGGGTTGCTGCCGGAGCTCCAACACATGCTTGCGATGAAGTTCACGCTCACGTCTGTTGTTGTACTCAATCTGGTTCTCCAGCTCCGTCTGGTGCTGCAGGCGGATGAGGTCCATACGCAGCTTCTGCAGGGTCTTCAGCTGCCTCTGCTCCAGTTCCTGCGTGGACTCATCGTGGCGGATCAGCATGGCATGCTCCATCTCTTTCTGGGTCTTCTTCTTGTTCAGCTCCTAGGCGGGCCACAAGGAGACATGGAGGTTACAGCAAGGGAATAAAAGGATGAATCTCAGCAAGTACTATTGATGAGCATCAATTTTACATCAACATATTCCCTTGCAGAAATCAATTTTACTGTTTTGTGCTTACAGCATTGATTGCAACTAGTAACAGCTGAGAGGAAAAAGGAAGAAAAAAAATCAATAAACATCACATATTTACTTTCCCCCCCTCTTGCTTCTAGTTTAATCACATTGATTTTGGAGCATTTTCCCACAGAAAGTTTTTGGATTTCCTTAAACTCACTCAACAGCTTTTCAGATTATGGCATTGTTGGCTTGTTTTGTTGTGGATTAATCCTGCTTACAGTTAATATAAAACACCTGACAGATCTAAATAACACACTACTGTCTGCTGTGAAAACATTTGTGGGACTTTTGTACACCAAGATCATAAACACTAAACAAGGGTTTAGTATTCAAACTCGCGATGTGGGCATATATGGTTTGATCAATTCAGTCAGAAGTTTACAGTAGTAAAGTTATCCAAAAGCAAAACATTTATAGATTTACAACTTGCACACGAGTTTTAGAAACTTGTATGTCCTCCACACCTCTCTGATCTGTTCCTGTTCCAAATCGTGCCTCTTGATCATGACTTTGCGCTTGAAGGCGCGGCAGTTCCTGTCGTAAAAGACCCTCTGCTGGGAGAGCAGATGGGCCTCCTCCTCGGCCTGGGAATGTTGCATGTTCTCCTTGTGCTTGGACAGACGCTCCTGTTTCTCCTTCTTGGGTGTGCTGTGGTCCTCGTTCATCTCCTGATGAGAGGTGGAAATTCCAAGTAGAAGGGGGAATAGAGAAAGGAGATTGTGTTAACATACACAAGACAGAAGATAAAAGTATTACTAGTAAAGCCTTCATTGTAAGCAGTCAGTGGTGAACTGTGTAGTTTGGGATGTTAATGGATATGTGAAAAACAAATGTTGCCTAAACAAGCTATTTGTAAGCCATTTTTTGCTGGGGAATAAAATAGAACCTCTATTCAAATCAACTTCATCAAATATTTTTAGTAAGACCATTTGGTCAACTCAAGGTGACCTTTTATTTTGAACAACAGTTTACTTTTAAAGCCAAAGGAAGAAAAAGAAAATCTTTTTCTTCTAAATAAAGGAATTTTCTTTCTCTTTCATGCGCAATCTACAACTCGCGCTAATGCACTTAACACATGAGCCTGATCCCTGCTCTCTGTGGTGTCTAATTCCGTTATAGCCCTCAGTTGGTGGGAAATATCTCTCTCTGCCAGCGATGCTTTCTCCTAACTGTGCTGACCTAATTTTGGTCACTTATCATGTAACTGAAAACACAGTGTATCACACTGCCAGCCCACAAGAGTATTCTCTGGATTCTTTTACAAGGTTGTGGTGGTTCACAAGTGCTCCGGTGAGCGTATGGATTTCTGACTTTTCTTGTTTGTGTGTACATACATGTGTAGGTACACAGTTGGTAGGCTGAGTGACTCAACACAACTTCCAAAAGACCATGCTGAAGTGGAAGTGTATGTTTGTGTGTGGGAGCCTGATTCTTCAGCACAGAGCGCAGAAGGTCACGTGTCACCCATGAGAAGGCGTGCGAAGGAGCGCGCCTGAGAAGAAAAGAGGAAACCAACGAGCCCAGCATACCTCCTTAATCTTCTCCTTGCAGAGTTTGTACTGCTTTTTCTGATTATCCAGAAACGTGGTTAGCTCCTTCTTCTGCTGGGCCACGATCTGCTGCTGGAACTTCTTCTCGTCTGCTAGCGCCGTCTTCATCTGGGCAGAATAGACAAGGACAAGAGCATGGTTAGATGCCCCTGACCAGCAACAGACAACACGCCACCAAACTGTGGACAAATACATTCATGCACAAACCTATATAAGAACATTAAAGTATATTAACATATATTAACAAAAGTATATTTGAAGACAATAAGTTGGTTGATTAAAATTCTAACACAAACAATGTCCTGCTTAATTATAATATGACCAGTTAAAAATTCTAGTCTGCACTTCAATTCTAAATCAGATGTTAGAATTCAGATAAAATTGCCATAACATTTGTTCTTCTAGATGATGAAACAACCTTTTTTTTTTTTTAAAGAAAAGAGACATTGCAGTTATAGTTATAGAATTCTATGTAAATATCTAGTAACATGTTGGTTTGTGACAGCCACATGTCACCTATTCATGACACCGTTTAGATGTACAGACTCGTCTACATAAACAGATAAACTATCTCCTTGACTGTTGCAGCACGCACGCTGGGTGCTAATCACAAAGATATACAATGTGTTTTTCAGAGCGTGACACTCTGTGACCCAGTTCTGCCCCTGTGTTTCATCACATGTATCATTGGGTGGCAGCAGTGGGTTAAGTTCTAACAAAAACGTCCTCATTACTCATTGCAACACTGAACGGCTTTAAAATAGCAACACTTTAGAAAAGAATAGAACTTTTTGACGTGTTTTTCTTCAGCAGCATTAGAAATGTCACAGCTTCAATATTATTCCCATTTTTTCAAAGCTGACCAGGTCCACCAGCCAACTGTTGCATTGTACATGTAAGTCAGTGCGATCATTTGTGAAATAACCTAACAGTTACTGCACTTATTCATAATGTCCTGTAACCCCATCAAAAGTCCCACCTCTTTCTCAGAATGCACAGCATGCCGTTTTGCCAGCTTCTCCAGTTCAATGTAGGCGTTGTTGGCCTGCGTCTCCACCTCTTTCTGCAGCTTGAGCCGATGCTCGTCCATCTCGGCCTTTAGCTTGTTCTCCAGGGCGATCAGCTGCTTCTGGTGCTGCCGCCGCATGCGCTTGTAGCCGGACATCTGTTCTCGCAGCTCACTTTCCTGCTCATGCTCATGAATCTGTTTGGTCACCTGTGGTGAGAGAAAAGTTAGAAGATGCAAATCAAATTACTTCACAAAAAAAAACAAAAAAAAAAAAAAAAACCCCAAACAGTAATGCCTAACTGATTAATTCGATATGATCAAAGTATCTCGGTTCATTTACGAGAAGAACCTCAAACAAAACCGTTACAAAACAAAACCGTTCACCTGTTGTAATCAGACTACATTACTTGCTAGTTTTACATGTACAAGAAAGAATGTTCAACATGTGATATGAAAATAATGACATCAAGAAGCAAATAATTTGAAATCCACCACTTCAGCTGAACAAAAGCTCTTTCATCTGACAATCTCAGATTCGCAGACACTGCACAGAATAGCCGACTTCAAAGTTCCTCAAATGTATTCAAGTCAGAGCGTGGGAAAGAAAACAAAAATGCTGTAAAGACAATAAACATCTACTGTATGACTAAATTTAACCTGAGGCAATGACCTTACTGGTATTTCTTAACACTTTCACTTATTCTTGCTTTTAACCCAAACCTTGACCTGACCCACCAACCTGAGGACAAAAAGGGTTCTCCACATCTAGGTAGTACTCGCTCCGCATCTTCTCATAACTTCCACCTGAACTCCTCAGGCCAAACATGATGGCAACTTTAGCCAAGTGCACCAGCATCCAGGAACCTTGTGCAGCATCCTATGCCCGACAGAACCCTGCCTGAGCTCCGATGCCACCCTGAGACCCCCCCCCCCCCCGACACACTTTACTGGACGTTGAGCCCCCTCCCTCTCCTTGGTTCGCGCCCTGGGCACGCAGCGGCCAAGGCAGACGTGTGAACTGTGAATGAGGCAGTTGGACACCACGGGCCAACAAGAGCACAGAGCGGCTCTTTAGTCAGGCTAACGCTAAGCGGCGGACAGCAGGTGGGTCACATGAATACCTCATTGAGAAAGACTGAGAGAAGTTGGAGGGGGGTGTTAGAGAGGAGCAGGCCGAGAGATGAGGGGAGGGAGGGTGATTGCAAAGGAGAAACAGCAGATGGAGAGTCGCTGGGAGAGAGTTAAACAGGAAAAATAGAAATAATCAGCAGTAAAATAAGAGCATCTACATGGAGAAAAAAAAAAAAAAAAAAAAACAGGGTGGGGGGAAATGGGGTGGAAATATGTGGAGGCTGAGCTCCCCTTCTCCTTAATCTGCTCTGAATCAATACCTCTACTGTAATAGAACCTCCCAATCCTAGTCACTTGCTTCGCTGCCACCATGCATACAGCCACAAAGGGCCAAGTCAAGTCATGTGACGGCTTCTTTCACTCAAGGCTTTGGGACTGGAAAGGAGATCATATTCAGGGAGAGGAGGGAGGGAAGGCATGCAGGCTAAAGGTGAATGTTAGAGTGAGTGAGAATTAAGCGCCCAAACTTTAATTTTTGCTTATTTTGCAGTTCAAGATGATCCGTCTTCACAGAGTTTAACTTGTGTGAACGTGCAAGCCTACTTAAATAGAATTATTGCTGGTGGTGACTGATGCATTTTTGTTTGCAATAAATTATAACTACAACAGTCCACTTAGTTTGATCTCTGTGTTTGCAAGGCATTTAGCGTCAGTGAATATGCAATATCACAATTGTGACTTTATGATAACACAACATCGAGGGCAAGAGCCAGACCTGCATCGATATCAAGAGCCTCAAAACGCTGAAATCCAAGTAAATATTAATGCTCCTGGTAGGCAACAGAAGAAGACTATCCCCTTGTCAAACCTCCATGATTCTTCTTTATCGCTTCCTTATTACATTAAGGAAAACACATTTCAACCCTGGTAGGTACCACATAGAAAAAGCATGGTTGTAGTTTGAATGTTACTGCAGATGTATAGTAGCATGTAGCAAAGACATCTGGTTTACAGGAGGAAGCAAAAGGCCTCAGACCTTTGTATAGCATGCCTTTTTCCTGCCAAATGTGAGGAGATCTCCCTTCTCAAGTCTGATCACAAAAAATAGGACTCAAATGCAAAAGATGTCCATCTAGCTTATTCAATTCTGACACTGACCTGTAAAGAACAAACATCTTAATATATATAACTGCATAACATGAAAGTTAACAAGTACAACCTTAATTCTGCAAGTTGCAAGAAAACTGATGGGGGAGGAGCACATTTTGATATGCCTTACACTACACTTTAATTTCCCATCAGCGTTTATGCTGTCAGGTTACAAACTGCAACCAGCAGCTAAAGAATAGATGAAGTGAAATATTTTACAACAATGTTGTCTCTCACACCAGCTTACACGTCAGTCAGTGGCTTCATCTAACCTATAATAACCCCTGCCCTCGCTCTCACTCACTGTCTCACATTCGTTCACCTTCTCACTTTGCATCCATGTCTTTCCAGTTTTCCTGTCCCCTCATCATTTTTCCTTTTCCACGCATCCCTGGATAATTTTACATCCTGCTCTCCTTCACCTTCTTTTCATGCCTTTTCCACAATACCTCTCATGTCTTTGGTTTTACCCCTTTCTTCTCTTGTTTCCCCACTGCTACATTTATTCAGACTCCACACTTCATTTCACCAGTAAATGTGATGTTCTTTGGGTTTTTTTTGTCAGTTAAGATTTCAATCAGCACTGCTCTTAAGTCTCACCTTTGTTTTCCTATCCTTTTCTCTGCCCTTCTTATCTCCCCAATATCTGCCAGTGTCCTCTATGATGCCTTTACTTTCTCTTTCAGTTCACTAAATCTTTAATCTCTTGCCTTTTCCCTCAAATCACCATGACTTTTCTTTATAAAATAATAGTTTCTAATTATTTTGATTTTAGCTAATAATTCCCCCCTATTTAAACCATTCTTAATTGTTTATGTTTTCTCGCTTGTGTTGCTCTCCATCTTCCTATCTGGCTATCAATTACCCCTTGCCATCTGGACCCCCCCATACTGTCCTACCTCTCCCTCTTTGTCTACCTGCTTCCAGTCTCAGTGAGTCGAGGCCAATGTGAGGATGTCTGTGCTTGGAAGAAAAAGATGATGTAATCTCTTCCAGTGCCGGTGGGCAGGACCGGCACTGTTACACTACAGAGGCTGCCTTTTTTCAGTTAAACAATGTGTAATCTCAGCTGCCATTATCTACAAGTTTAATCCACCGCAATATGCATTAGATCAAAAGTATTTTCAAGTATGATTAGAAGTGTTTCTTTAAAGGATAAATGGTAGAAAAACAATTAACAAAGAGTTAAGGTGAGGAAGGAATACTTTTTTTCCGTTTTATGGTAAATTTAAGTGAGAAAATGATCCAGGATACAATTTTCCATCTTTTGTGGCTAAGAACAAATATCTATAAACTCCACAATCCCTGTTTTCTGATGAAAAAGGCATCTCATCATCTTGTGAGGAGGTAAAAAAACAGCAGGCTTATTGCCACTGTAATCTTTCATGTCAGTGGGAGAACATGTGAGGTTGTTTATGTATACATCAACTTCTTTCCCTAAGTGCCATAAAGGGAGGACTTTAAAAAGTGTTTTTTTATTTATTTATTTTTTTAAATTATATGTGATTAAATGATATTAAGCAAGGCATGATCAGTTTGTAAATCACATTGTTATATTTCCTTCTAATGCAGTACTGTAGGGGTTTCCTAAATTCAGAAATCACATTAGTTACAAATCAAAATATTACTTGCTCCTAATTTTCTGCATAATGTGTGTACTAAAAAAACAAAACAAAAAACCTCAACAAGAATAGATTGACCTACGGTTTTGCAAGAAACTACTTTCCAATGCTGTGAAAGTGACAATAACTCTTCCCAAGCAACTCTTTGGTTTTAAAAAGGTAAAAACAGCAGACCTAAACAGTTGATGATGCATTTTTCCTAGGCTGAAACGTCACCCACATACTGCGATCCATGGTCAGCAGCAGTCGGAAGACTACATCAGTTCACAGTTATGCGTGAGGGTTTTCAAACTACAGTTCCCAACTGCAGTCTTACATATACCATGTATCATTATCATCTGTTAATCATCTGCAAATCAACAGAGCCCATAAACATATGACATAGAAAAAAAAAATCAAAAACAAAATCATGTAACCTTCAGTGCCGGGGAACTACGGTTGCGGTCAACAGAAAACACACACAGCATCGGACGGTCACTGGTTCGTGCTCTCTTCAAGGACAATATGAGGACACACAGTTTCTTGTGCACACAAACACAAACACACTTCTTTGCTTACATTCTCTTGTATGTGACAAGATTTCTGGTTTAAGACCTGGCAGCAGAGGGGAACTCACAATTAAAACCAGTGGGTCATGGTTGGGTAAACACACACACACACACACACACACACACACACACACCACCACAACTACTTTCTAGTTACTAGAGCCGGTTTCCATGACAACAGACAGGGAGGGAGAGAGAAAGAGAGTCATAGAAAGAAAGAAAGCGCAAGAGAGAGAAAAAGAGAGAGAGAGGGAGAGAGAGAGTATTCCACCCCCTTCAACTCAGAATATTGAGTCAGATCTGAGAATGATGTATTATCAAATGGAGGCCAGGAAGAAATAAAGGAGAGGGTGGGAGGATGGGAGTGGTAATGCGAGGCGTAGTACAAGAGGAGAAAACAAAAGGAGTGGGGTGAATGAATGGAAAAAACAGCAGAGAAATAATATAGTAGACAACGATCCAAACAAAGTGAAGACCAAAAGATGGGAAATAAATATTTCAAAAACATCTAAACATGGAGACATACAATAACATTACCCACTGAGACTGGGGTCATTCACGCACCACATTCACAGTAAGCTTTTTAACAAAGACAAACAAAAAAATGCCCTTTAATGCCCTCATAGAGCTGTGGTGTGAACATGAAACAGAGATTTGAGCTTCTTCAAGAAGTAATTTTTTAAAAATTTGTTTGGCCTTCCAAACAGCGCAACTTTTAAGTCAAATAAGTAGAACAAATTAATGACACTGAAACATTTACAGCATGCAGAAAACATGCTTTAGGACCTTGAAAAGAAAACACCAATAGAAAGAAGAAAGTTTTAGGTTCTTACCAGTGAGGCAGACTTAATGGTGGCAAAGCGGCCCTGGTTTTTGTAGTTTTGAGCCTGGCTGCTCTTATCAAAGGAAGCTGGCGTCGGCTCTGGCCGATGGTCCCTGTGGATCCCGTCGTCCCAGTTGTATTGATGGTCCTGTTTGAAAACAAAGGAGAGAAATTTAGGACTGGTAAATACTAAAAGAAAACAGAATAAATAACAACCAAGTGATCAAAGTTAAAAAAAAATGATAGTGTAAACTATGTTGCACTGCAGGGCACTCAACTTTTTTTTTTTTAACTTATTAAAACTGTGCCAGTATTGAAATTCGTCACCATAATTCTGTGACTTACAAAAGAAATACTCCCCACTGATTTAACCCATACAACTTCTACACTTCACAAAGATTCTTCATCATTTGATAAAACTGTGTCAACTGTAAGCTTGCATGTCATGATGAAACATCAACACCCAGCACCCCCAATAAAATCTGACTGACAAACATGCAGGGAGGCCCAGGGACCAACGAGTGCTTTTATGCGTGGAGGGAAATTCACCGCCATCAGAAAACAATGTGTGTCATTTTTAATTGTTCTCATCACAGCCCCTGAACTTGAAACAGCACACTGGTTGTCTGTTCATAAAGTGACAACCTTATTCAAGCTCTGTCAAAATACAAAGAGCAAATGAAGAAAGAGAATGACAGAAGTGACAGCCCTCTCTTCACAGAGTTGATTTCCAATGCGAATGTAAAGCACAGTATTGACCTGTGTGTGTGTGTGTGTGTGTGTGTGTGTGTGTGTGTGTGTGTGTGTGTGTGTGTGTGTGTGTGTGTGTGTGTGTACACACAGGATGCCACATGTGCAAGGGGAATTTGCTCTGCTGCTAGTTCACATGTATACACGGCCTTTGTTCTCAAAGTGTGAACGGTGTCAGTGATGAACTTGAAGCAATCTGCAAACAGTGAGGACTGTCAATGGTTTCCATGGTTTTGGGGGGAGGGGTTTATGCATACTCTTGAACGGTGCGAGACACCAAAGGATGTTTGCACAGAGCCATGTTTCCTTTTCATTTGTTAAGTGAGACAGTTATCAACCCAGAAAAGAAGTGAGTCAACCAGTAACAGTCTTTGTTTCTTCTTCCATGCACTGAACTCTGGGAAAAGTGTTTAAGACTGTTTACTAATACCATTTCAAAAGACAGGAAAAATGTTAGGTACAAAGTTGTCCTTGTGCTTAATTCCACTTGGCTTGACTTTTTTGTCTCTCTTTCAGTGGGGCATCTCAGAAAACAGACTACAAATCTGATTTGACCTTTGTTGTGACTTGGATTTCTCAGACTTTATAATCTTCTTTATTTTGTAGCAGTAAAACGATAACTCTGAAGTACTGTACAGGTATCAATGACTTACGCAAGAGATATTGTAGAAGGAAGAGACATGTCTCTAAAACTAAATGTTTCAGTTTTGTTACCCTTGCCCCCAAAATCCATGAAATAAAAAACATACTCATCAAGTTAAAGCGGTGTGGTGGCAGGAATAGCTCTCTAATCAATACCCAAAGCAAAGGTGTGGCTATGTGTAATTTATAAACTTGGCTTGCTGAGTTCATATTTGTTTGTTCCTCCCATTGGAAGAGTGCACTAGGATGATGTTTATGTCAGCACTCTGGATTGAGCAATTAATGGAGCTGTAATGTTGTGACATATGTGCATACACAGCTGAAGTAACTTGTAGATTAAAGAAAACTTTAGCTAAAATAAGCTAAAATGATGGCAAGTTTCCAAAAGTTTTAACTTTTTTTTTTTTTTAAATTAAATTGATGGTGATGCTATAGATTTTCTTTTTTATGTCTCGGTGACCACTGAAATGAAAGCCATGGCTCTCTTTCCATTCATTTAAATAGGGGCCTCAAGATAACCCCTAAGCAATTCCAAGATGGCTGTCAAGTTGTAACACTCTCCATCTAGATTTAAAGTGATGAACACTTTGTAGTCGACAACTGGTTGTATGGCACATTTCAGGGTCTGTTTGTACACGGCACCAACTTGCACTACATATTTCCATCCATCCATCCATCCATCCGCTTCCGCTTATCCTTTTCAGGGTCGCGGGGGGCGCTGGAGCCTATCCCAGCTGTCATAGGGCGAGAGGCAGGGTACACCCTGGACAGGTCGCCAGTCTGTCGCAGGGCCAACACACAAGGACAGACAACCATTCACACTCACATTCACTCGCACATTCACACCTAGTGGCAATTTGGATTATCCAATTAACCTATCCCCACAAGCTGCATGTCTTTGGATGGTGGGAGGAAGCCGGAGTACCCGGAGAGAACCCACGCAAAACACGGGGAGAACATGCAAACTCCACACAGAAAGATCCCGGCCTGATGGTGGAATTGAACTCAGGACCTTCTTGCTGTGCGGCAACAGTGCTAACCACCGTGCCACCTACATATTTCCCACTTGGTTATATATGAATCGAGTATCCTTCACACCCTCTGGTTGTCACTGCAGTAGCTGATCTTAGATGAACTCAGTATTTCAGTGGTTGTTTGGACGGTTGTTGCTAGTAGTTGTTGAAATTATTCTTTAATTATTTCATAGTCTCCGGCTGTCACAAAACTGTCTCCAGTTTTATATTTTTTTTAATTAATTAATATTTTAAATTGTATTTAGTTTAAAAAAAATGAGATTAACACTGTTTGAGTATGATGGCTGATGCTCAGTTAAAAGGCTTTGGGAACAATAAGAACTCCCAATAGTGGTTTCAAACTTTCAGCCTTAATCACCATCCCGTCTTCACCCTTAATTTTTACCTTCTTGGTGTGTGGGGAAGAGTCCAGGGTGCTGCTGTAGTCTTGGGGATGCATCATGGTCATATCAGAGCAGCTGTCATCCAACACCTCCTGCATGCTGTTCACGCTGCTGCTCTGGCTACCCGTGCTAACCGAGGTGCTGGGAATAGAGTGGTTGCTGCCCAGGCTGTTCATCTTACAGCTGGCTGCCTCGCTGTCCTGCAAGTGCGCACAACATATACACGTGTTCAGAAACACAAATGTACACAAACACTCAAGGAACATGCTACTGAAATATACAAAAGTCACCCGTGACCTTCGCCCAATTATACCCAGGCTTTCTTCAAACTGTACCATTAAATGGAGTTGCCTCAATACAAACGGCAGGGGGGGGGGGGGAATCACTGATGCCCTATAGATTGCATTAGAGTCAAAGTCATGCTAAATTGCCTATTAACCTCTAATTGTTAAGATGTGTGTGTCTGAGTCATTCAGTAGCATCTGAGCTTATGTTAATGGGCAGTGGTCAGACAGAGGTCTTCAGATTACAAGTCAACTTGAAGGTGTACAAGACAGATACGGGATGAAACTGTGTAGCTTTTAGAAGCAAAAGCCAATTCACTTAGGTCTAAGGCAACAGGACAGGATATTTACTCAGTCTTTCCACATAAAACAAGGATTGGTACAGCAGGTTTTTCAGGGTAAGGCTTTCAGCAGTGTCTTGTTGCACCAAGGTCTGGTGGCTGCTGTGAATTGTGTCACATGGTGTAGGATGACATTACTGTCGCTACGAGCTGTCCATAACTGTTCACTTTACTTCAGGCCAGGTCAGCTAAAGGACATTTCATCTCAGGCTACCAAGACTGCATGAGAAAGACTCCCATTTGTTGTGATTTCAAAGTGCTGAAGCAGTACTGACTAGTGTGGAGTCACCATCTCTGAGACTTAAGTGTCATCCTGAGGAAGCAGATAAACTATGCTGTCCCTCAACCTTTTGTCTGAAATCATCTGTTGGCCTACAGATAGAGAATTGTGTGAAATAATGAGCTTAAACTCTGTCATTGGTGTCAAGTACAAGCACTTATTTTATGTAGTGGTGATGGAAATTTTAAATATAATAATTATTTCAATTACTTTGCGAAAATACTCTGCAGATTAACTGAATCCAAACCTCATTTTAGTGCAACTCTGCTACTTAAAGACTGTGGCTACATATATGCAATTTTTCATCTTCATATTAACTATTGTTAAGAATTGAAGAACTGTTTCTGGTGCCACTCCCTGTGATCATGCACTCTGCAGAGTTTTTTCTTTTAACATTAATTTGTCTGTTTAATATTTAAGTTTGATGCATAAACTGTTTCCCCATTAACCTCCCTTCTCCCTTTTTTTTTTCTTCCTCCCACCTCCTCCTCCTCCTGGCTCTCTCCCAAGGGCCCGTTGTGTTTCTCCTGGTATAGGATCTTTTTCATCTTGCGGTACTGCAGATTGTCGAGCTCACGCACTGCATCCTTGGTCCTCTGGATGAGGTCAATGAGAATGCGTGGCGAGCGTTCCCGACGTACAAAATCATGCTGAAGAGAAAAAGACAGACAGTCAGTTACTTCGTTCAAGGTTTTAGTCAGACTTTATTACAATACAAGGAGGAAAATACTTGGTTTAGAAACTAAAGCTAATCTTTCTATTAGGGTTATCTTTTTTATTTGCATTTCAATTGCTGTCTTCATGTCATACAGTTTAATTTAAACTGAACATTATGGATGTTTTCTTCCCAGTTTTTCAATAGAAATTCAGAAAGTATTGCCTCAGACTACTTACAATATTGGCAGTAAACATTTAAAAGGGAAATAAAATAAGCTGAACCGGAATGAAGATGAAAATTTTATATATTAACTACTTTCTTTTGCATTATCTTAAACATTGGCACCATTTACAGATCTTTTAAGTTGTTCGTAAATATTTGGAAGTCATTTAAACATGTCTAAAATTTTATTTCAATGAGCACAACAACTCTGGCAATCACTAGAGGGCGCCTGTAGGTTGTTCAACCCATTCTGGTCCCAGCACTCAATACGCTCTACTACAGTCTCTGAGAAGGTCCATATAATCGATTTTTATAAATACTCCTAATCCTTCTCATTTCAATAAATACTGTTTGAAATGCATTTGGCCTTGCACCAAGTTAATGAGAACTTTAATTAAATCAGGTCATATAACAAAAATCCCACTAAGCATTGATAATTGAGAGATTTTAGTTATTTAATCTGTATCCTTTGCTTTTGTGCTTTTTTTTTTTTTTTTTTAAGAATGAGCTACACACATTAACCTCTGTGGAGGAAAAACAAACATACTTAAGAGTTTCTTCTATCAGGGCATAGCAAAGCAAATTGGACCTTGTTATTTACTAAAAGAAAGAAAAATCCTTCCAGAAGAAAAAAAAAAAAAATATGTGAAAGGTCAGACTTCCTTTTAAAAATATGATCAGTGAATGATATAATGGTTTCACACTTCTATGGAGATCACTTAGGTGATTATCATTGCTGAGTCTGTCCTTTGCAAGTGAGATGAACCTCTGTAATCTAATGTAGGTGCAATTTGGTGGAGGTTGGGACATTGAATAATTACATAAATGCACAATGAATAACCAACGGGTCAGAGTGGGATTGGTGGGAGGTGGGAGAGAAGGTGGGGGTCGAGTGATAGTGGATGGCTATTTTTAATTTGTGTTTTTTTCATTTGTTTGTTTTTGTTTTATTTTTTACAAACAATTTAGGGGTGTCAAAAAAAAGAATAAAAAAGCAAAACAAATAAAAACAGAACAGATATTTCTGCCCAGCACTTCCTCCCACTACAACACACAAACATGTTCACACCTCCTCTTAGTCAGTGTCATTCATAAAATATTGGCTGCATAAAAGGCTAAAATGTATTCAACCTAAAGGTACGTGACTAAAATATTATATTCTGCATGAAAAAAAAATACATATATTTAGGTGTATTTTTAGCCATCACTCTCTGCACACCTTCCTCTCCATGTGACAGATGCCGGTGTAATGGGTTAGTCAGGACACAGAGGAATGACATCACACACTGAAAATAGAGATGAAAGTGATTTGTCCCATTTTCTGATTGACCTACAGCAGAATGTGGGTGGTTGGCCACCCCCATCCCATCATCCAGTGAAGTTATCTCAAGGATTCCTCCTCATTATGAGGTTAGTGTAAAGAAGAAGTGACAGCAAATCTACAGCACCTGGAGTCTTGTCTGGTATATGTATTGTGGCATCACTATTGCCTTCTACCAGAAGTACTCATCCATACTCAGTTTTAGCCTGTTCTTTTAGGATAAATTTGTTTTTGACATATACTATTACCGGTAGTAACTTTTCAGGCTACCGTTACTACTTTAGACCAGTCCACATCTACTACACTGATAGCAATAATAGCCACTAAAGGAAAAGGCTAATATGTTGGATGTATTCAAATAATAGTTCAACATTTTTGGGGAGATTATAATTTTTTGGCTTTCTTGAAAATAATTAGATGAGCGCACTAGTAAAAATCTCATATTTGCAGGAAAGTATATGGATGAAGCAATTAGTCATTTAGTTAAATTTTAGCATAATAACAGGAAACAAAGGGAATTCTGAAAATATTAAACACTTCATGAACACATCATATTGTATGTTGTTTCACATACAAAAGATAAAACAGGTTGAGGTTAGTGGAATTTTGCAAGTTGGGCAAAGTGAGAATTAGTAGACTAAGTAGTCTAACCAGCTACTCGCAACACATCATCTTTGCAAACCTTATCATTTCCTGCTTAGTCTAAGCTACATATTGCATTGAAAACAATCACAAAACACTCATTCATAAATCGGTTATTGAAATCATGAATTCAAAAAAGCAAACATTTAGATGATTCCATCCACTGAACTGATTTTTCTTGTAAAATAGGGCAACTCAATTATGCTATTAGTTTTAGATGATTAGTCAAACACAAAATTAAATTTGAACACTTCCTTTCATGCTCTGGGAAGTTGCTGTTGTGCTGTAAATATCTGTAGTTAGTAAGTAAATTTATACAGCTGAGAAACTCAGAGTTAGTTTCAACTATTCAAGTGAATATGTTCGTTTAAACGAAATGTACTTACGGGGGGCTGAGGCCACTGAATGGTTACTCTTTTATTTTTCGTAATTACCATTATTCTGAATGAGGTTTTAAAGGACAGAGAGTGAATTTAACCTGAAGCCAGTACACTAGTAGCTCAAGGCCCACAGATTAGTGACCTGATTTCCCCTTTAAAGCGCTTGGAGGGGCATGTGCCTGTGTGTGTGTGTCTATGTGTGTGTGCTTGCACTAAAACGAAGAGTAAATTTGTGTGTGTCTCAGAAGAGAAAGTGGGGTATTAATCATAAACTAACACCCCAACCCCCAAGCCCTTCACTATAAAGCAGGCCCTTGGACACTGATCCAAAGTCTGTTTGGTACTTATCCCTCTTTAATGGTTTTTTCAGTAAGGATTTGGGTCAGGGGTGCTTGGAAGAGTGCATTCCAGTCAAAAGCCCCATCCTATCCAGACAACAGTCCAGATCCCTTTAGTTAACCACTTCCTAACCTCACACCTTCCTCCATAAAGTGAGACAGGTGTGAAAAGTCCTGCTTGGGCTTCAACACCACTGAGCGTGATCACCAAGAACTTAAAATTCTTAGTGCACCAATAGGATTACCTGTTGGTCACACAAACAAAAAGATCATCTCCTCAATCACAGGGAAACACAATGGACATGCATGGATTATCAGCGTGTATGCTCATTGTGGTTTTGGAGATACATATGGGCTGTCACTGGCAGGATGGCTTTAAAAAAAACAAAAAAAAAAACAACTTGCAGGTTTAAGCGTTAAGTTTTACGAGATTATTTTATCTGTGTTTGACAACAGTAACATTTTGCGTTTTAAGGGGTTAGATGAGTTATATTATATATGAGTTTTAAGGTAAAACAACCGTTGCGGTTCCACAACATCAGTACTCAAATGCAATTATTTATGTCCAACACAAATTTATTTTCTTTGTCCTTCTACTCATTTTATTACACCATATAAAATGGAGCTCAATTGTCTTCCTGTGTCTTATCCCTTGGCTGTGAGGCAACGGGGGGAATAAAATAAAAAAAAATCTCAGTAGGATGCTTGATTCCTGTGCTTGAAGAAGACAGTGTATATATGCTTGCGTATTAGGGAGCCGTGGGTGGATGGGAGTGACTCATCCTCATGACTGACTGAGACAGGAAGTGAGGTCACAGCTAGAAAGATTACTGAGGAAACCCACTCACTCGTAGCAGCTCCCCCGACGAGGGTCTGTCCTGAGGAATTTTCAGCAGGCAATAGTCAACAAAGCTGCGAAAGAGGTCAGACCTAGGTAAAGAGGACAATGAGAAAGAAGTCAGTCATAGTCCTTCTTGGACTAATATTTTTAAAATTAGAAAAATTTTAAGTAGAAATGACAGTGACAAGCTAAAAAGCCATGCCATCTGTCCTTTTTGGCAATTAATGACTAATGTACAAGGAGGAGCAATCCACAGCTCTTTGGTGTTTAATATATCAGTGACTTAAGTAGAACAATCTTGCATAATCTCTTAGTGTAGCCCCGAATGGGAATTATATATGGATTATGTAAATATGTGGAGCAATAAAAATATAGGCCAGTGGAGCTGTGGTCTAAATATCTAATCATGGTAATCTAGCACGGTAGATATACCACCATATGTTTTGTTTGCTGTTATGAGTTGTTAAGATAAAATAGACTGGAATGCTCTTTACGTTTATTAAAATACACACTGAGGGTATACGACTGAGATCTCCCTCAACCTCTACTTCTCTCTCAGTTGCTAGCATAGATCCATGCTTAGTCTTGTAGGTCATGCGAATGTGTTCACAGTCTGGCCTTGTGTTTGTGTATGAAGCCAATGTCTCTACTTGTCTCATCTGGATGTTGCTAATGCCTCGGGCCCCTGGAGCTCCTCCAAAAATACCACAACCCTGTGCTGTCCCACACAATCGCTCACCTAAAGCACGATACTAGAAATCAACACTAATTTTACAACAGATGTCATAGGCAGCAAGTTTTAACTTTAAAGAACTGCCTTGCCTCACGTTTCTCATGACCTGCTCACAATACTCGTGCCTACTTAAAGGTTTTAAAAGAAAGGTTGTTATTTAATGAACGCTTGTGTGGAACTGATGCACATGTTCTACAGTATGAGGCAGGTAAACGGTTGCATTCAGCTACTCCTGAGGAGCTGTGTGACAGAGACAAATTTTTACAACATATTACAAGGAACTCCTGCACGACACTGCATACCTAGGACATCGCATGCATACCATGGCAGTCACAGCATGGCAGAAGTACACAGGAGTAAATTACAGGGAGAACATCAAGCACAGGGTTAATATTTGATGAGTGCCGTTTCCCTAAGGACAATCATACCACACATGCTGTGGTTACAGCAACTCAGAGGAGCAGTAGCATATTTGTTCCTTTGCTAAATTCCTGCAAGTGTCTTGCATTTTTTGCTAATTGAGATCACCTAGTTCTCGGTCCATACATGCTGCTGAATATGTATCCGCTTTTCTTCTGTTCCCAAATTATTCCTTTACTACCAAGATTGTGCTAGCTAATACTGAGCCCATTGTTCATACAATAAATATAAAGATATAAAAATATTATATAGCTTATATAGCATTTATTCATTAACTGAGAATAAAAAACATAAAAAGCTAAGCTATGGTGGCTTATGTAGAGTGCTTGGATTATTCTACTAACTAAGCCAACTGTATATTGAATAAATGATTTCACTTCTTATAGTCCTCCAGATAAAAAAAAAATGTATACCTTTTATGATGAGATTTGTTGTTAAACAGTAATTAATTTAAGCTTTTTTCTTGACTTTACAAAAAAGCATATCAGTTTTAAATGCTGTTTCTCAGTTTTTTAGATGACATAAACATTTCATGACAATATATAGCAGCTCCGCTGGTCTTGTCTGACAATGGTGATGCAAAGAGACAGCAAAGAGCTGTTTAAAACCTGCTGGCCTAAATTAAATTGCTAAATGTTTTTTGATGTCTGGAAGGACATTCCCTAGAGAATCTATTAGCTTCCGCAGTCATGAGCTGTGAGGCTGAAAGCTGCATAAAATAATGCATAAAGCAAGCTGTTTTCCCATATTTAGAACACCTCATACGTGCATGGAGGAATATATTTGTATGTTAGTATGGCAAGCTTAAAGTGTGAGTTAAATTACTTGGAATAGCAGGAGAATAATCGTGCTGTTTTGTTTAGATGCTGCCTCAAAGCTCAGTAGAAATGGTGTGGGTAGCTGCAATGTGTGTTTCTTTGGTAGCTGTTTCCCAGGTAATTACATAAGAGACTTAGAGTGTGCCCTTGCACATGGCCTGTGGCAGGGATCACAGGTCATGCAGATTAACACAGGGATGTCTTACTCTGGCTGAACCCTGACTAGAATGGACTTTAATGTTCACGGTTGACTGGATGCATTATATCAGTGGTTATACTGGATTTTTTGGGGTGTATGGTAATTTTGTAACATCAAGGTGCTAAAACTTACCACTCATTGGACTGCAGTGTGGGAGAGTCGTTCTGGGCAATGTGATATAAGGCACTCATGGCATTCATGTTGAACAAGGGTGGTTTACGTTCCGCTAAAATGAGAAAGGATGTGAGAATAACATATACAGTGTGCACATTTTCGCATCAGCTTCTCCTTGAATGAGGGAGAAGCTGAAGTCTAAAAAATAAGTAGTACAAACAAATAACTTTTAATCAGCTTAAGTCTGCTGAATTTCAGTCTGAGCCAATAAATGTATTATTTGACCACTGGGTAGGTGTTTGCTCACCCAGTTCAATACAAGTGATCCCCAGTGACCAGATGTCCACTTTTCCTTCATACTGGCCCTCGTCCATGGCTAGGATCACTTCTGGGGCCATCCTGAATACAAAGGCAGACACACGCGTATGCACACACTTTATCAAGTATGGAAAAAATCCATGAAAATGTTATAATCTTCTAAGCTTCTCAGAGTTTTTAAAGACTCTGGTATGCTGTGATAGCAGCTTAGTTTTTGGAATATATGTTTCTATACTTGTGTGACAATTTTTCGTATGCATGACTACTAGTCCACCAGTATATGGGATGCCTTTGTTTACCATTAAAGCTGCTGTGAATATGTGAGTGAATATTTTATTTTAGTGCATAAACAATTGAAAGCCAATTGCGGAAAACTATTAATATGAATTAAAAAAAAATCTTGTCAGTTCTTTCTCAAACTGAATTAATAATGACTAACATGTTGCATGTCTAGGTGCATGACTCTAGAACAACAAACATCTACCAACAACAATGTCTAAATAAAATTGGCAGAAAAAAAGAAAAAAAAGACATAAAATAGCTCATTTGTACTGAACATGTGCAAGATAAAGAAGAAACTTAATCTTCTCTTCTCTGCAGATGAGGTTCCATGTTTGTCTTGTGTGTACTGACCAGTAAGGTGTGCCCACAAAGGAGTTGGCAGGTGAGGCAATGGAGGCGGAGCCAAAGTCAGCCAGTTTGACTTGACCCAGCTCAGTCAGCAGGATATTACCAGCTTTCACATCTCTGGATAAGGGAAAAGAGCATGAAGACAGCAAAGACAGAAAAGAGAAAAAGTCACATTAGCTCCACTTATATATTATGCATATGTGCCAGGTGACTGATATGTGCCAAGTTAGTCCTACCTCCAATGAGCCAGTCCAGTTTTTATTCACTTTTGACCAACACAACACAGTTGGGTATTTAAAGATGTCATGTTTGATTTGACATTTTAAATCGATGCCCTTTGAAACTTAAAATGATACAGAACAGTAAAACGGATTTATTTGATGTGGTTGTTGGATGCCAATCATATCTTCCCACCTTAAAAGATACAACTGTGTACAGCAATAAGGTGGGAAGGTGATGTCCAAGAGTAAGTATAGACATGATGTTTTACAACTTAATTCGTAAACACTGCAATAAATGAAGAACGTAACTGTCTTATGTTATCATGTTCCATGTTTTCACTCTATGTTGCCTGTAAGCAAGGAAAGAAATAGACTCACCTGTGAATCATATTATGGGAATGTAGGTAAGCCAGTCCTAGCAAGGCACCATGGGTAATGGCAGCAATTTCCATTTCTTGGAGTGGTTTTTTATGAACTATGGAAGAAATAAGTACAATAAATGGATTGAGCGGAAATAACATGAATGATTCAAATAGTTATTTCTATCCAAGATTGTGGAAGTGCAGACTTCATGTGCTCAGCTCTGGAAAGCACAGTATCATGGCTTTAATAATTAAGACCAACTGTACTGATCTGTCCACACACTGCAGTAATAAAGTAATCCCAGTAAACAGTTGAGTTTCCTAAGCTGGCACCCCGAGTCCTGCTGTTCTAAAAATTGTGCCAAGGCAAAAGGTCACTGCAGAACTACGACTGAGAATTTTTATATAAAGGCTAAACTCCCCAGAACAGTCTGGGAACGACTGTCACAACTGTGTACTCTGTCAGTAGTGAGTATTTGAGTGTTTAAAATAAGTCAGTAGCTTCAAGAGTGGTTAGAGGATGGGGAGTTCAGGGAATTCAAGCTCTTAAAAGTGATATAGATATTTTTTGCCAGGCGCTGAAATCTAAGAAACAAATATGTTTTCCATCTGCGATAAACAGTGGTTTAAAATGTAGTACTATTACAGCAGATTACACATTTACATTACATTATCTTGCTCCAGTATCCAAGGACGCAAATGGGGAGAGTGCCCCTAAGCATACAATCACAGAAAATATTTAGTTAGGCCCACAAAATGAACCAAATAATCACAGAAAATTGGAGAACATGAGGTTTTACAAGTTTTTAAAGATAACTGCAGTTATCTGATAGCAGCCAGTTCCTTATTTTTTGGTAGTCCAAAAAAAATCCTCAATAAGGTCAAGCAGTCATAGCCTACTTCTGCTCCTAAAACAGCTTAAATTAGCTAAAGGGCATACTTTACAGTGCACAACCAAGCTAAAAGACCAAAGTTACTTTTCATTAGTTTTGTTTTGACAAGTTTCGGGTTTACAAAAGTTTCAGGAGTGACTTCCTGGAAAAAAAATGTTAACACTTCCACCCTGTTACTGACAAAAAAGCCATTATAAAATTATGAAATATCTCAATGTATTGGCATATCAAACACTGATAAACATACCCTCCAGTAAATCTGATGCAGAGCCCAGACAGTACTCCATCACCAGCTGAAAGAGAAAATAGTTAAACCTCAAATAAAATGGAAACTAATCACTCACATGGAATGAGCACCGTCATAAATTTTAATTAAAGCTTTAAGTCAAGTTTGTGAAAAGTCCTAGTCTAAAGAATGTAGAGGAAGTGGGCGTACAACAGTTAGCCACAACATTAAAATCAAACAGAAAAGTGAAGTGACTAACACTTATTATCTTGATGGCAGAGGTCTTGCGTAACAGGACAGTGTGTAGAAATAGCTCAAGCCCTAGCCTCTAAACTCTGCAGACTCAAAACTGGTCAAACATCAGTGGGATCTACCAGAGCAGGCACAACCCGCAGAAGCACCACCCAGCAATCAGCAGCCAATGTTCTTATGACAGACACCAGAAGCCCCAATGGGACAGAGTTGATTTGGCAGTGCACTGTAGGCGGTTTTGATGTTGTGGCTGATCAGTGTACACAAAGAAACATAAGTACACAGTAGGAAAACATACCGAGCAGGACATGAAAACAAAAGAATGTAAGTAAAGAATGAGAGAGAGCAGAAGAGAGAAAGATAAATCAAGTATCCTGCCAGACTAAAAAAAAAAAGAGGAACTTGAACAAAAAAAAGAGGATGTAGAAAAGGATCTACAAACCCAGGCAGTGTTGTCTTTCAAGTAGCAGCCTTTGTACTCAATTGTGTTTGGGTGTCGCAGCTGTCCCAAAAACTTGACTTCCTTAATGATGTCCTGCCACTTCTGCAAAAGGAAAGAATGATTCCAGCCTTTAGGTACTATTAAACTAACACTTAACTAAGACTTTAAATACAATGCATTAACCAGTGACAGATATTTTACATCTGTATCTCTCTTGCTATTGTCTATTGACAGAAAGGTTTTCTTTAAAGGCACTGCACCAATATAAATAATAAACAAACTGAAAGCTGGCTCCACTTCAACTAGTATGGAAAAGTTGGACAATAGCTTGCAAGTGCCCTCACACAAAATCATCACTCACTGTTTTATAAAAAGATACAAGTTGACTAAACCACTGAGATGTGGGCTTGAGTTCAGCCGAAGTACAAGCTGTGATCCCATAGGATGCCTTCTGAAATATGCTTCTGCCTAAACATTTCCAGCAGTTTTCTTGAGGTAGACACGTGTTTGTTCCAAGCTTTGCATCTGGTGTGGGCAATTATCTTCCATTATTTTCACATTATTTCTGTTCCTTCAGAGTAACTAACCACCACATGAGACATCTCACAACTTCACAAGCATAGCATCAAGCTGTGTGAAGTAGCAGAAAATGATGTAATGCTGCTTTTTGCATTCTGAGCTATACCTCCCACATCATAGAAAAAAAAAAAAGGTTATCTGACCAAACCTAACCAAATGCTCACTTGAGGTTTTTCTTTTTTTGGTCCCTCTGATATGGTTCCACAGACAAAACCATCTAAAACTGGAGCATTCACATTGTATGTGCCATATCTACATTTTCCAGCATGTATATTTTCTTACTTCAGTAGTCTGCTTGCCATTATAGGACATCTTTTTGATGGCCACCACCTCGTTGGAGTAGGAGTTCCGAGCCTGAGAGAGAAAATAGAAAAGATCACACTCTATTAAGGTCTTTAAACACAAGGTCTAAATGCTTAGGAAAAGACAGCTCACACGAAGACAAATACAGTAAACCTCCCACAGGATATAACAAGGCCTCATGTTTGTTTTTGTCATTTTTTTGTTTGTTTTCGGTACCTTTAGGGTACCTTTTTGGTCCCCTAGCCACAAAGTTATATTGGCATTCTACAACATAAACATACATACATACAGACTCAAAAGTGATCTTAATGCCCACAGGGTAACCTTTGGTCTTCTATTAAAATGTGAAAGTTAACATCAAAAGGTCACTACATAAATATTATATTTATAGAAAAAATAAAACATAACATGTACTGTACCTAAAAAGCACGAGCTATAGCAGCCTGTTATTGGACAGTGGTACTTATTAGTTCAGGGACCAATCTAATGTAAAACATCCAAGTGCAAGTAAAACTAAATACTTACATTAATCTAAAATAAATATCCACCTGAACAACGTAAATCAGGTGAGGTTTATCTATAGCCACTTTAACTGTTTGAGTTATCTGTCCACATTTACATTTGCATGCTAAACCCATGGTGTTAACCTCTGAGGCACTTTGCCTCAGGGACAGCTAGGCTGTGGCTCAGCCTAAGCCCTTATCTGAGCTTCATCCCATATACAATTGAATGGGAAATTCATGTTGAGATTCAAATGGAATTACAGTAACAGGAGGCAAGAGAGTATTCCCATTTGACTTTTTTTCAGATTAATTTGATCCCAATGATTGCCTGTCAGTTTATGCATAAGAGCATGCATTCCTCTTATTATAGGATACAGCTAGATGGCATTACATATGAGGAAACAAAAATCAATCAAAACTAAGAAATTTAAATAGGCTAATTGTATTGCTAATTGCATTAGAAGGGAATGTGTTACTAATTACAAACTCTTTAATTCAGCAACCATTATCAGGGTGTGTGTGAACCCCTTGTTGGTGTTGGGTCTGTGTTCTCAGGAGGTAATTTCCCCTTGTTTCCTTCTGTAATGGGAGTTACTCGTTTGTCTTTACACAAGTACAAAAGCAGTCACAGTTATAGTTAGGGAATTTATGTATTTGACAATGCACATTTACTGTGGTAACTACTGTATTTTTTTTCTCCTATAGTCATTACTTTTACAGATTCAGACTAACTTCAAAAAGAAAACAAACAAACAAAAGGTGTCCTTTGAGTATCCACTTTCTAAAAATCAGGTGAGAGAAGCTCCGATTAGCCACTAGTAATAGATAACAGCAACTGATTCACTGATGTACTGATTCATCTCTCAGGCAAAAATTCATACTAACCCGTCTTCAGGTTGGAGTGTATCAGAATGGGTTAAAAAAAACAAAACAATAAAAAAAACAACCTTACCTGCTTTGAATAGAAAATATTGTGATGTTTAAATAAATACTGTTCTTAAAAGATATAATAAATTAGCATATATGAAACATAAGGGAGTAAGTAGTAGTAGTTTTTGTAAAGCTGTAAACATGAGTTGCCATTGACAATGATTTTATATATCATTTTAGATGATAGTATCGTATGTATCGGTTTTGTATAACACAATAAAAACTTTTCTTTTTTTTTTATTATAATGTATCCTTAGTTCAATCACTGAAAAAATAAAGCTATTAACAACATTTACAAAAACTGCCCTTGCTGACAGCAAGCACTGTTGTAATAGGGGTAGTACAAGTGTGTCAGTGAGCACAGGATTGACATCAGGGCAGGATTTAGACACACACTGGAGATTGTCAGCCAGACGGACATGGGTACTAGGACTACTACTGATGTACTGGTCGTGTGTACGTGTACATGACATGGGATAGTAAAGCCCTGGCAGTCAAGAAAATCCTCCCCCTTCATTGACTACTACTTTGTATTTATATATCAACAGAACAGCTGTCTTGCAAGGCAGGGAGGAGGCTTATCGCCCCTAGTCCTGCATCTGGAGGAAAAGGGAGAAAGGAGGAGAAAAAGGAGAATACAGGATGCTTTTCATTCCCTCCTCCATGCAGCTTTAATATCAAAGCTTGATGAGTAATTAGTGATGATGAGATTAATAAGAAACAGAAAAAGTGCTGAGAGAGGATCTGTCTCCACTTAACTGCTTTCAAAGAGCCATAATGTGGTGCACTACATTTACAGCATACATATTCCTTTATTCAGCAGGAAGTGTAAGTATGTGCGTATGTAACTAGCTAATAACAATGATAAACTGCAATATATAATGTTAGAAGTGTTTATGCAACTTCTTAAATGATCCAACCACTTTTGCTGTTCTTTCAGATCTGTATCACTAAAGCTGCAAAACTCAAATTAAGTGCTTTAAATCTATCTCAAAAAGAATAATTTCTAATTTACTGCAAGGCCTTTGAAAGCCAGAGTTACCATAATTGTGAACTGATACTTACAAAGTAGACGGCCCCAAAGCTGCCATGGCCGATCTCATGCAGGTCACAGAAAACGTCCTCTGGGTCATCTTTGAAGAAGAGGTCAGCCAACTCGGGGTCCTTCGGTACTCCTTTCCGTGTGGACGACGGCATTATGTGCTGGACATGGGCTAGGCGCCAGGGACCGCACTCACATACACGCTACTTCTGCTACTACCACCACCAAATATCCACGACGGGTCCGGCATTGGCCAGCTAGACCTGGGAAAAAGAAAGGTCAAGAGAATAGACTATTAGGCTGATATTTACTGCCGTGCACTGGATAACAACACATTTGTTTCCTAGCATATATGCTAAAATTAGATGCATTTATACCCAAGGATGGTTGTTGATACTTGTGAACATCCAGACACTGTTTGATTTAATGTCACTTCACAGAATATCCTTATTTCATGTGCAATATGCAGGGCTTCTTTGAGTATTTTCATTAGTGCTTCTCATTGACAGCTGATAGGTGATAAGACAGGAAAAAAATTAATAAAAAAATGTTTGCTAATAATGACGACGATAGCCGTCTAGTCCTGCTGCTCATCACACACAGTCACACTTGCATACACAGTCACACGCACATGTTTGACAGCAGAAGTTGAGTCACTGATGCATCATTTCCACACATGGACATAGTGCCCGCGCACACACACAAACACACTAATGCTGACTGTTTTGTATCACAAGGCTGCAGCCAGGCCATCAAGCATGTATGCATCCTGGACACCCTGCTCCAGTTAGCTTCGTTGAACATGCAACACACATTCACACCCATGCACGCAGGCGCACAGCATCTCTCTGATACCAGTGTCTCTCATTCTCTCCCTCTCTCTTTCTTTCTACCATGAAATCTGTGTGCACATCAGCCAGATGCAGCAAGTAAATCTGGCTCCAAAGGCCAGCCCCACACAGAGAAAGCTGACATACAGGCAGAGGCAGCAAGACACACAGGCACCCAGGCCAAGACACGAAGCATCAGCATCATCCTAATCCTCTGCTCTTAAAGGGATCTAAGCCATTGCACCCACTCCAAAAATATCAGTCTTAAAGGCAAAGTCCTGAGCCCTCTGTGCCATAGCACCAGACGCATAATGATTCCAGCCTTGGGGTTTTGAATATGGACAGAAATATGTGTCACTAGGCTTCGTGTATGTTTTGGTTATTGGAATTTCGTTTGAGAAACATGGATTTTTTTTCCAACACATGGCCACAAAAAGCTAAATAACAGCTTTTATTGTACTTTAAACTGTCCACTTGATGTAACCAGGAAGCTACTGTTAGCTTCTTGTGCTACTCTTGATAAGTTTTTCCACAGATATACTGGGCTGATGACACTACCCAATTCAATGTAAAGGATATGAGCTTGGACATAAGTAAGTTTTAAAGACTTTTGAAATATCAAAGTAAGTAAAGTGAGTGGTTTGCAGCAAAAAGACTTGTTGCTGTGCTTCATATTCCAAAATCTAAATATAAATCAAAATATACAGTGACACTGCCCACAGTCTATTTCAGTGAATGTTAGAAATAATGATGAAGAAAACCACAATGACACACATGCTGCTTCTTATGAACTTCTGCATACAGAAAGGTCTCCTGGAGCACTGTGACAGCCTGCTGCCATTTAAAAAGCTGCCGTAACATCTCAGCTTTGCGTAAATCAGTTGTGCTGTAGCCTGACTAAAATCAATTTCATGGCATTTAGCCCTGGCTTCTCTTGAAGAATGCTCCACAACATTCTTGTAAGTAGCCACAGATTTACACATAAACAACGGCCATGGTTCCAGTTTATCAGCCTGTATAAGGTGAGAGATCATACATGCAGGTTTACAAATTAGTTTAAGGCATCTATTGGTCATAGAGGGTTTTTTTCTCAGAAACATAAAACCCTAATATGGCTTCTTCATGACTACAATAAAAATCTTACAGTTGATGAAGTGTGTACAATATAGCAGTGTAGCTGTTTGTACACAAACTTCTACTGCGCACAGTTACTGGTGCAGCTCGAAGCTCTTTGTGATCTCATCAAATATCCAATCAATGAGCTTTTTCAATAATGTGGGTTGTAAATTAAACATTAGTACTATTTTATTAATGTGTATTTTATATTTATTCCAACATAAAAGTGCAATAAAAGAATATAAATCAGTTTAAGAAACGTGCATACATCGCCTTATATCTGGATGCATGTGTGTGCAATGTTTATTCTTACATAAACACACATATACAGCAGTAAGTATTTAATTTGCTTTTTCCTAAGTGCACCTACAATATGAACCTGTGTGTGTCCATGTCTGTGTTAGTGACTCTGAAACATTTGTCTGTGTGTCTCCTGGTTGCATCAGCCCCGTCTTTCTCTCATCTCTCCTGCTTAAGCTCTCTAACATAACTACTTAAAAAAAAAAAAAAAAAAAAAAGCCTGACACAACCTCCATCTCACCTTTCTCCCCACACCCACAGCATATAGTGCACATAAGTACAGATATACATGTACATACCCTCACTATGATGCATTCATTAGTTTGTACAGGGTAACAAAAATGAGAGGGGGGAGAAAAAAAAAGTCCAACAGAGTAAGTGGGCTTTACCCAAACTCTGAAAGCTGATCTAAGCCACAAAGATAGAACAATCTCCTGACTGTTTCCAAGAGACAAAAATGAAGCAAATGAACACCTAATTCATGTGATCACTCCAGAGACTGAACACCTTCTCTCGTTCTTTTCCATTCTTCCTCCTCCAGTCTCCCGAAATGTGTGAAGTGATGCAATGTGGCAACAACAGGTTGTAACTCAGGGGGCTTCGTAAACCTGTTACTAGCCCAGCAAAGCCCAGTGTTTGGACAGTTTGCTCTGTGTGTGTGTGTGTGTGTGTGTGTGTGTGTGTGTGTGTGTGTGTGTGAAGGATCTATGAATGGCATTGTTCTGAGAGAGCTGCTTAGGCAAATGGCTTAGACAGATTAAATGCTTGTGTGTGTAAATTTTTTACAACATACTCAGAGCCATATTTTCAAATAATGACACTATACATATGCGTAGGTGTGAATCTTTTTGCATGTGCAGAAATAATGTACACCTAGTGTGTAAATGGGATGTGTGTGAGGTGCAGGTGGGTAATTAGGCTACCGGATTTGCTATATACAATAAACTATACATCATAAATACAAATTATGTGCAAAAGAGATTATGTGATTTATGCTAATCTGACTAGTACTTACACAAACACAGCTTCACTGGAGAATTTAATATGTTTTGAAGAGCAATTAGAAGGATTTTCCACTAAAATTCTTGATAGTGAGTTCATACATGAATTGGCAGTGTTTGGTCCCAAAAAATTCAAAACATACCGTTTCCAGGTAGGGGTTAACATTGACAAGCTTTTATCAGGTATTACCAGTAAAAAATCCTGTCATGATATTTACAAATGTAATGTATTATCTTTCTAGTGCACATATTTGTTAAAAAAAAAAAAAAAGTTTAAAGCAACAACAGTGCTTGTATCTTGATACACTACACCAACAACACATTTATTCTAATGTCAGTAAACACAATCAAAAAATATTTATGGGACATATATAACATAACATTAGGCATATACAAGAAACATACAGTGTGTGAATGTGTGTGTGAATGGGTGGATGACTGGATATGTAAAGCGCTTTGGGGTCCTTAGGGACTAGTAAAGCGCTATATAAATACAGGCCATTTACCATTTACCATACATGCATAACAAAGCATATCCATAATACCCTTAGGCCCCCTCTTAGCATTGCTATCACTAATTGATGTGCCAACGTGTTCTTAAGGACCACTCAAGCTGACAGATATGGCTCTATACCATCTGCGGCACTGCAAGTATTTAAATGGGACACCGCAATGTAAATAAGCTATATATCATAAAATGGTTCAGAAAGCCAATCATACCAATACTGTTCAAATTGAACATTTAGAAAGGTTTTCAATACAGGATTTGTATTCATTTTTTTTTTAAATGATTATATTCTTTTAAACAATACCTGAATAATAGACTGTGCAAGGGCATAAGAATTAACTGGGCTACCACATAGACAGATAAGAGAGAAAAGAGGAAACAGAATTGTTTTGTATTAGGGCTGCTCAATTAATCGAATTTTAATCACGATTACGATCTGGGCTTTCAACGATCATTAAAAATAACTGAGCCGATTATTAGCCCCTCCCTCATTTATCCGCGACACCTTAAAGGCCGGTCCGTGAAAATATTGTCGGGCATAAACCGGTCCGTGGCGCAAAAAAGGTTGGAGACCGCTGATTAAGAGAACCCGAGGGAAGCTCGGAAAGCTAAGCAGAAGTTATTTGGAGAGGAGAGTGACAAAAAAAAAAAAAAACTTCAGTGGTGTTGCACACTATTTTATATTATTTTTTAAAGTCATTGTTAACCCTTTAAATCCGGTCAGAGCAGCACGCTCCGTTTTGTGTAACTACTTTTAAATCCCTGTAGAATCTGAACCACGTAAGCTAGCGCAATAATTTGTTTTGCATATGAAACCGGAGGAGTTGTACTTACAACTTATGCCATCAGCTTGTCCTCGGTCACGGTTTCCTTCCACATATAGCTTTGCAAAAATTGCATAAAAAGCGCTTGCAGGAACAAAAACATAATATTCCAGAAACACGCTTTGCCGATCCGATCAGCTGTTCATAACACTTCCCACAGTGAAACAGATGTCAGCGCGAACTGTCTCATGTCCGCCATTTCCTGGCCGAAACCGGAAGTGACGTCATTTTCGCGGAAATGTAGTTTTTTACTTGTAGACCTTAAAAACCTCTACTGGTCATGTTTGACTTTTCTGAATAGTTTCTGGGATGCTTAGAACTCGAATTGCACAGCTGGAAATAGTTTATTTTGATGCACCTGCTGTTTTCTTTGCAAATTTGCATCATAGGATTGTTTTTTTTGTTTTACCTGCAGTGTATATAAAAATTGGTGTATCTCCAAAATAAAACTATGAAGACACTCAAAATAAATTTCCTGTTGTTGTAAACTATTTTTTGCAACTTTTTTGTATTTAAAGTTTTGAAGGATAAGCCTCTTAAATTTCTCCAAGTAGAAATATATGTAAAAAAACAAAACAAAAACGATTTTCAATTTTTTTGTAGTTTATTGCACTTTTTTGCAATTAATGTAGTTACTATGGACTTAATGCATACATATTATTAAAATATGGGCTATAACAGTTATTTAGCAACTTGAAATGCTCCCACAAATGGCACTACAACATGTAAAAAAATAATATAAGCTCTGGCGGACTTGGTTCTATAGTAGGTCTTAAAGGGTTAAATAAATATCGTCAAATAATCGCGATCTCAATTCCAGTGAAAATAATCGTGATTATCATTTTTGCCATAATCGAGCAGCCCTATTTTGTATAATTGATATTATTGATAAATGAAAACAGACGACAGCTTCACAGAAATATTGAGTGTCTTCTGTGCAAAAGGTGAGTAAACTAATTCTGAAACCCACTGTATTGTACAGGAGTTATTAAAAAGGTTTCTAAGACCGTATCAATAATAATCAATAAATGACAGTATCAATAATTGCCTGAAAAAGACAAGCTTGGAGAAAGAAGAACATTTTCTTTGCATGCAGTCATTTACAGTAGGTTCACGTCTATCTAAAGTCATGTGTGCACAAATGAAGTACATGCTTCTGAGGTTGTTTGTGTACATTTACATCAAAAATGCAGGTATGCACTAATGTATGTATGTTTATGTTTACACATGGATAAACAGGGTACTGTACACAAGCATGTATCTGCACCAATACATCAATGAGAGCACACAATTGCCCATATGTTTCTGTATAGCCAGGGGGGTTTAGCAGCTTACTGGCCCTCCTCCCAGCTTTAGACAGGAACAGGAATTAGACAGACTGTGGGAATTCTTACTGGGATTCAAATCACCAGCTCTAATCAGAAACGGGGAAAAAAAAAAGAAGCAGAAAATCCACCAAACTGTACACTGAGGCTAGTCCTATGGTGGGTATGTGTGTGAGAGTGCAAGAATAAGAATTACGTAATAATCCAGTTCTCTCAACTCCTATCATGACATTATAGAAAGCGGGCTTAGAACCTTAGTAGTGTGTATTAGTGTAGTAGTGTGCGCAGATAGAGCCTCACATCTCACTGGAGTAGGAGAAGGTCCTTGGAGGATACGGCATTTGTGTGTGTGACATGTGCATGTATGTGTGTGTGTTATGCCTCTGCATGGCATAAAATGGGTCAACCTTGTTATTGTATGAATAATATAAAAGCCTACTTAAATGCACAATCCAAGGTTGTATAGTGATGACAACAAGCCAAATTAAAGCTACAGATGTGATAACACTCTTTCTTATTGTGGAAAGTCTGTGAAGTGTATGTTCTGAATCAACACAAATGGCCATTTATTAAGGATAGACTACATATATTTGGCACAACCTCAATAGTATAATAGCTTAATTTGAATGGTAATTCTCCAGACTGCTGCCTGGCCACTGAGTTCAGGCAGATGTAGTGAACTGATGACTCTAAAGCACTCACAGGCAGTGGTGGAGTCCCCACTGAAGCACAAGCCTGAGGGTCATTTTGACCTGTCCTGAGGTTGAGCAATGATATTAAAATCAGGAACAAGTAGATAAAACTCCAAATGCAAGCATCAAGCAAACTGCCACCATCAACTATTAAGAGCATTATCTTTCTGCAATTTTGTAGACTCCACAAAGATGCACACATGCAACCTGCACCCTTCTCTCATCAAAGGAAGCAAAGTCTACCTGCTTCTATATGCATAATATTAGACAAATCACCCACCATTACATAATAAAGGATTGGTGGAGAGAGCAATAATAAAAAGGATAGATAATGTATTTGAAGAAATAGGTGTCAGGACTGTCAAAAACAGGTATATCAGTATTTTGCACATGTCTCAACTCTGTATATTTTTATATATTTTATTTATTGTTTACTCTATTTAATTTGTAAAATATGTGTACACACACACACACACAGAAAAATATTTAGTATACACATCCAGAAATGCATATACTATTATATATTGTACATATATTTATTAGTTTCAGATGTAGCCATTCTTGTATTTTGCTTGTTTACATTATTGTATTTTGCACAACTCTGTTGCTTGTGAAGCTCGCACACAAAAATTTCACTCACGTGTACTGTACCAATGTACCTGCACATGTGATGTGACAATAAAAGTGACAATAAAAGTGATTTGATTTGATTTGATTATTGGAGCTTTCAGTTTAAGCTCAAGGGTTATTTTTTTGTTTGTTTTTAAGGACAGATTTTGCAGTTTGTAGCTCTTATCTGTGTACTACAAATAACCCATCAAATTAAATTTATTATGGGCATGATATTCAGTCAAACAGAATCTAATATTCTGACACATGGGGTTATCATGCAAGATTAGCAGTCTGTTGGTTTGGTGAACAGAGTGGCCTGGAATGGAGTGAAATTCGAGGCCTAAATTATTGTTGCAGTCTGTCTCTGTTCACAGTTAATTCATCTTCTTTCAAATGGTAGCCACACTCACGAGGACGTATGCAGGAAGCATGAAGAGTTAGGCATATTATATAAAATAAACACAAAAAACCCTTTCATTTCTTTGACAGATAGATTTCCATTCTCATATGAAGCCATGACACAAAGCTGCTAAGGGCATTAACATTTAATCAGGTGGCAGAATCACTTCAGGCTATGTGAGCCCCTGTTTTCCTATGAAGAAAGTGAAGACATGAAACATTTGCAGCTAAAGTCAAAAGTTCACTCCGTTTCATCCTCGACACCTTGCCAGTTACATTTTTAAGCAGTATTTGTGACCTGTCTTATGGACCTGATTGTGAAGCAGCTCTCTAAAGTGTGAACTTAACAGATTCTTTGCCCTTGAGCTCACAAGACTGACAGTGAGGGGAAGTCGAGACATTTCAAATAAGTCTTTATCCTTGCCTAGAGAGGCGTTCTGTAACCAAAATCATTCCTCTCTACCACACCCAATCCCCACAAGCTTTTTTCCTCCCCAATCAGGGTGTGACTCAGCAGCAAGTTTTGCCTACGGAACAGAATGTACACTCACTCACACACGCGCGCTTTCCTTTTCACCGATTCCAATGATGGCTGTGGGCTCTCTGTGTAAAGATGACAAGTTGGCAGAAGGATTTACATTTTTGCCTAATTCATAAAAGACTGCAAACCACAGACAAACCTCAAGTTCTTCAATCGCTACAGCTTAGTGGTGCCCGAGCAAAATTACTTTCTATGGAAAACTGAAAACAACTGTGGTATAACAAAGTAAACCAAACAAAAACGTTCCTTTTAATGCAACCCTTGTCCACCAAATTCAACTGCAGTACTTAATCAGAGTCACTTCAAAAACACAATCACCATGACTATAGAAAAAAAGAACAGTGATGTAGCTGTGACATAACATGAACTTTCATTTTAATTTAAACTGCTGTTAACTTCAAAACTGGTCCAGGCAAGAAAGTTTTTTTCATGTCACAACCTGAGGAAAAATTCTTGCAAATCAGTGTGAAAGAGAGGTGATTGGCTGTTAAGTACATCAGAGAGCCAGCAGGGCAGAAGCTTTCAATATTGACCCAGTTTGCACTTGGCTGATCCCTGTGTCATCTGTCTTAACTGTAACATGAAGGGGATTTCTGACACACAAATGAATTCATTGTATTAAAAATAAAATAAAACAAAAAATAAAAAACTGCTCATAGACAGATTGTCATAATATGCAAAAACAATACATCAAACAGCCTCAGAGAGTCAAATACATAACCTACCTGTAGAAATGTGTTGAGGGGTATGTAGGACTAGCCTGTCTTCCCTCTCTCTTCTCGGTTTAAATCCAGTGTTGCATTTTTTCAGATGCCCTCATGACTGGTGGAATACTGCTCCTGGGGTTTAAAAAAAAGAAAAAAAAAAGAGGCAAAAACAAACAAATAAAATTTTGGGTGGGATATTTTAGACACTATGATTATCAATTTGATCTCGTATCATTAGCTTCACTCTGAAAGTGCCTACTTTGTCAACCATTTAGTATTTTTTCCCCATTTCACAACATTTTACAGTCTCAACAAGCATCTGAACTACATTTTATATCATCTTCCTTACTCTAGAGTACCAAAGGGTTGTTCATTGGCTCATAAAACAAGAAAGGAGGAAAGTAATATTTACCAGTAAGAACCATAAGGAATTCTTTACAGCCATAGGTGTAGTGCTCACAGAGTGTACGGTAACAAAGGTCACTAAATCATCACTGAGCGTAAATAATCAAAAGTGTCATGTAAAAATTTAATTTCGATTGATTGATTCATCAGGTCAACAGCATATATATGAGATACACTAAATTATAACTGTAACCATGCCATAGGTGGACTCTGGAACTGAAACAAATAGCATGACACATCTGATAACAGCAGATGGTGAAATGACTCAACAGCCAATGAAAATCTTTGTAGTGATAGATACTTATTATGTTCTCAGTTTCGGGAAAGATGGCAATGTAATTTCCATAACAAAAACAGAAAATTTAGCGGAAATGTAATCTGTGTACATTTTCTCAAAAAGGCGGGCTTGAGATGTTTTTTGCCTTAAAATGCTCATTGGTATAACTTTATTCAGTGCAGCAGTAAAAATACAGGCACCATCTTCATGGATCCACAGTCTACCTTTATGCAGAACGACAGATACAAAAACCATGTTCGTGTTGAGTGATTTTCTACACCCACTTGGCCATTTTCACAGGGAGCTCGAGGTCTATGCCAGACTACAGTCAGCTGACAACATCTCAGGCTAGATATCCGAGCATTTTATATGAAGAAGTGCTTCCTATTTTGCAGACAAATGCATCTTCTTTCAAATACATGAGTTCAAGGACGCTACATACAGTGCTTATGGACACAAGCTTTTGCAAGCACACCCACAAGCAAGCATAATATTTTGTTTTCATCCACGTACACACACAGTATTACACATATAGTCGATTCACACATACACATCAAATCTGAGAGAGTTGTTCTGACAGCAGAGCGCTGTCAGCTACTGGGCTTTATTTCGTTCTGACAAGCAGGTGGAACAGCATCAACTACCAGTGAATCCAACCTCACCCACAACTACATAATCGTTTTGAGACGGGCACACAATAAAAATCAATTGTTGTCTCGGACAATCAAGATTTACAGTAGATCTGTTATTTAGGACACAAATGACACTGTGACCTTTTTGTTTGAGCAACCGAATTCCTGTGTCTAATCAAACTGGAATGAGTCCTTTCCTCATCTCCTCTGCCTCCCACATTACAGCCATTTTTACCCTTCTCTCTCTCTCTCTCTCTCTGTCTTATTGGTTAACCCCCACTACTTCCTCCTTTCTCTTTTTGATGGTGCCGAGTGGCAGATTGGACGCTCAAAGGAACCACATTCAATAATAAAATAGGGAGAGGGGATTCAGAGATGAGAGAAGAGAGATAAAAATGTATTGTGCCCCTTCTGAGTGTCCCTGAATGATTTATAACACAACTGACGCTTGCATGAGCCTCTGGGAAAGTTGTGGCTGCACTTCTCCTCCTCCTCGCTTACTCCACCCTGCCTGGCATTTATGACCAAGCAACAATGAAAAGAAAAATATGTACAGTCTATGTAGTGGGAATAAGTATAACAGTACAGGTTTATTTGCATCTTTTATTTGAGTCTTCGAGTTCTTGACGAGGTCAGTTTTATTTGATGGACTGATAAGAACATAAAGGCAGCATTGTGAGTGTTTTAAAGAGGTTTCGATTGTCTTCACTTTGAAATAAAATAATACATTTTATACTGATGTACTGTACTGTGTGAGCTATATAAGGGCTTTTAAAATACACTACTTTGAAATGAGTCAAAATCTTGTTCAGTTAATTATGTGACATGGCTGTACAAATTGTAATAATTTCATTGAAACAATCTTTTATCAAATTGGATTGCTGATTAATTATCTGTTAACTGAGCAATTAGTTAATGGATTAAGGGTTAGAGGTATAAACACAGAAAATGCATGCAGACTGTAAAGATACTTCATTTGAATAAAAAAAAAAACATGAATATTTTATGTACAGTACAAAAATGAAGAATTAATCAGCAGAATGAGTTACAATAGATAAACCCTGTTGTCACAAGCGAACATAATCGAGTCTTAAGGCAATTTTGTAAATACTGGTCCTTTACACATTTTATGTGAATGAAACAGAAAAGAGGTCATATTAAATTTAAAAAAATGAAAGTTAAACTGGAATGTCTCCTGGCCTGGTGGCTGAGAAGCATACTGCTGCAATGCTAACCAAATGTTTCAGAGCATTCAGTGGATGTGCATACATGTGAGTCGTGGTGTTGGAGGAAAAGAGAAGGTTATAAAGGTTAGCGGGCCAGCTGCAGCATGACATGATGAAATGTGCTTTAACAAAGAAAAAAAAACAAAAAAAAACAAAAAAAACAAAAGAAAAACCAACAGAAAAATGGCTGAGACTAAGGCACAGAGCATGTGGTAATCACTTAAACAGTAAAGTTAAAAAAAAAAAAAAAAAAAGGGTTAGGGATATTGTGGGTTTGTAGAAGATAAGTTAAAGAGTGTGACAGCCCATGTGAAAAGTTTCTGATTTTAAGGCTCTTAACTAGTCCATGCTCACCTGTACAAACATAAATGAGTGAAATACTAATCAAATTACTTCTTATTCCAAGTTCAGAAGAATTAAGGTAACGTATGCTCTGGAAAACATGCATAACAGCATCTCTGACATTCTATGTTAACATTCTTTCATAAACTTCATTAGTGTATTGCCTAGAAATCAAAATCCTGAAATCCATCTCTTACTTTCTGTTCCTCCTGTTATGACACACTGTGATATGAATCAGAAATCTTGAGTCACATGTTGTCAATTTCCAAGACACAACTTGGCCAACAAAAACTGCTTCAACCGCCTAACATTGCATTTCTTATTTTTGGTTGAAAAAAATAAAAAATAAAACAAAAAAAGAAAAACTGCTTTCAAGGGGATTGGCCAAACAATTCATCAAGTGAGATGTCAGGGTGTCAAACATGGACTTTGTCCAACTTTAATCCCCTTTTAGTTTCAGTTTTTAGATGTAAAAACAAAATGTCACAAAACTGATTGTAGACGTTATAAACAATGACATCACTTCCTTCATGAAAACCTGGGGAATTTTGTGCAATCTAAGAACTGAAAGCACGAGAAATGGTGTCAGTAGCCAACTTTTGAATTATGTGCATAATTGGAGCACTAAAAACCAGTTAGGCTAGTTTGATAGTTCATCCTTCTTTTTTGAGTGTTGATTTTCCTAAATTTAAATGAATGACACTAATACTCAGAGTTTACAAATGTAATCAATGACTCCCAGTGTGGCTGAGGATGACTGAGGTGGGTTTTTGATGAGTCATTTTGGAGTTGTGCTTAAAATCATGTCCCATAGTGACACACCGCTTTATTTAAAGCCGAGGCAACCAAAATGCGAGGCTATTTCAACAACACGAAAAATTCTTCCCGGATGAAAATAAACTAATCCAGCGAGATAGAAAGAAACTAAACATTATGTTCTGATTATTCTGCCAGGGTGGCATGGTGTGGATTTTTATAGCAGTGACTCATTTTCACACAGTGAAGAATACACACATACACATACATAGTTTATGCTGTAAAGCAGGATTTGGAGACTTCAGGGCAGCTCTCATCTCAAGAGCTTAGTGGCACTACTGAGACATGCATGCATACAAACGCACAAACGCACACAAGACTGTTACCTTCTCAGATTAGTTTTAAGCCTAATGCCAACATAAATGTAGGCGTTGGTGGATTGAGGGACAAATACTAGACAAATAAGTGGCCCATCCACCGACCTAAACCCTGGGCCAATTCTTACTCATTAGTTTATTTGAAGTGATTCGCTCTTGTTGCCTTAAAGCAACAACAGCTCAGAACCTTACAGTGGGTACTTTATTTGTGCTTTAGATGACTTATGATGAACTCTGCACAGATTACTTTGATGGACCTCTACATTTCTATCTCGCTTAAGCACCGTGGGGATGAAGTACAGATTAGAGATGAGCTAGTGTGCCTACGATCGTGACTTAAACTAATGCAGAGACAACAAATGTAATCGGCAGCTTTATCAGCAGAATGGGGGTTTTTTTTTGTTTGTTTTTGGGGGGTTTCCATTGTGTGAATGGAAAAAAAAAATGTGGAAGACTTTTGGTCAGTAATCACATCCTTAAAGAAAAAAGGGAAAAAACTAAGTCCCCACTCTATAAAAAAAACTATGTCTGGATCGCCATAACTTTCACAGGAAGCATTTTAAAAATCATGCATAGAGCTAGAAAAGGCTCCGTGGCATTTGTCAGCTCTAGGTAAGATTGTCTGTTTACTACTGTGTGAGGGGGAGGGGAAAAAAAAGAAGAAGAAGTGTTGTTATGCTTCCTACCACTGATTACCCTGAAAATTCACATAATGTAAAATAAGGATGCAAGGATAGGGGAAAAAACATCTGCAGAAGTCTTGATTTGACTGGCCAAAAACCCTCACAAAAAAACCCAACAAAAAACAAAGGATTCATGTTCCCTGTAACACAAACACTAAATAAGAATGGTGTTAACAGAAGCGCAAGATGAAAACATTTTTAAAGTATACTCCAAATAATATCAGCTGGATGTTCCACAACACTTGTGGATGATATTCTGCAGTCACATGATTTAAACTATTTAGAGGGGGGCAAAAAGGCACCGCTCAACAACAAAACTGTATTCCAGCTGTGAAACATAGTGGAGGCCAATATCATGGCTTGCTACCCCAGGGCCTGGATGCTTTGCAATAACTGAAGAAACTTTTAATTCAAATCTGAATCAAGAAATTTTACAAAAAAAAAAAAAAAATGTCAGGGGAGCAGTCCATGACCCTAAAACGTCAGAGAGGGTGAGTGATGCAAGACAATTACCCAAAACTCAAAAGCAAATGAACAACACGATGATTTAAAGAAAAAGAGAGCACAAGAGAGACAAATGTCTTGTTTACCAATGGCCGCTGTGCCATGACCTGAAGAGAGCTTGTCAATCAAGTCATCCAATAAATAAGCCAAACCCATATTTTACAAAGATGATTTCTCATCAAAACAGCTTGGGTTCACTATATTTTGTTAGTAATCAATGCCAAAAACTGGTTATTCCAAATGGTAAAGGATTCAAAAACGTTTGTTCTTGCAAATACACTGCCAGAATACATAACAAAAACAGGTTTAAGAACCAGCATTTAGACAGAAGATAATGTCACTGGGTCACTAATGGTGGTGTATAAAGTGCGCAATACTGTGTCTCCAGACAGCTTTTTTGATCATTCAAGACAGAAAACTTTGAATAAATCTCTAATTGTAAAATAATGCCACCCAAATGTTCCCGGTCACTACTGTCATTAACACATGTTGATAATCTTAAATTCTTTCAGCCTTTAAAAGATATTCACTGTTAAAATGCATTTTCAAAACAGCCATGAAAGTCCCTGAAAGACAATGCTTCAAAGCGTCACTCTGTGCTGTACTCTTATTGAAGTGAAATTGAAGGCTGATACCCATATCTTCCAAAAGGTCAAAGCGCAAGTATGTGTAAATTGTGTGTGACGTGGGTCCAGTGTTTTGAGTGAGTCTAGTGTATAAGAGATAATGTTACCAGCACATTGCTGCAGCTACTGTGAAGTACATCCCGAAAGGGGTGATTAAGTTACTGTAATCAACCATAAAGTGCCAAGACATGCCAATTCACTGTAACCAAAATAAGGTCCTGGTTCATCCAATATTACCATAGTGTTACCCAGTCCCTCTATTTAAGCAGAATTGGTCAGAACAGAACCTAAGACTTTAGTTATCTACTAGCAACGAATGCTATGAAATTTATTCCATTGCTTCATTTATGTTTATGCTCTTACACAATACTGAAGTTGAAATCCTGCCTCTGAAAGAGGCATATTGTACTTTATATAAGCCTGCAATTATTGCAATTTCAATAATTTTAAAAATTCGGATTCAGGGGCACCTCCAGCAACAATGGCCCTAATGTTACTCGCAATGTCTATTACAGTAGAACGGCTCTCAATAGTCCCAAGTTACACAATGCACACTTGTGACAAAGCAGAGGAGGACGGCCCTTTTGTGTCTTACAGCTTTGTAGGTCAATGGCAATTTTAATCTCCACATTGATGTAGAAAAGCCATTTTCAATTATGTAGACCTACAGAGTGTTATGTAATGAGAATGGAACAAGCACAACCAAGACACATAAAAGCCTTCACACATGAGAATGATTTGGAGGCCTATTATATCTTTGGCTTTGGGCCTCTTAGACTTGAGAGGCCTAAAAACTTAATCTAATCTAAGACGTGGAGAGAGTAGTGATGAAAATGTATTGAAAATTTCAATAAACAAACAGTTAATTCATTTCTAAAGTAACTGAATGAAAAATAAAAAGATTTTCAGATAGAAACATTTTGCATTTAATTCCATGTAAATTTAAATCTTAAATTTAAAAAAGGTTTAATTTCTGTTTGACAATGTGTATTGGAATAAAAAAGTAAATGCAGGACAAAAAGAGTTCTGTGAAGATAGAAATGTTGGTTTGCTAAAAATAAAGTCATTACTTCTGATTGTTTGCACTGGAAAAACTGCTTCTATCCATCTCGGCACAGTGAAAGATAAAGCCAGCAAAATCAAATCACACAGATAATCTAACATAAGTCTCAGCATATACAAGGATCATCTTTGAAATGTTCTTTCCAAGACCTAAAAGTTCAGAGGAGATTATTCTGAGTTGCTTTGAAACATTTTTCCATCCAAGAAGCTACAAAAGTATTTTATCCTAATTTGGAGTCTTGTAAAGCAAATTCACAGTACCCAAGCCTCTCTATACGAGTGATTTTCATTTGTACTGAGGTAATGAAGTAGCCGACCTGTGTGGTATCTAAAACATCCCCCAATTAATGCATCACCAGCATACCTTGTGCGTTGGACACATGTGCACTTGTCTGAAAATGGTAATGAAAGCTAGGCATACTCACACATATGCAGGCACACAAACATACGCACAGCACTGGTCACACTCATTCTGCTGCACAAAGACCATCCTTCATTCACTGTGAAAGCTTTTTCAGAGAAATCCCATGAATACAGAGGGGTCGGTCTGTGTGTCTGTCCCTCTAGAGCAAAGCCTGGAGTTTTCTCATTAAAGCCATTCATCCTCTCTGGCAACTATCTGTGCTAGTGCCTTTTCAGCTGAACATTTTCTTCCAACCCTGTCAATAGTGTGTGTGGTCTACTGTCTTGTTTTTTTCCCCCCAAACTCACAGTCTCTCTCACACACTGTCTTTTTCCAAACCCCTCCTCCCTAAATAAATACAAACACAGACACACACAGACACACACACACACACACACACACACACACACACACACACACACACACTGAAACAAGTAAACACACTAAGAGCAGTGTCACAGAGCCCCATCACCAGGCTGCTAAATTATTCAACAGTCCCTCACAGCCAATTTTGCACATAAGAGAAAGTAAAAGGTGAAGAGCAGGAGGTTTATCTGTGGGCACGTCTGGCTGGGAGCTGTAGGATCAACAGGTTACAACCACACACACAACAAAGAAAGAAGTAGAGATGACGAGCAGGAGAAGAAAGCATTTAACTACAAAAGCTCAGTATTGAAGCTGTATTAATGAAAACAAGAACAGCAATTTAATGCATTTAATTGGCAATTTAAAATGTTGCCTCTCTCTCAGAAATATATGGAAGGTGGTGAGACCACCATTTTCATTGGAATAGGTTTTGTTCTGAACAGATTTCTGGTTTTAAACTTATTCAATCCTAACTGAACAATTCTAAAGTTTGCACCAAAAAAGTAAAGAACCACCCCAGCTGCTTTAAAAAAAATCCAAGCAAGAGTTAGAAGTTCTGTTTTTATTTTTAATTCCCAACAGAATAAAACATATTTCTAAATGTAAACTGCAGCACAGGATTTTCAGTTGTTTTTTTTATCTGACAGCTGCATTCACCACTGTTATCTTGATAGTTTTAAACGATAACTATGCCATACTGTGAAATATCTGCATAGATAATCTAGAGTTCAATAGTTAATTTTCCCCTTAATGAGGAAAAATATACACAGAAAATCTGATCTCAATACGGTAATAAAAACTTATTAAAGTATCAGAAAATATGTGTGAGAGCTCAGGTAGTATATGCACATTTCTACAAGTGGATAACATAACATTCAGAGGAATGGAAAATTAGGACCAAAATTTGTGACTGCTATGAGGGTAGGGTGACTGCTCCTATAATGCAATGGCCTTGTAAATATTTTACACCTAGACAGACATTCATTTCATAGTTGTGGTGCTTTTTGGCCAGTGTAGGCAACAGCAAATCAGTGTACTTGACTTCTTTATGGCACGTTTATGTTTGTCAGACATTCGGTTTGTCTGAGGATCCCACATCAAATATTTCCATGTAAATATTTTATCTACAAACTAAATCAGAACATCTGACAACTACTCACCTCACACTGGCTTTAAAAAACTGAACAGGCAGGAAGCTATAGCACGTTTTGTTTGTTTTTTGCGAGAACAAATTGCATCTTCCTTTGCAACAGTTTAAGTAAAGGTTTCTATTTACAGTTCAAATAAACAAAACTGATATGAAAAAAGCAAAGGGATTAAAGAGGTTAAAGATGGGCTATTAAAAGAATTGAGAACAAAAAAAGAAGGACAGGGAAGCATGCAGTCAACAAGGCCAACAAAGCACGAGACAACAGAGTTATTGAACTTTGACATCAAACACAGACACACCTTTGTTCCACTTTAAGGTGGATGAAAACATAACAGGATTTTTATTACTCTTTTCTACACATACAGACAGTGCCAGAGAATGAAGACTGTGTTTTGATATTTATGTTTTTTGAAGTAAAAATCTTCAGCACTTTCAACTTTGTTGTAATTTAATATTGATTTTGGTGTTTAATAAAGTATAGGCTCTAAAATTTTAACTAAAGAGAATAAATCTGTTTCTTTAACTGTTAAGATTCAGTATTAACACAGACATATGTCAAAATATAACCTTTTAGGAACTGGTATTACCATAACCAGTATAAAAATATTTTGAATCTTACCTAATCTCAGAAACAGTTAAGCTCCAGTGTGCTATTTTATGACCCTTACAGCTGCGTCATGGCAGCTTTCTGTTGTATATTTTATCTTCTATGACGTGCCTGCAATTAAAACATGTCTAAATGTGGCAGGTCCATGTTTATGTAATTCCTTTTCTCCTGGGCAATCATTTTGGTCAAACTCTATTTTTTTGAAAACCCTCGTAGGCCCTGCACAGGATCAGTTCATTATTTTAAAAGCACGACTCCACCAGCGCCACCTCCTCTAAGCTGACTCACTGAACAAACACCAACATGCACATGTTGGATTTATGCAAATTATATCCAAAACATTCAATTAATCTGAAGCGGTTTGCAGGGTTTGCGCGCACCTTAGCAACAATGACTTACTCATGGTCCCCAGGAGAACGTGATGTTAATAAATAAATATAAATACAACCATAAAATAATACTTGAATTAGCCCCAGGGCTCACACTAACCTAGATATTCTCTTTTTAGTTTGGACAAAATTTGTACGCTGGCTTTGGGCTGTGTGTCAGTATGAGTATGTACAGTATGAGTCAGTAAAAGTACACTTTCCTGTATGTGTATACAGACAGAGGCAATATGTGCTAATAATGGGTCTTTTGATTAAAATGAGAGAAAGATTGATGGCAGATATTAAGAGAGGATAAAAGAGGTCTCTGTCTCTAGAGCTCATAATAATGTTTGGTCTTAGTGAAGTAACTGGTGAAATGAAAGTAATTGCATCCTTCTTCAGAAATGAAGAAGCCTCTTGGATGAGAGGTGAAACCATTTTTGCAAACCTAAAGTCCATTTGGCTTCTTCTGTAAAGCTCTTAAGACTAATTGCATCTTTATTTGATGGACTGTATTCATCTATGTTTTTACACAGCATTTTGTCTTGAGACCCCTTCAAACAAAACACATTTTAAAAATGTCTCCAAATTATGATTAATTCAAGAACTCTACGACTTGATAACTGTACCTTTGTGGTCTGAAGTCACAAGTGACTTAATTTATAGCCCAGAGTAATTAGAAAAATGTGCCTCTCAAAAGTATTTGTTTTTCTTTTTTAATTGGCACTTTCCAGACACTAAACAACACAGATCAAATTCCTTTAAAACACCATTGCCTTTTAGGGAAGTTTCAAAAACATCACAAGAGTGAAAGCACAGATGGTATTAAAATGACTGCATCACTTTAAAACTGAAATAAACAACTTTTCACTGATGGGATTAGTTACACCTGTGTTTTTCTTGCTGTGAAGTGTTAGGATGTCCAGGAACAGATAAACAGACAACAGCTGTAGTCCAAAACAGTTTCTCCACAAAATTACCATTAGTAGATTGTTGATGAAGCCCTTTATCATTTGCAAATCCTTTCATTTTATCTTTTACTTAGACACTTTTATCTCTTTTAATATGCTTTGTCAGTTGTCTTATATAATTAACTTTACAATTATGTGAACTGAAAAGATTATTTGGTTTGCCTCAGAAGCATTTATATTTTTGTATGAAACTCCTGAGGGTGGAGAGCTGCATCGATCAACTGACAAAGTCCTCCAGCAGCTCTTGTAACTATAATGGGAGCAAAGGATAAAGTAAGGTGACATCATTACAAAGTGTGGAGTGGGAGTGGTGCTTAAGGTGAACCAATGGCTTGGGCAAAACATTTGACTGTAACATGAGTCTTCTTTCAATCCTGGCAATAATTGTTCAAGTTCAAAGCATGTTTAAGTTCCATAACAGTAAGGTCAAGGCACAGACAGATGATCGCATCCTGCTGGGGGCATCAGATCAGAAAACAGTTCACTATGTAGCCCAAAAGGGCATGGACTAACAATGGCTTGGTAAGAAGAAAGGGATGGGAATTCATACAAAAGAAAACAAAAACAAATAACACTTATGTCAGCCTACTTGTTGTTGCAAGAGATGTGGATTCCTGCTTAATAAGATTTATGATTTAAGTTATTTTTCCTTTACTGAGCCATATTTGATTCATGTTGTTAGACAGTTTACAAACAGCAGAAGTCAAAACTCTGTCATAGGTCTTAAATCAAGAATGCTATCCTTTCATTGTTTTGTTTTGTTTAATGGATTTCTGTATCCTGAAATGATCTTCCACTCAATTACATATCAAGATACCAGCATTTTTTTTTTTTTTTCGCTAAATGACATCAGAAACAGCAGTATGCGACATTACGTGATGGCAGAGCTTCAGTTCATCCTTTGTCATTTTTTTTTTTTTTTTTTTTTTTAATAAATAGGACAGGGGGAATGAATGAGAGAAAGAGGAGGAGAGAAAGAAAGAAAACCAAAGGGGAGAAGAGACGGTGAGAAGGGGGGGGAAGAGAGAGAAAAAAAAAAAAAGAACTCCTGGGTCACCTGTATGGAGAAAAAAAAAAAACAAACAGAGGAGACAGCAAACAACAAAGAGCAACATAATAATAGAGAAAACAAAGCACCATCACAATAAACTAGCTAGTCATAGATATCAATATTTACTAAATAATAAACGATATTGTGCAGCACGCAAGATAGACAGCGCACAGTGTGCTTTGAGGCAGCAGCCAAGAAAGCTTTAGTCCGCGTCTGTGAATACCCATGTGTGCATACCTGTGTGGATCAGCATGCTTGCATTCCAAAGGTTTCTCCATGTAATGATCTGCTAGGGAGTGTGGGGGGGCCACAGCCCCGTCCTCCAGGGTGTGAAGTGGGTATGGAGGAGATCAAAACTCCAGACATCCAGAGGCCCCCAGAACACAAGAGACCATGGAAGACCAACAGAGGGGCAGCCGCGCCACTGTTCCAGTAAGAGCTGAGGAGAGTCCCAGATGAGGGCTCGCCCAGCAGCCGCGGAGCAGAAGTCAGGGGGAGTTGCAGTGACGCGCCCGTGAGCTCCGCCGGCCCCCAGCTGTGCCTGAGTGACCGAGCCCCAGGCCGAGAGGCCGGGGGCACCCCACCTCCAAAGGGGCCCGAGCGAGCCCCAGGCCCCAGGCCCCGACAAGCGGCCGCCAAGGAGTGAGCCGGTGTGTACCCGGACGCCCACCCCCAGATACAAAGAACCACCAACACACCGACACCTGAGGGAGTCCGCCACCGGCAGGGGAAGTGGTGGTGGGTGGAGATAGGCCTCCAAACCTTGGAGGGCCTGAGGTGTCCCCAGAGAGGTGGCGTCTGATACCCAACCTGACATATAGACACAGACATACGGGCACACACAGACACAAACATCCATTCCCACCCTCATGCTCTCATATGCACTCACTCCACACTCAACCAACGTGGAGACAGACATAAAGAGACGCTGTACACACAATCACACTCCCCAAGCGTACTCTACAAACCGGGTCTAGGTACCCTTGCCCCTGGAGGGGGGAATTGCACCCAGACCCAGGTGGTGTTACCCTTTTCCCTGCGGTGGGGAGAGGCAGACCACCCCGACTCCGCAGCAGCAGGGAGGCCCCACACCCCAGACCGCAGTCGGACGGCCAACTCCTCCTACTAGCCCTCCCGCTCCAGCAGGCCGCAGAGAATGGGGGTGGGAGAAGACTCCAAACCTCCCTCCACCCCGCTCATTGTAGTGTTGATGCATATGTGTTCTAAGGTGCAATTAAAACCCAGGAGGGCATGGAGCTACCTGCCAGAGAGCAGCAGGTAAGCGCATAGTCCCTCCTGCTAGCCCTCAATGACTAAGTGTATTTAAAATTGAGAGGTGGGCAACGACGTCAGGGGTGAGGTATACACCCTGATGGTAATTTGGACTCCGTGATTGTGCCCACCTCCAAGATCCTATATGTATGTGTAATGAGAGTGTGAATAATGTGAATGTCTAAGTTGTGGGATAAAATTGAGCAGAGGCAGCCAGAAGGGGACAGGAGGGGGGGGGGGGGGGGGGGGTAGCCTCCTCTGCACCCTGGTGACATACCCCCACTCCAAGGCCCTGCATGTGTGAGTGGTTGTGGAGGAGCGGGAAGAGGGAGGCAAGGTACCAGCATTTTGCAAAACATTTTGCTTCATCTTCAAATTTGTTATGACCTGCTCAGGTGATAGTCCAGCTAGCTAATGGGCCTGCACTATACAGTGGGGCAAAAAAGTATTTAGTCAGCCAGCGATTGTGCAAGTTCCCCCACCTAAAATGATGACAGAGATCAGTAATTTGCACCAGAGGTACACTTCAACTGTGAGAGACAGAATGTGAAAAAAAAAATCCATGAATCCACATGGTAGGATTTGTAAAGAATTTATTCGTAAATCAGGGTGGAAAATAAGTATTTGGTCAATAACAAAAATACAACTCAATACTTTGTAACATAACCTTTGTTGGCAATAACAGAGGTCAAACGTTTACTATAGGTCTTTACCAGGTTTGCACACACAGTAGCTGGTATTTTGGCCCATTCCTCCATGCAGATCTTCTCGAGAGCAGTGATGTTTTGGGGCTGTCGCCGAGCAACACGGACTTTCAACTCCCGCCACAGATTTTCTATGGGGTTGAGGTCTGGAGACTGGCTAGGCCACTCCAGGACTTTCAAATGCTTCTTACGGAGCCACTCCTTTGTTGCCCGGGCGGTGTGTTTTGGATCATTGTCATGGTGGAAGACCCAGCCTCGTTTCATCTTCAAAGTTCTCACTGATGGAAGGAGGTTTTGGCTCAAAATCTCACGATACATGGCCCCATTCATTCTGTCCTTAACACGGATCAGTCGTCCTGTCCCCTTGTCAGAAAAACAGCCCCATAGCATGATGTTTCCACCCCCATGCTTCACAGTAGGTATGGTGTTCTTGGGATGCAACTCAGTATTCTTCTTCCTCCAAACACGACGAGTTGAGTTTATACCAAAAAGTTCTACTTTGGTTTCATCTGACCACATGACATTCTCCCAATCCTCTGCTGTATCATCCATGTGCTCTCTGGCAAACTTCAGACGGGCCTGGACATGCACTGGCTTCAGCAGCGGAACACGTCTGGCACTGCGGGATTTGATTCCCTGGTGTTGTAGTGTGTTACTGATGGTGACCTTTGTTACTTTGGTCCCAGCTCTCTGCAGGTCATTCACCAGGTCCCCCCGTGTGGTTCTGGGATCTTTGCTCACCGTTCTCATGATCATTTTGACCCCACGGGATGAGATCTTGCGTGGAGCCCCAGATCGAGGGAGATTATCAGTGGTCTTGTATGTCTTCCATTTTCTGATGATTGCTCCCACAGTTGATTTTTTCACACCAAGCTGCTTGCCTATTGTAGATTCACTCTTCCCAGTCTGGTGCAGGTCTACAATACTTTTCCTGGTGTCCTTCGAAAGCGCTTTGGTCTTGGCCATGGCGGAGTTTGGAGTCTGACTGTTTGAGGCTGTGGACAGGTGTCTTTTATACAGATGATGAGTTCAAACAGGTGCCATTCATACAGGTAACGAGTGGGGGACAGAAAAGCTTCTTACAGAAGACGTTACAGGTCTGTGAGGGCCAGAGATTTTCCTTGTTTGAGGTGACCAAATACTTATTTTCCACCCTGATTTACGAATAAATTCTTTACAAATCCTACCATGTGAATTCATGGATTTTTTTTTCACATTCTGTCTCTCACAGTTGAAGTGTACCTCTGGTGCAAATTACTGACCTCTGTCATCATTTTAAGTGTGGGAACTTGCACAATCGGTGGCTGACTAAATACTTTTTTGCCCCACTGTAGATATTAATGACAGGGTTGGGTGACTGAGGCCAGTCAAACAGAGCAACAAGGTGTAACCTGCAATCATCATCCCACAGACAAGCCTAATTTAATCCGTAAAACTCAATTGTGTGTCACCAAGTTTAGAGTATTTGTCAGACTCTGTCTACAGACTGTCAGGTGATGACACCTACTTCCAACTAACAAGCACAATCATAGCTCTCTAACCCCAGCAAATTACTTTTTAAAATTATTAAGGTATTAGTGTCTTTGCATCTTTTACAGTTTTACAATGGAAAAAACCCATCTACGGCCATATTAATAGCTATAATTACCTGGTTGGAATATTCTAAATCTTAATATTGCAAACATTAAATTTTCTACAGTAAAACAGAAGCTACAACATTTTTAGCAGCTTCTAAATAAGCAATCAAAACTTTTACATCATTTATGTTTTGAAATTTAAACACTAAATTGATTTATAGATTTTCACAGGCAAATGAATAATGTGGTAAGTGAGGGTAAGCATAATTTGAGAAAAAAAATCCTTCCACATGGGCAACCTGTAATTTCTATGGTTTTGATTCACCTAAGACAGGTCCAAGCAAAAAGCCCGAAGACAACCATAAAAAAGGGTATGGAATGATTGCATGCTATGCCAAGGATGATGGCATTTGGTTTTGAACCACACTGAATCAAAATTTTAACTGGTTCTTCTTCTGCACATGCTCCATTCCTCTCCCTAGTTTCAAAAAAATTGTTTTTATTGTAATCTTTTAATGTATTCTTGCTCATACAAATAGATTGACAAACATATAACTGTATACATATATCTGCCCTGTATCTCACCTTGAAACAAAAAAAGCATGTATTTCAGACGATTTCCACTTCACTAGGCCTCTACTGCTTTTGAATGCTTTAACAAAAGTGGCATAACCAAAAAACTACAATCACATGAGCAGAGCAAATTATTCTTTCAGAGTATAGTATGAAGGACATTTACTGTAATGATGTCATGACTAAATATATACCCATAGTTTGCCTATGATAATGGGTGGGTGAAAGGCAAATCATGGGGCCCAGCACGTTGATATTTTTCCACCATGTTTTCACACCTAAAGAAATCAACTGAACCAAGACCCATAGTTTTCAATTTACACAAGTCGAAAATGATATTACAGTTACTGTGTGAAATGCTTAAAATGTTCATTTTAAAAGCCATTTCTGGTGCTAATGTAGTTTAGGTAAGAAAATAGGAAAGTAACAAATTTACTTTGAAGTAAAACCAGGGCTTTGTGTGTCTTTAAATCATTAGGGGAAAAATCCCTTTTTTGATTCACAAAAAAAGGAAAACAATTAGGCGTAAATGCCTTTTGGTCAAAGAGGTCTCAGCATTCAGGTACCAAGCTGTTACTGGCACTCTGTGACACACTGGACTGCTTTTGGTTGTAAACTGGTATAAACGTGTGTAACATCCACCGCCATTGGGCATATCTATGCAGGCTCAGCTGGGGCTGGATGACTAGATAGGCCATATCGACTAGGCAATAACCATGGGACTGTTTATGACACTATCAATTCTCAACTGTATTGATTTTCATTGTGGTTGAAAAAAATATTCTTCCGTTCCACACATAAACACACAAGAGCTGTGGATAGTTGCTCAGGTGGTAGAGTGGATTGTCCACTAATTATTTGATACCCAGCTCCTTTACATGCCAATGGGCAAGATACTGAACTCAAGATTGCTCCAAATAGCAAACCAGAACCTTTCTCTGTTGTCAGTAATGTGTTTCAGTGTTTCAATGAGCAGTCAATAAAGTACTTTCCAGCACTACTAAGGCTAAAATGAAATACATAATTTGCCTTCTGTTGAATACCCCCCCAATCAAGTTTTTCAGATGGGCTGTATTGTTGCATAATTCCAATAAAAAATAAAAAATAAAACTAAGAAAAAACACACCCACAGCACAAACACAGAGGAGATATCCAGTTCACTTAGGCAATAAGGCCTTACAGACGCCATTAATATTTAAAGGAATATGATTTGAATTCTTTACTTAAAACATGACATGGCAAGTACTGATAACTGAGGAATTTTACACACTACTGTACTCATCAATTTTAAGTTCTTCAGAGACTTGAACACTCTTTGCTCTTTGAATCTCTTAGCAATAGCCTTCACTAGGCATGTCCTTGAGACCACAGTAACAAGTGGTAGTGGTCAGATGCCCACACCAGACAGTGAATCATCCAACTGCTGTAGCCCCATTCTGCTTTCCCAAAAGGCCATGCAAAATGCATGAGCTTGAACGTATGAGAAAATGCTCACACACAAACACTTTGTACATAAACACAGTCACACAAGAATACACAGTCACTACATGAAAGTATAGTCACTGAGGAAGGTGCACGAAAACACACAGACAGGGATTTTAACTTGTGGAAGTACACATCAGCTGATCTAGTTTTAAATGTGCGCATGCACATGTATAGTGAGGGGCTGAGTTGAGTGAAGTGCTACTCTAAAGCCCAACAGGATTTTCCAATCAAGCAGCAGAAAGATTAATAGAGGCCTACTGCATGCTTTATGGTGAAAGCCGTGCAAAAGAGAAGTCATTACACTGAGTAGGACATGTAGCCGCTACTTGCTGAGTTTTGTTCATAATGAAATTTTAATAAGAGCAAAATTTAATAGGCAAGTTGAGCTGCCATTAGCTGGGAATGACTGGAGCTCCAGTGCCATCATTGGAACTCAAACTACTACGGTCTTTGCATATGAGCATTTGCCTCCAACAGGGTGAGTGAATCAGATTTCCCTAAATTCTGTAATCTGGTGCAAGAGACTTAGAACAAAGATTCAGATTCCTTGCCTGGAGAAGTATCTTAATCTTTTCAGTGGCCTTCTTTTCTTAATCTGCCGAGCAAGGTTTGTCGAATTCAGAGCAATACTGCCTTCTTTTCAGACAAAGCCAAAGCAATGAACATGAGTCTACACTAAATCTCACAGCTCAGTGAATGGATTCCATTTAAGACTCCTATGTGGGACAGATGAGACACTCTTTCTGACTTTCTTGAAGGCCGTGTTCTTGGAGGAATAGCGATGATGTCATGCAGTCTTTTGTTGAGGCCTCATGGGATGTTGCATATCACAGTTATACATTAATGGGTAGGCCTCCCAAAGATGTCAGCCTTATAATAGACTGAATAAAGCCGTCCTGCAAGCGCTAGCGTACCACTGCCGTTAACCGTGAAAAAACCAAAATAATGATTAAAAAAAAAAATTATAAGGAGTAGGGCCATAAGAGGTGTGTGTCAAAGCCTGCATGTTGTTCTAGACAAACACAACAAACTTTGCTTGCTCATGTCACAGTGCCTCAACTGATTTAGTTTTATGTTAATGAGAATCAAAGGGAACATGTATTTTTCTTGATTGATAATCTGTCAAAAGTATGTCTCAGTGCATACAACACATCAGGAGAAACAGAACCTATAACCTTTTTTTCTTTACTCTGCCTTTTAAAAAGAAAAGACAGCATGCTAAAGTAAAATGAAAGAGAAAGATGAAGGGAGGAAATTAAGCAGAGGAAACCCCAAAAAGGAAACATGCATCTAGGCCACTGAGTCATTTCCCGTGTGTTTTGCTTTTTCCTCTTCTTTTTTCAAATATACACTGACAGTATAAATTATGTACATCATCATTGGAGTTTACACAGAGTGGGAGAGGGCCCATGGGTTTTAAGCTTTAGGATTTCAGCTTTTATCCCCTGTAAAGTCTGCCCGCAATTAATCTGGGAATTAATTCAGGTTCAGAACTTAGCCTCCCCCTTTCCTCTTTTAGATCTTTACTGATTCATCCAAGCCTCTTTTACTCACACTCAAAAAAAAAAAAAAAAAAAAAAAAAACCGACATGGGGAATAAATGTGATATCTTCCCCATGGAGGCCAGATTTTACCCATACAAATAACTTAAAGGTAGCACCAATGTTATAGAGAATTTTATTTAAAAAGTTAATGATTTGTATTTTTATGCCATATCGTGATGAGGATGGTTCTGCATATATGTGCATCTATTAAGGAGATGTGGTTGGTCTGGTCAATTATGAAGAGAAATAAAAAATAAGAAATTACGTAACACTTCCTGCTGCACTTAAATGGAACATGGTTCAGTGATCCAGCTGCAACAAGTGCTACCAGTAAACATTCTAAGTCGAGATTTTATGAAGTGCCTCGCAGTATTCAAGACTCAACAAGGTAGATGAGATCAGGAGTACAACCAGAACCATGCTCAACAGTTTCATCAACATTCACACGGTTCTGCACTTTGATTCTGTTCCCCAGGGCCAGAATGGCAGTGCTAAGTTTAACTATAATGACCTAAGCCATCCGAGGGAGGAGATTCATTGCAAAAGTCCTAATCTGTTGTATGTATTATTGTGCCAGTGCATGCCCACTCCAAGCTATTTCTATGTGGCTTTTTTGGCCACACCAGCAAAATTATGACTCCTAATTTGCCCTACATGCCAGAATTGAGTCCAAGTATATTTGTTCTGATTTTTACATAAATTATGTCCACTTATTTCTTTTCAGCTGTCTCTCAGAAATGAAACGACTGCCATTTTGCTGTTCTCAGTTTCACTTTGTATCTCCTCTTCTTGGAGGTGCAGGCACACACAAACACACATAGTGTAACAGAGTGCAGAGGAGAGCAACAAAAAAGCAGTCAGATACTCATCACAATAGGGGGCATCAGGTGACTCATAGCCTGCAAAAGCTACCCAGTGTTTTTTTTGTTTTTTTTTAAAGGCTAAAGGTGTTAACAATCTTTTCACGCTTGTGTTTCATGTTCAAACAGTAATGTTGGAAATGAAATGTAAAAGGGGGAAAGGTGTGGATATATAGGCAGCACGGTGGCACGGTGGTTAGCACTGTTGCCGCACAGCAAGAAGGTCCTGAGTTCAATTCCACCATCAGGCCGGGGTCTTTCTGTGTGGAGTTTGCATGTTCTCCCCGTGTTTGCGTGGGTTCTCTCCGGGTACTCCGGCTTCCTCCCACCGTCCAAAGACATGCAGCTTGTGGGGATAGGTTAATTGATTAATCCAAATTGTCACTAGGTGTGAATGTGAGTGTGAATGGTTGTCTGTCCCTGTGTGTTAGCCCTGCGACAGACTGGCGACCTGTCCAGGGTGTACCCCGCCTTTCGCCCTATGACAGCTGGGATAGGCTCCAGCGCCGCCCGCGACCCTGAAAAGGATAAGGGGAAGCGAATGGATGGATGGATGGATGGATGGTGTGACTATATATTCCAGTCTGAGATGGTCATGCTCTAGAGCAGTACTCAGTGGTCCTGAATTTTGTATATAGCACTTCTAAACTTTTATTTTCCGAAGTTATATCTAGAAAAAAAAGGAAATTCTCCTTTGATTGATTAATTATTTTAACAACTAATGTATTATTAAAATGTTTTTATCATTTAATTTTATGCCCACAGATTTAGTTTTAATTAGCTGTTAACTGACAATCAGGTAGTTCTCGCAGCAAGATCTGTAATACTAACAATCTCAATTTCATTGTACTTTTTATGTGATCCATTATTAGAACCAGATGGAAAAAGCTAAAAACCATTGTGTGCAGCCTAGCTGTATGCAACTATCACAATCACAATTTTGAAGGTATTCAGCCTCATTTCCTGCTCCAGGACACATGTAGAAAAATAGCAGTGCTAGACAGATTTTAAGAACAGTGTCATTAATCAGTAAATCACCCTGAGCTTTTTTTTTGTAATTATCCTGGTGTTTTCCCATCATTTCTAGCTTTGACTGGTAGTCCAGGTTGCTGCTCCTGGTGGGACCTATTAAGTTCTTCAACGCCTCTGGCACCATGTCACTTTGGAATTGGTAAAGTCTTACTATCCCTGCATCTCTGCTTTAATTGTGCACTGTGATATCACTGGTACACACTGATAGAAGGTCATGAACCATGTGGTCAACAAAACTCTACAGTTCTTTATGTGTTGCCAAATCAATAATTAATCATGTGCGTTTTTGTATTGCAAATATTTTTTGGTACAGGGAAGTGGCATAAATAAATAACAGGAACATTTTGTAACAAATAGCCAAATATATCACAGTCAGAGAAAGGATGTTTTCATGTTAGAAGAGGAATAAAAAGGAGTGGCAGACCAACAGAAGCTTTTAGACTTGATGAATATCAAGTACTGACCAATGCAGTGCCTGCAGCTGGTTCTCTGTTTCATTTATTATCAGAGCAGTCATGTGTAATGGAGTACCAATGCTCAGCACAGCTCATTTAATTTCTCTATACAATGAACAGTTTGAAAGCTAATCAATGAATAACTTCTTAATTATACTGTGTATTATAATAATCACAACTTAAACAAGCAACTTGAAGCTTGGCATCTAATCCAGCAGTAATATTGGCTTGATACTTCATTCTAAATTGTTTATGAAAGCACAATAGGCTTTCCTATCTGACATGGCTCCTGTATCATACCAGGAAACAATAGCTGGACGCGGGTCAGGCTGGCTACCGTCTATGACAACCCAGTGAGGGTGTGTGCATGTCGGCTTCTTTGATACCCTCTTGGCCTAACAATGCAAGTACTTCCTATCTAGCAGTCTGGGACGATATCATCCTTGCAATTATGCTAAGGTTTGCAGCCTTCTGGGTCATGATGAGAGCCTGTGTGTGAGAGAGTGAGTGAGTAAACTATAATGACTGAGGGAAGCAGTGGGGCTGGGTGTTGACTGGTAAGTCGCAGTGTAATTGGACAATTGTTCAGTTTAACCCCAGGCTCTCAGGGTTCATAAAGGCATCAAAAGCTCTCCTGGTAAATACTATTAAGCAAGAAAGGGGTGGCTGAAGTACTTACTTTGGCTGGCCTTACATTTTTTTCCATGAGAAACTCCTATGTTCCTCATTCATTATGACACACAACAGTCCGGTTGATGAATACAGAGATAACACAAAAAGCTTGGCTGGAAAGTAGCAACTATGGGAAGAGACGCAAGTGCAAGAGAAATTCAGTGTTGTTTCTTAGTCCAACCTCCATGCCTTGTTTGTCCTAATGTTTTCTTGCCTTTTAAAGAAGTGCCTGTGAAAGAAGCCAGGCTGAAATACAGAGTTAGCTAAAAATGAAAAATAAAACTCACATTTATCTTGATACACTGCTGGCTGGTGACAGCACGGTACAATCTCCCCCAGCTTCATCAGAAACAAATCTCCACTTGACCCAATGGAGGCTGTCCAGTCACAGTATTAGAGCTGCACAGAGCTTGGGCAGAGGCCTAGATTCCCTTGGGACCAGGGCGTTTTTGGCATGCACTTTGGTAGCTCACATGATGAGAAGTTATCAAACATTCACATCATGTTAGGTAGCACTACTGATCCTAGATGCCCTATAGATCTTTCAGAAGTGCTATGGAATAAAAGCTATTATAATGGTCACTGCTGGTCACTGTTGACCACAGCATCCACAATTTTGCCAACATGAAGGTTCTGAACCTTCACACCAATGAAAAGTGCTCTGAAATAAATGAATGAAGTTTTGAGACATGTTAGCAAAAGTGCTGAGTGAAAAATTATGGTGAATAACTGTGTGACACAAAAGCGCTTTGAGCAGCCAAAGGAAGCTCCCAAAATAGATGTGGTGCGGTGCATTACCTCACCCCCACTCACATCAGTAAATGTGTCCATCACATTCATGCATCCTAAGCCCTGCTGACATGCCCCACTCTATGAAGCTCACAGTGCATACTAGAGTTTCCCCAGTTGGCTTGCATGCAGGGGAGAGTCAGCAGAACAGAGGCAAATGGTAGGCCTATGACATGACACTTTCAATTTTTTAAAGACCCATATTACAGTGAACCATGTAGTTCTAAAAATAGTCCAGTCTGAGTCTTTTCCGCCATTCTGCCAGGCTAAATTAAGCCTTAGGCCCAGGAGGGGTAGTGGTGGGCAGAGATAAGACAAGTCAGCCATCAGCATTGGTAATGTCTCTTTGGGTGATGGTGATGGCTCCTCATAATTCCTCAGCACTTCAACTTGGCCTAGTCATAGAAGAGCAGGGATAGGCTTGCACATTTCACGAAAAAAAAAAAAAAAAAGGGAGACAGATGTAGTTGGACATAATAGGGGTTGAAAAGAGGGTGGGTAGGGGGGCCTACTCATGGTCACAGCTGCAACCTCGCCAGGGGATTGGATGCGCACTTCTAATAAAGCTCTGTAATCAAGTCACTCGTGCTAACCTCCCACACCCACAGAGGCTAACTTGCCAAAATGCCTATCTTGTGACACAATTTGAAAAAAAAATAATAAAAAAAACAATGAAGGAAACAATGGACATGTAGTACATTAGGAAGAATGACGTATTTAACAACCAATATGTGGTGCATAATAGTATGCAGCACATACATTATTGTGCTCAGTGAAGAAATTGAGCCAGATGCTACACTAGTGAAAAGCCTATAAAATCCAATAGGAATTTCCAGATGAATAAGCACACACATACTTAGATCAGAACTGCTGCAATAATTACCTTTTTAGGTGTGCAATATTTTCATTGTGAAAACTTCAGTGGGCGACAGCTGAATACTTCTGCTCAAGATCTAAAGTGGTTGGTCTGACTAATACAGTTTTCAGCTGTGCAAGGTGGCAAGTAAACAGCAGAAGTGGCACACTCACTGGGGAGGCATTTGTTGATGAGACATCTGCTGGGCCGTGGCTTCCCCCCTCTGAGACAGCTTTCAGTAGACCAAGGCCATGACTCAGGTCTGCACCAGCTGCTGGGCCTTGACTAGATCCATTTCACATTTTTCCCCATGATGGTCAGTGGTGCAAATACGCCATTGCCATAAAAATCCAGAAGTGATGCCGATAAAAGAAACTATGAGCTGGACATGAATCAACAGATGGTTTATAAAAAGGGCATTTGCTTTGAGGAACTAACCATCTTCACATTTAATTAAATAGACACTCTTAGTTGGACACAAACGCTGCTTTAATGCACACCAAAAGAAGATTTAGGAACGCACCCACTGTGAACATGCACACGTGTACCGTAGGTAGTTCTGACTGGCTAATCAAACAAAGTGCTTCTATAGATTAATCCTGCTAACACATATCTGTGCTGGTACTCTCTCTTGCTGGCTTCACAAGACTATGATCTTGCAGCAGTACAGAGTTTTGCTGTCAACTGAAATCATCATTAAAAGCAGTACGCATGAACACATCAGTGGTGGGGGTAGAAACGGCATAATTCTCCTTACTATCTGAGACAACATTCCTGTATCAGACATCCTAAACCAGATCACTGCATAACATTAAGCCTGACAGAAGCCCTTTAATATTGATGTGCCCTGCCACTGTAGCATAAACCACCAAACTGCTGTGGCACTGGATAACTGACAATTCTGTAATATAGGTTTCAAAAGTCAGCCTTTCATCATGTGAAAGGAAAAAGCTTTTCACTTCAACAGGTTTCACCTAGAAGCAAATTCAGCTCTTTCTCATTGAGGGGTTAAATTGTTGTAAAATATCACAATTGCTGTTTCAAATATGTGGATATGACAATGCCAATAACCTTATTACATAATTGTTTCCAAACTGTAAGAGGCCTACCAGTAGGCTTGTCTAGGTTTTTCAAAAGAACAGGTCAACTCGATAACTTTAACATTCACATAGGGGGACTGGGAGTTTAATTTCTCGATTATAGCTGATACAGTTAAACTCTTCCCATTGATAAGTTTTTGGGTTGTTTTTTTAAAAAATCCCATCTTGTGTAAAGCTAGTAGAGGGCTTCAGTGGCTTCTAGTTTCTCTGAAATAAAACAAATCAGGATTTCACTGAGACAGACAGAGATTGCATTAGACGCTGCAGCATATTACAAGACCTATAAAGGGCACATAGAGGTCAGGACAACTGTTATAACTAATGTAGTCTGTTTTATAAGATGGCAGTAGCTGTTGTACAGATAATCTGCTGCAGCCCATTGTACATCCCAATGACATGTGGACAGACCCAGAAGAAGCAAGCCCCGTCTGTCATAAAAGACTGGGAACTGTGGTTTCCATTCTGCTGAGTCCATTTCCTCTTTGTGACATTAATGCAATAATTTGAAGATCCCAACAGAATAAATTCTCTCATTAGGATAAGGGATTTGGCTATGGAGTAGAACAACAGAGTCAGAGCACACTAAGCCATCATATCTCTCACTCTCTCTCTCCAGCATGTTGAATCCTTGCAGGTTTGAATTAGATTACTAATTTTGAGGCTGTCCTTCCCCACTGTTCTATTTCATGATGCCTTGCCTTCTTGAAAGCACTAACTGATTTCCTGAATTCATGAGAATACAGACACACACACGCGCGCACACGCACCTCTGTCTCCTCTACATCTGTGCACTGAGTATTTGTTTAAATAGTTTAGATTAAATTAAAAAAATTAAACAATTAAAAAAATTAACAAGATAAAAACAAATAAACATGCAAACAAACAAACAGGAAAACACTCATTTTGTTAATATACAAGGTAATTTATACCCAAACAACTTTTCTTTTTTTTTTAACATTAAAGACAAAACATTCTGTGAACATTGTAAAAATGGGTATAGGATGGCTGTTGCTCACTTCACACTGATTTCCTATTAGATTTTAATATATGTGTTATTCTATCTAGTGGAAGAATTGACATTATTTATCTTATCCTGTGGGTAATATTTGGTTTTTTCCCCCACCCAAAAAACACGTCACAATTAGCTCTTTGGCATTCAAACAACTGAGGTTCATTAATTGTTCTTCATTTTAATTGCAGTCGTGTCCTCCTAGCTACAAACAGAAAAGAAAAAGCTTGAGGTTTAGTGGAATTTCTTTTGAAATCATTTTAGCATATATCACTCCGACCCATTCCAAAAATGTTTTAATCTTTCTACACTGTCACAGTAAAAGCACTTCTTGAGCCTCTTTTAGTGCTTACATAGATCCCTTTTCACTTTGTGGTTTGATCTGAAATGTGAACTAAAATACTATGTCCATCATTATCTGTGCACCATTATGCTACATGTACCTTTAACATCTAGTCTATGTTGTGACTGGGATCGAAACATTCAGAGAAAATGGCACAATCAAAATCATAAAAGGAGATACCAATAAGGAAGTGTGACACTTTCTGTTCCCTATGTCAGTGGAACTGCGATTGGGTGGTCGATGAACCGATTAGATGTGAATGATGTGAAAAACGGACAAAACACACTTGCACAACAGTGACGTATTTGCCCTTTGAACAAAACCGAAGTAGGGCAGAGAAACTCGGACATAGCACAGAAAGACAAACTTGACAGATGTTATAAAAGGGAACTGACATCAGTTTTACAATACTCACTTAACATTATCTCAAGATGAGTAAACCACTGTGTAAAACTACAGTGTGCAAAATTGATTCACACAGGGTTTTCATCTACAGTGCATCATTCCTAAGCTAAATGACATAACAGAAAAAAAAATAAAAAAAAATACTACAAATCGATGTGAATGGCATGCAGGTGCAGTGTCATAATACAGGATTAAATTCCCGCGATCCATGCCTGAAATTGAGTGGGCAGGCTTCTTAAAATAAATCTTTACAAATGACACAGTTTAGCAGTCAAACACGGGTCTGCTTCCTCTCACTCATGCGCTCTACACACAAGAGATGACATCATATTGGGTCAGCTTGGGTTTTAATGCTCAGCTTGCTATCTACATCTGCCATTTCGAGCGCGCCGTATTAGCCTACATTTACTTTTAACTACTGCCCATTTAATGGAGCACCGTCTCGTGTGCAGGTGAAGATGTCCGGTACAATTCAAGCCATGAATGACTTATATAATAAAACAATGAATGACGTACCGTTGTTGTCTTTGCATTAAATTAGTGCAGTCTAATCCTACAATCTAAATCCTAAACCCCCCACAAAAGCAGAACAAAACAGGGTGTGCAGATCATGATCGCCTGTGTAAAAAGGCTTCAGATAGACGTAGTAAAAGTATGCGTAGTGTCATGCATAGTGGACGTTACACTGTCTCAACCGAAAGCCATTGTGACCGTGCGTTGATAGTAAAAGCTCACTCACAACAATGTGCAATGGAAGGTACCACAGTCATTTTGGACGTGACAGATTCAAACGGACTGACACTCACACTGCGTGAGACTGCTAAAATAACACCATGGACAAGTTTATACACCACCCAGCCACCTTGTCTGTTGCAAAAAAAAAAACCCCAAACGTTCACTTCACTACAAGCTGTCATTCGTTTTCTCAGCATACTCACCCCCCGAGGAACAAACCAAACAGCAAAGCTTCTTCTTCGTCAGTTCACAGCGTAAAAAAATACCCACAATTCAGCCTAGGCTTTAAAAAGGTGCAATAACGAGCAAACGTGCACACTTCGTTAAAGCCGTTAAAAACCAAACCTACGCACTTAACCCCAGCGAGCTGATGCTTGTCTCAGTACTCACCACCTCTGAGTTGCGTTCAAACAACAAGCCGAACAACGTCGAAAACAGGCGATGATAGTCATTACCAACTTCAGGTGCAACCTAATCGACACTACTACTCCTTTGTATCCACTTTTACCGCTTTGACATTTAGCTACAGTAGCTCAGCCGTTGAGCCAAGAGGAAGTGTCATTTTCAGTTCTCAGCGCGCGAGGCTTTTAGCACGAGCTGTTAACCGTTACAGTGGATGAGGACAAACGTTGACAGCAGCGCAACAGCAGAGTGAAAAAACTACTCACCTTTTGTAAAATTCGTCCTTGGTGAAAACCGTACGCACTTCAGGGTTATTTTGTCCGACTCTAGAGATTTCGCTGTGACTTCTCGAAGTGCTGTCAGTTGGTCTAGACTTCCTGAATGACGGAGCAGCAGGAGCACAACCCCTAGCCCGTGTTTGACAGCCACTCTGACAGACAGGCGGAAATAAAGTTGCCTCGTGTTGGGAACCGACCGCTGGAGGATGTGCGCTCTGCGCGCTTGGTATTTTCCACATAATATATATCTGACTGATTGTTTTGCGTGTACTTTATGCTCAGTTGTTTTGTCCGAATTCAATACAAATTTTTAAAGTATGAATCATTCTTACAGTGGCGCAGCATTCAAAAATAAAGATATTAATAAAGAATTTATTAAAAGTGAACGACCAACGATCCTTTACCCAATTTCCTTTGCAAATCATTAAAGATGCATGGACTGAGTCATCCCGATTCTGTTGCAACTTCAGAGATGGCAAGCCAGCTAGTCTGCTAAATATGCTCAGTACGATGATGCCACCTGCTGTTGTACTTTGGAAGTTTAACTGTAAAATTATTGAGTTTATTCTGCATCAGGGCCGTTTCCAGTAGTTTTTGCAATAGGATGGCCGGGGGAGCGGGGAGACCAATGAAAACCAGTGGAGGAGTAGGATGGGGCACAGGAAACCACAATATTTGATCCGAAACGAATACCGCGTATTCACTAGCAAGGACCTCAACCTCGGATGCAAATGAAGAATATTTGCTGATAATGATTACTGGCTCCTGGCCTAACAGATTCCACTGATACCTTTTGGATGACAAACAGAGGAAAAATGGGGAGGGAGTGTGCGGCGTGGAAATGAGGACATGTGTAGGCATAGATGTAAGGTGAGGAGAATGTGTGGATTGTAGTTTCACTCCTTAATATGATAATAAAAATGAACTCAAGTATTATAATTTTCAGGCTTATACAGACCTGTTTCCTAATATAGACATTATGCCAGAAGTGGCACTTGAGAGTATAAAAATCTAGATCTGTTTAAATTAATTCCATTCTACTGAATAGCTGTTTTGTAATGTGGAGAAACAAGTATTCAGACCATCAATAAAAAAAAGTTGTATTCTTACTTATTTTCCCCAATAAATCAAAAGTTTTACTTTTGATTGTTTAAAAGGAACAGTGTGTCATGGTCCTGGGTCTTTTGACCCAGCGTTTTAAGTTTGAGTTTATTTTGTTCATTAGGTTATCTAAGTTCATTTGGTTATTAGACTCCTTGTGTTTTCTTCCCCTGTATTTAAGCTTCCCCTCACCCTTCGTGTTTCATGCTGCGTGTCTTATGTTATCAAGTTTGTATTATTATGCCTAAGTGTTTCTAGTTATTATTTTCCCCTCGTGTTTCCAACCATGTTAAATCTCCCCTGCTCTTCATGCGTTTCATGTCTGTGTCTTACGTTGTCAAGTTCGGGTTGTCATGTCTATGTCTCATTGTGTGGATGCTTTAAGCATCCACACTATTGAGTTCCTGTTTCTCTTTATTCTTTATTATTATTATTGTGTGGATGCTTTAAGCATCCACACTATTGAGTTCCTGTTTCTCTTTATTCTTTATTGTGTGGATGCTTTAAGCATCCACACTATTGAGTTCCTGTTTCTCTTTATTGTGTGGATGCTTTAAGCATCCACACTATTGAGTTCCTGTTTCTCTTTATTCTTTATTATTCTTAGGACTTCCGTACACTTTTCGCCGTGGAACTACTTCCACAATTTTCAGCCGATTTTCACCGTTCAAACTTTAAACTATTCAGCTATTTTTGCTAATGCCGGCTATGACTTTTGCTATTTTTAACTATTATACTTTTTAAAATATTCCACTTTTTTCCTTTAATTTGTCCCATTGAAATGAATGGGAAACTTCTGCAATTCTGCTAAAATTTGCTTGTTTTTGAAACTTAACTACTTCCTCATATTTTCACCTATCACAACCATTCAAACTTTAAAATGTTCACAAATTATTGGGCTATTCAGGTATGATTCAGCTTTTTCAAATCTTCTACTGTTTTACTTTTATGCCTCTTAAAGTTTTGAGTTGCAAAATTGTGATTTTTCACAAAATACATGTGTTGTTATGGTTGCTATGCTCTTGGCTTCCAGTGTGCCACTGAAGGTTTTGCAATTTTCACTTCATGTCCGAACAACTTCCTGCTACTTGCTCAATTTTCACTCAACTTCCACAAATTATACATCAAAACGTAGGTATTTTTGCTGGCTTTCAGAAAATGTCACCATCATTGTTGTGGGATTTATAGAATTTTTGCAAATCTCCTCAGACTAACACAAGGTCAGAAAACTCTCCATATAAAGTGAATGGAGAGCTTGTTCAAAATCACCGCTGGATTTCTGTAATGAGAGGCATATTCGAATCGTCATATCTCCTTAACGAAGCAAAGTTAAGACATGAGGCTTGTCCCCGAATATCTTCAGACACCCCTGACGCTCACAATTCAAGAATTTCTTTCTCACCTATTACCGTTCTGAAATGAGTTGGACTTGTTTGAGGGTAGGAAATTCGTCCTTCGCTCAGATTTCTTCAGATTTCAAACTGTGGAAATGAACCACTTTTTTCTCTCGTCATAACTTTTTGTTGGATTTCCACAGAGACCTGAAAATTTCCATGATTGTTCACCAAAGCCTGCTGTCTCTTACGGTGAAAGAATGATATCGATACTCCAAATAGATTTCGAGTTAGAAAGCGTTGTTTGAGGGCAAGTCAAGGCAGTTTTTGCTTCGCTCTACTCAGTTATGGTGCATTACAAGTCAAATATCTTTAATAATTCATATTTTAATGATAAATTGTAAACACTGGAAGATTCCCCCATCTCTTCTGAACAAAACGGTGTAAGAATGACCGCTCTAGCCCCTACGGTTTGGAAATTATGGTCATTTGTTTGAGGGGAGTCCTCACTATGAGAAATAGGCTGCAATAATCCTGTGCCTCTCTGTGCTGCGTGTGTAAAAAGAGGCACATGTTTTGGCGGGAAAAAGTACACAGGCTCTCTGATTGGTGGATTCAAATTCAGCAGCTCCCAGGCTGACCTAGAAACTTACTTCTCTCTCCCTGTGCATTTTTTTGCTGATTTTTTCATTTCACAAGTATATTTGAGGGACCCTCAGCATGTTCAGCATTTTTTCAGCTGTCCATTTTGCTTTTCCAATTTTTCTGTTTAACTTATTACTATTGTGCTAAATCATACTATTTCTGCTATTTTATAAGATTTGTGCCTAATATAGTATTTCTGCTAAATTACAGTATTTCTGCTTTTTATACTATTTGTGCTAAAACATAGTATTTCTACTAAATGTAGTATTTATGCTTAATCATACTATTTCTGCTTTTTATGGGATTTGTGCCTAATATAGTATTTCTGCTTTTTATAGGATTTTTGCTCAAACATAGTATTTCTACTAAATGTAGTGTTTATGCTTAATCATCCTATTTCTGCTTTTTATAGGATTTGTGCTTAATATAGTATTTCTGCTAAATTATAGTATTTCTGCTTTTTATAGTATTTGTGCTAAAACATAGTATTTCTACTAAATGTAGTATTTATGCTTAATCATAGTATTTCTATATATTTCTGCCAGGTCCCCAGGCAGCCAATCCTCTGTGAGGACTGAGAAATTCAAATTTTCAAATCAGGGCCTGCACGGCTTCCCAGCCAATCATATATGTGTCCTGAGGCATTCAAATTTGCATATTGGGGCCTTCATGGCTTCTAAGCCAGCCAATCATATCTGAGGGCTGAGGAATTCAAATCCACAAATCAGGGCCTGCACAGCTTCCCAGCCAGCCAATCATGTATGTGGGCTCCAGGTATTCAAATTTGCATATTGGGGAATTCGTGGCTTCTAAGTCAACAAGTCATCCATGTCATATATCTCTAAAAATTCATATTTTAATATTAAATTGTCAACACTTGAAGATTCCCCCATCTCTTCTGAACAAAACGGTGTAAGAATGACCGTTCTAGCCCCTACGGTTTGGAAATTATGGTCATTTGTTTGAGGGGAGTCCTCACTATGAGAAATAGGCTGCAATAATCCTGTGCCTCTCTCTGCTGCGTGTGTAAAAAGATGCACCTGTTTTGGCGGGAAAAAGTACACAGGCTCTCTGATTGGTGGATTCAAATTCAGCAGCTCCCAGGCTGACCTAGAAACTTACTTCTCTCTCCCTGTGTGTGTGTGTGTGTGTGTGTGTGTGTGTGTGTGTGTGTGTGTGTGTGTGTGTGTGTGTGTGACAGAGAGAGAGAGAGAGAGAGAGAGAGAAAGGCTTTTAATGGGATGATCTCATTCTAAGATTTAAATTCAATATATTTAGACTGGTTGACTGAATTGGATCTTGTGTGTGGGTCTCTCTGTGCATGTGTGTTTCCTCATGTGTACATATTTGTGATTGTGTGGCTGTAATAAATTTTTTTGCAGATTTTTGTCATTTAACAAGTATATTTGAGGGACCCTCAGCATGTTCAGCATTTTTTCAGCTGTCCATTTTGCTTTTCCAATTTTTCTGTTTAACTTATTACTATTGTGCTAAATCATACTATTTCTGCTATTTTATAAGATTTGTGCTTAATATACTATTTCTGCTTTTATAGGATTTGTGCTTAATATAGTATTTCTGCTAAATGTAGTATTTCTGCTTTTTATAGTATTTGTGCTTAATATAGTATTTCTGCTAAATTTAGTATTTCTGATTAATTATAGTTTTTCTACTAAATCATAGTACAGTATTTCTGCTTTTTATGGGATTTGTGCTAAAACAAAGTATTTCTACTAAATGTAGTATTTGTGCTTAATCATACCATTTCTGCTTTTTATAGGATTTGTGCTTAATATAGTATTTCTGCTAAATTATAGTATTTCTGCCAAATTATAATATTTGTGCTAAAACATAGTCTCAATTTAAAATTACAATATTCATAGTTCATCACAGTGTCTCTGGTAAATCACAATATTTCTGCTCTGTTGTACTATTTTTCTAAATCATAGTGTTTCTGTAATGTTTAAGTATTTTTGGCTAAATATATTCTTTCTGTTATCTTATACTATTTCTCCTAAATTCTTGTATTTTTGAGAAGTTATCATGTTTCTGGTAAGTTACAATATTTCTGCTAAATTCTGCTATGCTATTGTATTTCTGCCAAGTATTATGTTTCCTCTAAGATATTGCAGTTCTGCTAAGTTATTCCATTTTAGCAAACTTCTTTTGCTTCTGCAAAGTTTTTACAATTTCTGCAACTTTTCAGCTTTTTCAGCTACTTTTTGCATACAGCTTCAGCTTTAAGCATCCACACTGCATTTTCGCAGGAAATGCAAATTTTTCTAGTTCTTTATTATTATTATTCCGGGTGTTTCCGTACACTTTTCGCCGTAGAACTACTTCCACAATTTTCAGCCGATTTTCACCGTTCAAATTTTAAACTATTCAACTATTTTTGCTAATGCCGGCTATGACTTTTGGTATTTTTAACTATTATACTTTTTAAAATATTCCACTTTTTTCCTTTAATTTGTCCCATTGAAATGAATGGGAAACTTCAGCAATTCTGCTAAAATTTGCTTGTTTTTGAAACTTAACTACTTCCTCATACTTTCACCTAGAACAACCATTCAAATTTTAAAATGTTCACAAATTATTGGGCTATTCAGGTATGATTCAGCTTTTTCAAATTTTTAACTGTTTTACTTTTATGCCTCTTAAAGTTTTGAGTTGCAAAATTGTGATTTTTCACAAAATACATGTGTTGTTATGGTTGCTATGCTCTTGGCTTCCAGTGTGCCACTGAAGGTTTTGCAATTTTCGCTTCATGTCCGAACAACTGTTTGCTACTTGCTCAATTTTCACTCAACTTCCACAAATTATACATCAAAACGTAGGTATTTTTGCTGGCTTTCAGAAAATGTCACTATCATTGTTGTGGGATTTATAGAATTTTTGCAAATCTCCTCAGACCAACACAAGGTCTCAAAACTCTCCATATAAAGTCAATGGAGAGCTTGTTCAAAATCATCGCTGGATTTCTGTAATGAGAGGCATATTCGAATCGTCATATCTCCTTAACGAAGCGACTTTAAGACATGAGGCTTGTCCCGGTATATCTTCAGACACTCCTGACGCTCACAATTCAAGAATTTCTTTCTCACGTATTACCGTTCTGAAATGAGTTGGACTTGTTTGAGGGTAGGAAATTTGTCCTTTGCTCAGATTTCTTCAGATTTCAAACTGTGGAAATGAACCACCTTTTTCTCTCGTCATAACTTTTTGTTGGATTTCCACAGAGACCTGAAAATTTCCATGACTGTTCACCAAAGCCTGCTGTCTCTTACGGTGAAAGAATGATATCGATACTCCAAATAGATTTAGAGTTACAAAGCGTTGTTTGTGGGCAAGTCAAGGCAGTTTTTGCTTCGCTCTACTCAGTTATGGTGCATTAGAAGTCAAATATCTTTAATAATTCATATTTTAATGATAAATTGTAAACACTGGAAGATTCCCCCATCTCTTCTGAACAAAACGGTGTAAGAATGACCGCTCTAGCCCCTACGGTTAGGAAATTATGGTCATTTGTTTGAGGGGAGTCGTCACTATGAGAAATAGACTGCAATAATCCTGTGCCTCTCTGTGCTGCGTGTGTAAAAAGATGCACCTTTTTTGGCGGGAAAACGTAAACAGCCACTCTGATTGGTGGATTTAAATTCGGCAGCTCTCTCCCTCTGTGTGTGTGTGTGTGTGTGTGTGTGTGTGTGTGTGTGTGTGTGTGTGTGTGTGTGTGTGTGTGTGTTTAGTGGGAGAGAGAGAACCCTACCCTTATTTGGCAGCATGTCATTGTAGGATTTAAATTGAATATAGTTAGACTGATTGACTGGATTAGAGCCTGTGTTTGTGTGTCCCTCTCTGCATTTCTGTTTCAATATGCCTCCATATTTGTAATTTTGTAAGTTATTGCTATTCTGCTAAATCATAGTATTTCTGGTACTTTTCGGTACTTGTGGTAAATACAGTATTTCTGCTAAATTATAGTATTTCTGCTTTATTATACTATTTGTGCTAAAACATAGTATTTCTACAAAATGTAGTATTTCTGCTTTTTATACTATTTGTGCTAAATTATAATATTTCTGCTTTTTATACTATTTGTGCTAAATTATAATATTTCTGCTTTTTATACTATTTGTGCTAAAACATAGTATTTCTACTAAATGTAGTATTTATGCTTAATCATACTATTTCTGCTTTTTATAGGATTTGTGCCTAATATAGTATTTCTGCTTTTTATAGGATTTGTGCTTAATATAGTATTTCTGCTAAATTATAGTATTTCTGCTTTTTATAGTATTTGTGCTAAAACATAGTATTTCTACTAAATGTAGTATTTATGCTTAATCATAGTATTTCTATATATTTCTGCCAGGTCCCCAGGCAGCCAATCCTCTGTGAGGACTTAGACATTCAAATTTTCAAATCAGGGTTTCCCAGCCAATCATATATGTGTCCTGAGGCATTCAAATTTGCATATTGGGGCCTTCATGGCTTCTAAGCCAGCCAATCATATCTGAGGGCTGAGGAATTCAAATCCACAAATCAGGGCCTGCACGGCTTCCCAGGCAGCCAATCATATATGTGGTCTGAGGCATTCAAATTTGCATATTGGGGAATTCGTGGCTTCTAAGTCAACAAGTCATCCATGTCATATATCTCTAAAAATTCATATTTTAATGTTAAATTGTCAACACTTGAAGATTCCCCCATCTCTTCTGAACAAAACGGTGTAAGAAGGACCGCTCTAGCCCCTACGGTTAGGAAATTATGGTCATTTGTTTGAGGGGAGTCCTCACTATGAGAAATAGGCTGCAATAATCCTGTGCCTCTCTGTGCTGCGTGTGTAAAAAGATGCACCTTTTTTGGCGGGAAAATGTAAACAGCCACTCTGATTGGTGGATTTAAATTCGGCAGCTCTCTCCCTCTGTGTCTGTGTGTGTGTGTGTGTGTGTGTGTGTGTGTGTTTAGTGGGAGAGAGAGGACCCTGCCCTTATTTGGCAGCATGTCATTGTAGGATTTAAATTGAATGTAGTTAGACTGGTTGACTGGATTAGAGCCTGTGTTTGTGTGTCCCTCTGTGCATTTCTGTTTCAATATGCCTCCATATTTGTAATTTTGTAAGTTATTACTATTCTGCTAAATCATAGTATTTCTGGTACTTTTCGGTACTTGTGCTAAATACAGTATTTCTGCTAAATTATAGTATTTATTCTTTTTATAGGATTTGTGCCTAACATAGTATTTCTGCTAAATTATAATATTTGTGCCTAATATAGTATTTCTGCTTTTTATAGGATTTGTGCCTAATATAGTATTTCTGCTTTTTATAGGATTTGTGCCTAATATAGTATTTCTGCTTTTTAAAGGATTTGTGCTTAATATAGTATTTCTGCTAAATTATAGTATTTCTGCTTTTTATAGGATTTGTGTTAAACATAGTATTTCTACTAAATGTAGTATTTATGCTTAATCATAGTATTTCTATATATTTCTGCCAGGTCCCCAGGCAGCCAATCCTCTGTGAGGACTGAGACATTCAAATTTTCAAATCAGGGCCTGCACGGTTTCCCAGCCAATCATATATGTGTCCTGAGGCATTCAAATTTGCATATTGGGGCCTTCATGGCTTCTAAGGCCAGCCAATCATATCTGAGGGCTGAGGAATTCAAATCCACAAATCAGGACCTGCACAGCTTCCCAGCCAGCCAATCATGTATGTGGGCTCCAGGTATTCAAATTTGCATATTGGGGAATTCGTGGCTTCTAAGACAACAAGTCATCCATGTCATATATCTCTAATAATTCATATTTTAATGATAAATTGTCAACACTTGAAGATTCCCCCATCTCTTCTGAACAAAACGGTGTAAGAATGACCGCTCTAGCCCCTATGGTTAGGAAATTATGGTCATTTGTTTGAGGGGAATCCTCACTATGTGAAATAAAGTGAAAGAAGCAGGTCTATGTCTCTGTGCTGCGTGTGTAAAAAGATGCACCTGTTTTGGCGGGAAAACGTAAACAGCCTCTCTGATTGGTGGATTCAAATTCAGCAGCTCCCAGGCTGACCTAGAAACTTAGTCCTCTCTCCCTGTGTGTGTGTGTGTGTGTGTGTGTGTGTGTGTGTGTTTAGTGGGAGAGAGAGGACCCTGCCCTTATTTGACAGCATGTCATTGTAGGATTTAAATTGAACATAGTTAGACTGGTTGACTGGATTAGAGCCTGTGTTTGTGTGTCCCTCTGTGCATTTGTGTTTCAATAAGTTATTACTATTCTGCTAAATCATAGTATTTCTGGTACTTTTCGGTACTTGTGCTAAATACAGTATTTCTGCTAAATCATACTATTTCTGCTTTTCATAGGATTTGTGCTTAATATAGTATTTCTGCTAAATTATAGTTTTTCTTCTTTTTATAATATTTGTCCTAAAACATAGTATTTCTACTAAATGTAGTATTTATGCTTAATAATAGTATTTCTATATATTTCTGCCAGGTCCCCAGGCAGCCAATCCTCTGTGAGGACTGAGACATTCAAATTTTCAAATCAGGGCCTGCACAGTTTCCCAGCCAATCAAATAAGTGTCCTGAGGCATTCAAATTTGCATATTGGGGCCTTCGTGGCTTCTAAGCCAGCCAATCATATCTGAGGGCTGAGGAATTCAAATCCACAAATCAGGGCCTGCACGGCTTCCCAGCCAGCCAATCACATATGTGGTCTCAGGCATTCAAATTTGCATATTGGGGAATTCGTGGCTTCTAAGTCAACGAGTCATCCATGTCATATATCTCTAAAAATTCATATTTTAATATTAAATTGTCAACACTTGAAGATTCCCCCATCTCTTCTGAACAAAACGGTGTAAGAATGACCGTTCTAGCCCCTACGGTTAGGAAATTACGGTCATTTGTTTGAGGGGAGTCGTCACTATGAGAAATAGACTGCAAAAATCCTGTGTCTCTCTGTGCTGCTGCGTGTGTAAACAGATGCACCTGTTTTGGTGGGGAAAAGTGCACAGCCTCTCTGATTGGTGGATTCAAATTCACCAGCTCCCAGGCTGACCTAGAAACTTACTTCTCTCTCCCTGTGTGTGTGTGTGTGTGTGTGTGTGTGTGTGTGTGTGTGTGTGACAGAGAGAGAGAGAGAGAGAGAAAGGCTTTTAATGGGATGATCTCATTCTAAGATTTAAATTCAATATATTTAGACTGGTTGACTGAATTGGATCTTGTGTGTGGGTCTCTCTGTGCATGTGTGTTTCCTCATGTGTACATATTTGTGATTGTGTGGCTGTAATAAATTTTTTTGCAGATTTTTGTCATTTAACAAGTATATTTGAGGGACCCTCAGCATGTTCAGCATTTTTTCAGCTGTCCATTTTGCTTTTCCAATTTTTCTGTTTAACTTATTACTATTGTGCTAAATCATACTATTTCTGCTATTTTATAAGATTTGTGCTTAATATACTATTTCTGCTTTTATAGGATTTGTGCTTAATATAGTATTTCTGCTAAATGTAGTATTTATGCTTAATCATACTATTTCTGCTTTTCATAGTATTTGTGCTTAATATAGTATTTCTGCTAAATTTAGTATTTCTGATTAATTATAGTTTTTCTACTGAATCATAGTACAGTATTTCTGCTTTTTATGGGATTTGTGCTAAAACAAAGTATTTCTACTAAATGTAGTATTTGTGCTTAATCATACCATTTCTGCTTTTTATAGGATTTGTGCTTAATATAGTATTTCTGCTAAATTATAGTATTTCTGCCAAATTATAATATTTGTGCTAAAACATAGTCTCAATTTAAAATTACAATATTCATAGTTCATCACAGTGTCTCTGGTAAATCACAATATTTCTGCTCTGTTGTACTATTTTTCTAAATCATAGTGTTTCTGTAATGTTTAAGTATTTTTGGCTAAATATATTCTTTCTGTTATCTTATACTATTTTTCCTAAATTCTTGTATTTTTGAGAAGTTATCATGTTTCTGGTAAGTTACAATATTTCTGCTAAATTCTGCTATGCTATTGTATTTCTGCCAAGTATTATGTTTCCTCTAAGATATTGCAGTTCTGCTAAGTTATTCCATTTTAGCAAACTTCTTTTGCTTCTGCAAAGTTTTTACAATTTCTGCAACTTTTCAGCTTTTTCAGCTACTTTTTGCATACAGCTTCAGCTTTAAGCATCCACACTGCATTTTCGCAGGAAATGCAAATTTTTCTAGTTGTGTGGATGCTTTAAGCATCCACACTATTGAGTTCCTGTTTCTCTTTATTGTGTGGATGCTTTAAGCATCCACACTATTGAGTTCCTGTTTCTCTTTATTGTGTGGATGCTTTAAGCATCCACACTATTGAGTTCCTGTTTCTCTTTATTGTGTGGATGCTTTAAGCATCCACACTATTGAGTTCCTGTTTCTCTTTATTCTTTATTATTCTTAGGACTTCCGTACACTTTTCGCCGTGGAACTACTTCCACAATTTTTGTGCTATTTTCACCGTTCAAACTTTAAACTATTCAGCTATTTTTGCTAATGCCGGCTATGACTTTTGCTATTTTTAACTATTATACTTTTTAAAATATTCCACTTTTTTCCTTTAATTTGTCCCATTGAAATGAATGGGAAACTTCTGCAATTCTGCTAAAATTTGCTTGTTTTTGAAACTTAACTACTTCCTCATATTTTCACCTAGAACAACCATTCAAACTTTAAAATGTTCACAAATTATTGGGCTATTCAGGTATGATTCAGCTTTTTCAAATCTTTTACTGTTTTACTTTTATGCCTCTTAAAGTTTTGAGTTGCAAAATTGTGATTTTTCACAAAATACATGCGTTGTTATGGTTGCTATGCTCTTGGCTTCCAGTGTGACACTGAAGCTTTTGCAGTCTTCTCTTCATGTCCGAACAACTGTTTGCTACTTGCTCAATTTTCACTCAACTTCCACAAATTATACATCAAAATGTAGGTATTTTTGCTGGCTTTCAGAAAATGTTACTATCATTGTTGTGGTATTCATAGAACTTTCGCAAATCTCCTCAGACCAACACAATGTCAGAAAACTCTCCATATAAAGTCAATGGAGAGTTTGTTCAAAATCACCGCTGCATTTCTGTAATGAGAGGCATATTCGAATCGTCATATCTCCTTAACGAAGCAAAGTTAAGACATGAGGCTTGTCCCCGAATATCTTCAGACACCCCTGACGCTCACAATTCAAGAATTTCTTTCTCACCTATTACCGTTCTGAAATGAGTTGGACTTGTTTGAGGGTAGGAAATTTGTCCTTCGCTCAGATTTCTTCAGATTTCAAACCCTGGAAATAAACCACTTTTTTCTCTCGTCATAACTTTTTTTTGGATTTCCACAGAGACCTGAACATTTCCATGATTGTTCACCAAAGCCTGCTGTCTCTTACGGTGAAAGAATGATATCGATACTCCAAATAGATTTCGAGTTAGAAAGCGTTGTTTGAGGGCAAGTCAAGGCAGTTTTTGCTTCGCTCTACTCAGTTATGGTGCATTACAAGTCAAATATCTTTAATAATTCATATTTTAATGATAAATTGTAAACACTGGAAGATTCCCCCATCTCTTCTGAACAAAACGGTGTAAGAATGACCGCTCTAGCCCCTACGGTTTGGAAATTATGGTCATTTGTTTGAGGGGAGTCCTCACTATGAGAAATAGGCTGCAATAATCCTGTGCCTCTCTGTGCTGCGTGTGTAAAAAGAGGCACATGTTTTGGCGGGAAAAAGTACACAGGCTCTCTGATTGGTGGATTCAAATTCAGCAGCTCCCAGGCTGACCTAGAAACTTACTTCTCTCTCCCTGTGCATTTTTTTGCTGATTTTTTCATTTAACAAGTATATTTGAGGGACCCTCAGCATGTTCAGCATTTTTTCAGCTGTCCATTTTGCTTTTCCAATTTTTCTGTTTAACTTATTACTATTGTGCTAAATCATACTATTTCTGCTATTTTATAAGATTTGTGCTTAATATACTATTTCTGCTTTTATAGGATTTGTGCTTAATATAGTATTTCTGCTAAATGTAGTATTTATGCTTAATCATACTATTTCTGCTTTTCATAGTATTTCTGCTTAATATAGTATTTCTGCTAAATTTAGTATTTCTGATTAATTATAGTTTTTCTACTAAATCATAGTACAGTATTTCTGCTTTTTATGGGATTTGTGCTAAAACAAAGTATTTCTACTAAATGTAGTATTTGTGCTTAATCATACCATTTCTGCTTTTTATAGGATTTGTGCTTAATATAGTATTTCTGCTAAATTATAGTATTTCTGCCAAATTATAATATTTGTGCTAAAACATAGTCTCAATTTAAAATTACAATATTCATAGTTCATCACAGTGTCTCTGGTAAATCACAATATTTCTGCTCTGTTGTACTATTTTTCTAAATCATAGTGTTTCTGTAATGTTTAAGTATTTTTGGCTAAATATATTCTTTCTGTTATCTTATACTATTTCTCCTAAATTCTTGTATTTTTGAGAAGTTATCATGTTTCTGGTAAGTTACAATATTTCTGCTAAATTCTGCTATGCTATTGTATTTCTGCCAAGTATTATGTTTCCTCTAAGATATTGCAGTTCTGCTAAGTTATTCCATTTTAGCAAAGTTCTTTTGCTTCTGCAAAGTTTTTACAATTTCTGCAACTTTTCAGCTTTTTCAGCTACTTTTTGCATACAGCTTCAGCTTTAAGCATCCACACTGCATTTTCGCAGGAAATGCAAATTTTTCTAGTTCTTTATTATTATTATTCCGGGTGTTTCCGTACACTTTTCGCCGTAGAACTACTTCCACAATTTTCAGCCGATTTTCACCGTTCAAATTTTAAACTATTCAACTATTTTTGCTAATGCCGGCTATGACTTTTGGTATTTTTAACTATTATACTTTTTAAAATATTCCACTTTTTTCCTTTAATTTGTCCCATTGAAATGAATGGGAAACTTCAGCAATTCTGCTAAAATTTGCTTGTTTTTGAAACTTAACTACTTCCTCATACTTTCACCTAGAACAACCATTCAAATTTTAAAATGTTCACAAATTATTGGGCTATTCAGGTATGATTCAGCTTTTTCAAATCTTTTACTGTTTTACTTTTATGCCTCTTAAAGTTTTGAGTTGCAAAATTGTGATTTTTCACAAAATACATGTGTTGTTATGGTTGCTATGCTCTTGGCTTCCAGTGTGCCACTGAAGGTTTTGCAATTTTCGCTTCATGTCCGAACAACTGTTTGCTACTTGCTCAATTTTCACTCAACTTCCACAAATTATACATCAAAACGTAGGTATTTTTGCTGGCTTTCAGAAAATGTCACTATCATTGTTGTGGTATTCATAGAACTTTCGCAAATCTCCTCAGACTAACACAAGGTCAGAAAACTCTCCATATAAAGTCAATGGAGAGTTTGTTCAAAATCACCGCTGCATTTCTGGAATGAGAGGCATATTCGAATCGTCATATCTCCTTAACGAAGCAAAGTTAAGACATGAGGCTTGTCCCGGCATATCTTCAGACACTCCTGACGCTCACAATTCAAGAATTTCTTTCTCAACTATTACCGTTCTGAAATGAGTTGGACTTGTTTGAGGGTAGGAAATTCGTCCTTCGCTCAGATTTCTTCAGATTTCAAAGTCTGTAAATGAACCACTTTTTTCTCTCGTCATAACTTTTTGTTGGATTTCCACAGAGACCTGAAAATTTCCATGATTGTTCACCAAAGCCTGCTGTCTCTTACGGTGAAAGAATGATATCGATACTCCAAACAGATTTCAAGTTACAAATCGTTGTTTGAGGGCAAGTCAAGGCAGTTTTTGCTTCGCTCTACTCAGTTATGGTGCATTAGAAGTCAAATATCTTTAATAATTCATATTTTAATGATAAATTGTAAACACTGGAAGATTCCCCCATCTCTTCTGAACAAAACGGTGTAAGAATGACCGCTCTAGCCCCTACGGTTTGGGAATTATGGTCATTTGTTTGAGGGGAGTCGTCACTATGAGAAATAGACTGCAATAATCCTGTGCCTCTCTGTGCTGCGTGTGTAAAAAGATGCACCTTTTTTGGCGGGAAAATGTAAACAGCCACTCTGATTGGTGGATTTAAATTCAGCAGCTCTCTCCCTCTGTGTGTGTGTGTGTGTGTGTGTGTGTGTGTGTGTGTGTGTGTGTGTGTGTGTGTGTGTGTTTGTTTAGTGGGAGAGAGAGGACCCTGCCCTTATTTGGCAGCATGTCATTGTAGGATTTAAATTGAATATAGTTAGACTGATTGACTGGATTAGAGCCTGTGTTTGTGTGTCCCTCTCTGCATTTCTGTTTCAATATGCCTCCATATTTGTAATTTTGTAAGTTATTGCTATTCTGCTAAATCATAGTATTTCTGGTACTTTTCGGTACTTGTGCTAAATACAGTATTTCTGCTAAATTATAGTATTTCTGCTTTATTATACTATTTGTGCTAAAACATAGTATTTCTACTAAATGTAGTATTTCTGCTTTTTATACTATTTGTGCTAAATTATAATATTTCTGCTTTTTATACTATTTGTGCTAAATTATAATATTTCTGCTTTTTATACTATTTGTGCTAAATTATAATATTTCTGCTTTTTATACTATTTGTGCTAAAACATAGTATTTCTACTAAATGTAGTATTTCTGCTTTTTATACTATTTGTGCTAAATTATAGTATTTCTGCTTTTTATACTATTTGTGCTAAATTATAATATTTCTGCTTTTTATACTATTTGTGCTAAATTATAATATTTCTGCTTTTTATACTATTTGTGCTAAATTATAATATTTCTGCTTTTTATACTATTTGTGCTAAATTATAATATTTCTGCTTTTTATACTATTTGTGCTAAATTATAATATTTCTGCTTTTTATACTATTTGTGCTAAATTATGATATTTCTGCTTTTTATAGTATTTGTGCTAAAACATAGTATTTCTACTAAATGTAGTATTTATGCTTAATCATAGTATTTCTATATATATCTGCCAGGTCCCCAGGCAGCCAATCCTCTGTGAGGACTGAGAAATTCAAATTTTCAAATCAGGGCCTGCACGGCTTCCCAGCCAATCATATATGTGTCCTGAGGCATTCAAATTTGCATATTGGGGCCTTCATGGCTTCTAAGCCAGCCAATCATATCTGAGGGCTGAGGAATTCAAATCCACAAATCAGGGCCTGCACAGCTTCCCAGCCAGCCAATCATGTATGTGGGCTCCAGGTATTCAAATTTGCATATTGGGGAATTCGTGGCTTCTAAGTCAACAAGTCATCCATGTCATATATCTCTAAAAATTCATATTTTAATGATAAATTGTCAACACTTGAAGATTCCCCCATCTCTTCTGAACAAAACGGTGTAAGAATGACCGCTCTAGCCCCTATGGTTAGGAAATTATGGTCATTTGTTTGAGGGGAATCCTCACTATGTGAAATAAACTGAAAGAAGCAGGTCTATGTCTCTGTGCTGCGTGTGTAAAAAGATGCACCTGTTTTGGCGGGAAAACGTAAACAGCCTCTCTGATTGGTGGATTCAAATTCAGCAGCTCCCAGGCTGACCTACAAACTTAGTCCTCTCTCCCTGTGTGTGTGTGTGTGTGTGTGTGTGTGTGTGTGTTTGTGTGTGTGTTTAGTGGGAGAGAGAGGACCCTGCCCTTATTTGACAGCATGTCATTGTAGGATTTAAATTGAACATAGTTAGACTGGTTGACTGGATTAGAGCCTGTGTTTGTGTGTCCCTCTGTGCATTTGTGTTTCAATAAGTTATTACTATTCTGCTAAATCATAGTATTTCTGGTACTTTTCGGTACTTGTGCTAAATACAGTATTTCTGCTAAATCATACTATTTCTGCTTTTCATAGGATTTATGCCTAATATAGTATTTCTGCTAAATTATAGTATTTCTGCTTTTTATAGGATTTGTGCCTAACATAGTATTTCTGCTAAATTATAGTATTTCTGCTTTTTATAGGATTTGTGCTTAACATAGTATTTCTGCTAAATTATAGTATTTCTGCTTTTTATACTATTTGTTCTAAATTATAGTATTTCTGCTTTTTATAGGATTTGTGCTTAATATAGTATTTCTGCTAAATTATAGTTTTTCTTCTTTTTATAATATTTGTGCTAAAACATAGTATTTCTACTAAATGTAGTATTTATGCTTAATAATAGTATTTCTATATATTTCTGCCAGGTCCCCAGGCAGCCAATCCTCTGTGAGGACTGAGACATTCAAATTTTCAAATCAGGGCCTGCACAGTTTCCCAGCCAATCAAATAAGTGTCCTGAGGCATTCAAATTTGCATATTGGGGCCTTCGTGGCTTCTAAGCCAGCCAATCATATCTGAGGGCTGAGGAATTCAAACCCACAAATCAGGGCCTGCACGGCTTCCCAGCCAGCCAATCATATATGTGGTCTCAGGCATTCAAATTTGCATATTGGGGAATTCGTGGCTTCTAAGTCAACAAGTCATCCATGTCATATATCTCTAAAAATTCATATTTTAATATTAAATTGTCAACACTTGAAGATTCCCCCATCTCTTCTGAACAAAACGGTGTAAGAATGACCGTTCTAGCCCCTACGGTTTGGAAATTATGGTCATTTGTTTGAGGGGAGTCCTCACTATGAGAAATAGGCTGCAATAATCCTGTGCCTCTCTCTGCTGCGTGTGTAAAAAGATACACCTGTTTTGGCGGGAAAAAGTACACAGGCTCTCTGATTGGTGGATTCAAATTCAGCAGCTCCCAGGCTGACCTAGAAACTTACTTCTCTCTCCCTGTGTGTGTGTGTGTGTGTGTGTGTGTGTGTGTGTGTGTGTGACAGGGAGAGAGAGAGAGAGAGAGAGAGAGAGAGAGAGAGAGAGAGAGAGAGAGAGAGAGAAAGCCTTTTAATGGGATGATCTCATTGTAAGATTCAAATTCAATATATTTAGACTGGTTGACTGAATTGGATCTTGTGTGTGTGTCTCTCTGTGCATGTGTGTTTCCTCATGTGTACATATTTGTAATTGTGTGGCTGTCATAAATTTTTTTGCAGATTTTTGTCATTTAACAAGTATATTTGAGGGAACCTCAGCATGTTCAGCATTTTTTCAGCTGTCCATTTTGCTTTTCCAATTTTTCTGTTTAACTTATTACTATTGTGCTAAATCATACTATTTCTGCTATTTTATAAGATTTGTGCTTAATATACTATTTCTGCTTTTATAGGATTTGTGCTTAATATAGTATTTCTGCTTTTTATAAGATTTGTGCTTAATATAGTATTTCTGCTAAATGTAGTATTTATGCTTAATCATACTATTTCTGCTTTTCATAGGATTTGTGCTTAATATAGTATTTCTGCTAAATTTAGTATTTCTGATTAATTATAGTTTTTCTACTAAATCATAGTACAGTATTTCTGCTTTTTATGGGATTTGTGCTAAAACAAAGTATTTCTACTAAATGTAGAATTTATGCTTAATCATACCATTTCTGCTTTTTATAGGATTTGTGCTTAATATAGTATTTCTGCTAAATTATAGTATTTCTGCCAAATTATAATATTTGTGCTAAAACATAGTCTTAATTTAAAATTACAATATTCATAGTTCATCACAGTGTCTCTGGTAAATCACAATATTTCTGCTCTGTTGTACTATTTTTCTAAATCATAGTGTTTCTGTAATGTTTAAGTATTTTTGGCTAAATATATTCCTTCTGTTATCTTATACTATTTCTCCTAAATTCTTGTATTTTTGAGAAGTTATCATGTTTCTGGTAAGTTACAATATTTCTGCTAAATTCTGCTATGCTATTGTATTTCTGCCAAGTATTGTGTTTCCTCTAAGATATTGCAGTTCTGCTAAGTTATTCCATTTTAGCAAACTTCTTTTGCTTCTGCAAAGTTTTTACAATTTCTGCAACTTTTCAGCTTTTTCAGCTACTTTTTGCATACAGCTTCAGCTTTAAGCATCCACACTGCATTTTCGCAGGAAATGCAAATTTTTCTAGTTCTTTATTATTATTATTCTTAGGACTTCCGTACACTTTTCGCCGTAGAACTACTTCCACAATTTTCAGCCGATTTTCACCGTTCAAATTTTAAACTATTCAGCTATTTTTGCTCTTTCCGGCTATGACTTTTGCTATTTTTAACTATTATACTTTTTAAAATATTCCACTTTTTTCCTTTAATTTGTCCCATTGAAATGAATGGGAAACTTCAGCAATTCTGCTAAAATTTGCTTGTTTTTGAAACTTAACTACTTCCTCATACTTTCACCTAGAACAACCATTCAAATTTTAAAATGTTCACAAATTATTGGGCTATTCAGGTATGATTCAGCTTTTTCAAATCTTATACCGTTTTACTTTTATGCCTCTTAAAGTTTTGAGTTTCATTTTTTTGATTTTTCACAAAATACATGTGTTGTTATGGTTGCTATGCTCTTGGCTTCCAGTGTGCCACTGAAGGTTTTGCAATTTTCACTTCATGTCCGAACAACTTCCTGCTACTTGCTCAATTTTCACTCAACTTCCACAAATTATACATCAAAACGTAGGTATTTTTGCTGGCTTTCAGAAAATGTCACCATCATTGTTGTGGGATTTATAGAATTTTTGCAAATCTCCTCAGACTAACACAAGGTCAGAAAACTCTCCATATAAAGTGAATGGAGAGCTTGTTCAAAATCACCGCTGGATTTCTGTAATGAGAGGCATATTCGAATCGTCATATCTCCTTAACGAAGCAAAGTTAAGACATGAGGCTTGTCCCCGAATATCTTCAGACACCCCTGACGCTCACAATTCAAGAATTTCTTTCTCACCTATTACCGTTCTGAAATGAGTTGGACTTGTTTGAGGGTAGGAAATTCGTCCTTCGCTCAGATTTCTTCAGATTTCAAACTGTGGAAATGAACCACTTTTTTCTCTCGTCATAACTTTTTGTTGGATTTCCACAGAGACCTGAAAATTTCCATGATTGTTCACCAAAGCCTGCTGTCTCTTACGGTGAAAGAATGATATTGATACTCCAAATAGATTTAGAGTTAGAAAGCGTTGTTTGAGGGCAAGTCAAGGCAGTTTTTGCTTCGCTCTACTCAGTTATGGTGCATTACAAGTCAAATATCTTTAATAATTCATATTTTAATGATAAATTGTAAACACTGGAAGATTCCCCCATCTCTTCTGAACAAAACGGTGTAAGAATGACCGCTCTAGCCCCTACGGTTTGGAAATTATGGTCATTTGTTTGAGGGGAGTCCTCACTATGAGAAATAGGCTGCAATAATCCTGTGCCTCTCTGTGCTGCGTGTGTAAAAAGAGGCACATGTTTTGGCGGGAAAAAGTACACAGGCTCTCTGATTGGTGGATTCAAATTCAGCAGCTCCCAGGCTGACCTAGAAACTTACTTCTCTCTCCCTGTGCATTTTTTTGCTGATTTTTTCATTTAACAAGTATATTTGAGGGACCCTCAGCATGTTCAGCATTTTTTCAGCTGTCCATTTTGCTTTTCCAATTTTTCTGTTTAACTTATTACTATTGTGCTAAATAATACTATTTCTGCTATTTTATAAGATTTGTGCCTAATATAGTATTTCTGCTAAATTACAATATTTCTGCTTTTTATACTATTTGTGCTAAAACATAGTATTTCTACTAAATGTAGTATTTATGCTTAATCATACTATTTCTGCTTTTTATGGGATTTGTGCCTAATATAGTATTTCTGCTTTTTATAGGATTTTTGCTCAAACATAGTATTTCTACTAAATGTAGTGTTTATGCTTAATCATCCTATTTCTGCTTTTTATAGGATTTGTGCTTAATATAGTATTTCTGCTAAATTATAGTATTTCTGCTTTTTATAGTATTTGTGCTAAAACATAGTATTTCTACTAAATGTAGTATTTATGCTTAATCATAGTATTTCTATATATTTCTGCCAGGTCCCCAGGCAGCCAATCCTCTGTGAGGACTGAGAAATTCAAATTTTCAAATCAGGGCCTACACGGCTTCCCAGCCAATCATATATGTGTCCTGAGGCATTCAAATTTGCATATTGGGGCCTTCATGGCTTCTAAGCCAGCCAATCATATCTGAGGGCTGAGGAATTCAAATCCACAAATCAGGGCCTGCACAGCTTCCCAGCCAGCCAATCATGTATGTGGGCTCCAGGTATTCAAATTTGCATATTGGGGAATTCGTGGCTTCTAAGTCAACAAGTCATCCATGTCATATATCTCTAAAAATTCATATTTTAATGATAAATTGTCAACACTTGAAGATTCCCCCATCTCTTCTGAACAAAACGGTGTAAGAATGACCGCTCTAGCCCCTATGGTTAGGAAATTATGGTCATTTGTTTGAGGGGAATCCTCACTATGTGAAATAAACTGAAAGAAGCAGGTCTATGTCTCTGTGCTGCGTGTGTAAAAAGATGCACCTGTTTTGGCGGGAAAACGTAAACAGCCTCTCTGATTGGTGGATTCAAATTCAGCAGCTCCCAGGCTGACCTAGAAACTTAGTCCTCTCTCCCTGTGTGTGTGTGTGTGTGTGTGTGTGTGTGTGTGTTTAGTGGGAGAGAGAGGACCCTGCCCTTATTTGACAGCATGTCATTGTAGGATTTAAATTGAACATAGTTAGACTGGTTGACTGGATTAGAGCCTGTGTTTGTGTGTCCCTCTGTGCATTTGTGTTTCAATAAGTTATTACTATTCTGCTAAATCATAGTATTTCTGGTACTTTTCGGTACTTGTGCTAAATACAGTATTTCTACTAAATCATACTATTTCTGCTTTTCATAGGATTTATGCCTAATATAGTATTTCTGCTAAATTATAGTATTTCTGCTTTTTATAGGATTTGTGCCTAACATAGTATTTTTGCTAAATTATAATATTTCTGCTTTTTATAGGATTTGTGCCTAACATAGTATTTCTGCTAAATTATAGTATTTCTGCTTTTTATACTATTTGTTCTAAATTATAGTATTACTGCTTTTTATAGGATTTGTGCTTAATATAGTATTTCTGCTAAATTATAGTTTTTCTTCTTTTTATAATATTTGTGCTAAAACATAGTATTTCTACTAAATGTAGTATTTATGCTTAATAATAGTATTTCTATATATTTCTGCCAGGTCCCCAGGCAGCCAATCCTCTGTGAGGACTGAGACATTCAAATTTTCAAATCAGGGCCTGCACAGTTTCCCAGCCAATCAAATAAGTGTCCTGAGGCATTCAAATTTGCATATTGGGGCCTTCGTGGCTTCTAAGCCAGCCAATCATATCTGAGGGCTGAGGAATTCAAATCCACAAATCAGGGCCTGCACGGCTTCCCAGCTAGCCAATCACATATGTGGTCTCAGGCATTCAAATTTGCATATTGGGGAATTCGTGGCTTCTAAGTCAACAAGTCATCCATGTCATATATCTCTAAAAATTCATATTTTAATATTAAATTGTCAACACTTGAAGATTCCCCCATCTCTTCTGAACAAAACGGTGTAAGAATGACCGTTCTAGCCCCTACGGTTAGGAAATTACGGTCATTTGTTTGAGGGGAGTCGTCACTATGAGAAATAGACTGCAAAAATCCTGTGTCTCTCTGTGCTGCTGCGTGTGTAAACAGATGCACCTGTTTTGGTGGGGAAAACGTAAACAGCCTCTCTGATTGGTGGATTCAAATTCACCAGCTCCCAGGCTGACCTAGAAACTTACTTCTCTCTCCCTGTGTGTGTGTGTGTGTGTGTGTGTGTGTGTGTGTGTGTGTGTGTGTGACAGAGAGAGAGAGAGAGAGAGAGAGAGAGAAAGGCTTTTAATGGGATGATCTCATTCTAAGATTTAAATTCAATATATTTAGACTGGTTGACTGAATTGGATCTTGTGTGTGGGTCCCTCTGTGCATGTGTGTTTCCTCATGTGTACATATTTGTGATTGTGTGGCTGTAATAAAGTTTTTTTGCAGATTTTTGTCATTTAACAAGTATATTTGAGGGAACCTCAGCATGTTCAGCATTTTTTCAGCTGTCCATTTTGCTTTTCCAATTTTTCTGTTTAACTTATTACTATTGTGCTAAATCATAGTATTTCTGCTATTTTATAAGATTTGTGCTAAAACAAAGTATTTCTACTAAATGTAGTATTTGTGCTTAATCATACCATTTCTGCTTTTTATAGGATTTGTGCTTAATATAGTATTTCTGCTAAATTATAGTATTTCTGCCAAATTATAATATTTGTGCTAAAACATAGTCTCAATTTAAAATTACAATATTCATAGTTCATCACAGTGTCTCTGGTAAATCACAATATTTCTGCTCTGTTGTACTATTTTTCTAAATCATAGTGTTTCTGTAATGTTTAAGTATTTTTGGCTAAATATATTCTTTCTGTTATCTTATACTATTTCTCCTAAATTCTTGTATTTTTGAGAAGTTATCATGTTTCTGGTAAGTTACAATATTTCTGCTAAATTCTGCTATGCTATTGTATTTCTGCCAAGTATTATGTTTCCTCTAAGATATTGCAGTTCTGCTAAGTTATTCCATTTTAGCAAACTTCTTTTGCTTCTGCAAAGTTTTTACAATTTCTGCAACTTTTCAGCTTTTTCAGCTACTTTTTGCATACAGCTTCAGCTTTAAGCATCCACACTGCATTTTCGCAGGAAATGCAAATTTTTCTAGTTCTTTATTATTATTCTTAGGACTTCCGTACACTTTTCGCCGTGGAACTACTTCCACAATTTTTGTGCTATTTTCACCGTTCAAATTTTAAACTATTCAGCTATTTTTGCTAATGCCGGCTATGACTTTTGCTATTTTTAACTATTATACTTTTTAAAATATTCCACTTTTTTCCTTTAATTTGTCCCATTGAAATGAATGGGAAACTTCAGCAATTCTGCTAAAATTTGCTTGTTTTTGAAACTTAACTACTTCCTCATATTTTCACCTAGAACAACCATTCAAATTTTAAAATGTTCACAAATTATTGGGCTATTCAGGTATGATTCAGCTTTTTCAAATTTTTAACTGTTTTACTTTTATGCCTCTTAAAGTTTTGAGTTGCAAAATTGTGATTTTTCACAAAATACATGTGTTGTTATGGTTGCTATGCTCTTGGCTTCCAGTGTGCCACTGAAGGTTTTGCAATTTTCGCTTCATGTCCGAACAACTGTTTGCTACTTGCTCAATTTTCACTCAACTTCCACAAATTATACATCAAAACGTAGGTATTTTTGCTGGCTTTCAGAAAATGTCACTATCATTGTTGTGGGATTTATAGAATTTTTGCAAATCTCCTCAGACCAACACAAGGTCTCAAAACTCTCCATATAAAGTCAATGGAGAGCTTGTTCAAAATCATCGCTGGATTTCTGTAATGAGAGGCATATTCGAATCGTCATATCTCCTTAACGAAGCGACTTTAAGACATGAGGCTTGTCCCGGTATATCTTCAGACACTCCTGACGCAATTCAAGAATTTCTTTCTCACGTATTACCGTTCTGAAATGAGTTGGACTTGTTTGAGGGTAGGAAATTTGTCCTTTGCTCAGATTTCTTCAGATTTCAAACTGTGGAAATGAACCACCTTTTTCTCTCGTCATAACTTTTTGTTGGATTTCCACAGAGACCTGAAAATTTCCATGACTGTTCACCAAAGCCTGCTGTCTCTTACGGTGAAAGAATGATATCGATACTCCAAATAGATTTAGAGTTACAAAGCGTTGTTTGTGGGCAAGTCAAGGCAGTTTTTGCTTCGCTCTACTCAGTTATGGTGCATTAGAAGTCAAATATCTTTAATAATTCATATTTTAATGATAAATTGTAAACACTGGAAGATTCCCCCATCTCTTCTGAACAAAACGGTGTAAGAATGACCGCTCTAGCCCCTACGGTTAGGAAATTATGGTCATTTGTTTGAGGGGAGTCGTCACTATGAGAAATAGACTGCAATAATCCTGTGCCTCTCTGTGCTGCGTGTGTAAAAAGATGCACCTTTTTTGGCGGGAAAACGTAAACAGCCACTCTGATTGGTGGATTTAAATTCGGCAGCTCTCTCCCTCTGTGTGTGTGTGTGTGTGTGTGTGTGTGTGTGTGTGTGTGTGTGTGTGTGTGTGTGTGTGTGTGTGTGTGTTTAGTGGGAGAGAGAGAACCCTACCCTTATTTGGCAGCATGTCATTGTAGGATTTAAATTGAATATAGTTAGACTGATTGACTGGATTAGAGCCTGTGTTTGTGTGTCCCTCTCTGCATTTCTGTTTCAATATGCCTCCATATTTGTAATTTTGTAAGTTATTGCTATTCTGCTAAATCATAGTATTTCTGGTACTTTTCGGTACTTGTGGTAAATACAGTATTTCTGCTAAATTATAGTATTTCTGCTTTATTATACTATTTGTGCTAAAACATAGTATTTCTACAAAATGTAGTATTTCTGCTTTTTATACTATTTGTGCTAAATTATAATATTTCTGCTTTTTATACTATTTGTGCTAAATTATAATATTTCTGCTTTTTATACTATTTGTGCTAAAACATAGTATTTCTACTAAATGTAGTATTTATGCTTAATCATACTATTTCTGCTTTTTATAGGATTTGTGCCTAATATAGTATTTCTGCTTTTTATAGGATTTGTGCTTAATATAGTATTTCTGCTAAATTATAGTATTTCTGCTTTTTATAGTATTTGTGCTAAAACATAGTATTTCTACTAAATGTAGTATTTATGCTTAATCATAGTATTTCTATATATTTCTGCCAGGTCCCCAGGCAGCCAATCCTCTGTGAGGACTTAGACATTCAAATTTTCAAATCAGGGTTTCCCAGCCAATCATATATGTGTCCTGAGGCATTCAAATTTGCATATTGGGGCCTTCATGGCTTCTAAGCCAGCCAATCATATCTGAGGGCTGAGGAATTCAAATCCACAAATCAGGGCCTGCACGGCTTCCCAGGCAGCCAATCATATATGTGGTCTGAGGCATTCAAATTTGCATATTGGGGAATTCGTGGCTTCTAAGTCAACAAGTCATCCATGTCATATATCTCTAAAAATTCATATTTTAATGTTAAATTGTCAACACTTGAAGATTCCCCCATCTCTTCTGAACAAAACGGTGTAAGAAGGACCGCTCTAGCCCCTACGGTTAGGAAATTATGGTCATTTGTTTGAGGGGAGTCCTCACTATGAGAAATAGGCTGCAATAATCCTGTGCCTCTCTGTGCTGCGTGTGTAAAAAGATGCACCTTTTTTGGCGGGAAAATGTAAACAGCCACTCTGATTGGTGGATTTAAATTCGGCAGCTCTCTCCCTCTGTGTCTGTGTGTGTGTGTGTGTGTGTGTGTGTGTGTGTGTGTGTTTAGTGGGAGAGAGAGGACCCTGCCCTTATTTGGCAGCATGTCATTGTAGGATTTAAATTGAATGTAGTTAGACTGGTTGACTGGATTAGAGCCTGTGTTTGTGTGTCCCTCTGTGCATTTCTGTTTCAATATGCCTCCATATTTGTAATTTTGTAAGTTATTACTATTCTGCTAAATCATAGTATTTCTGGTACTTTTCGGTACTTGTGCTAAATACAGTATTTCTGCTAAATTATAGTATTTATTCTTTTTATAGGATTTGTGCCTAACATAGTATTTCTGCTAAATTATAATATTTGTGCCTAATATAGTATTTCTGCTTTTTATAGGATTTGTGCCTAATATAGTATTTCTGCTTTTTATAGGATTTGTGCCTAATATAGTATTTCTGCTTTTTAAAGGATTTGTGCTTAATATAGTATTTCTGCTAAATTATAGTATTTCTGCTTTTTATAGGATTTGTGTTAAACATAGTATTTCTACTAAATGTAGTATTTATGCTTAATCATAGTATTTCTATATATTTCTGCCAGGTCCCCAGGCAGCCAATCCTCTGTGAGGACTGAGACATTCAAATTTTCAAATCAGGGCCTGCACGGTTTCCCAGCCAATCATATATGTGTCCTGAGGCATTCAAATTTGCATATTGGGGCCTTCATGGCTTCTAAGGCCAGCCAATCATATCTGAGGGCTGAGGAATTCAAATCCACAAATCAGGACCTGCACAGCTTCCCAGCCAGCCAATCATGTATGTGGGCTCCAGGTATTCAAATTTGCATATTGGGGAATTCGTGGCTTCTAAGACAACAAGTCATCCATGTCATATATCTCTAATAATTCATATTTTAATGATAAATTGTCAACACTTGAAGATTCCCCCATCTCTTCTGAACAAAACGGTGTAAGAATGACCGCTCTAGCCCCTATGGTTAGGAAATTATGGTCATTTGTTTGAGGGGAATCCTCACTATGTGAAATAAAGTGAAAGAAGCAGGTCTATGTCTCTGTGCTGCGTGTGTAAAAAGATGCACCTGTTTTGGCGGGAAAACGTAAACAGCCTCTCTGATTGGTGGATTCAAATTCAGCAGCTCCCAGGCTGACCTAGAAACTTAGTCCTCTCTCCCTGTGTGTGTGTGTGTGTGTGTGTGTGTGTTTAGTGGGAGAGAGAGGACCCTGCCCTTATTTGACAGCATGTCATTGTAGGATTTAAATTGAACATAGTTAGACTGGTTGACTGGATTAGAGCCTGTGTTTGTGTGTCCCTCTGTGCATTTGTGTTTCAATAAGTTATTACTATTCTGCTAAATCATAGTATTTCTGGTACTTTTCGGTACTTGTGCTAAATACAGTATTTCTGCTAAATCATACTATTTCTGCTTTTCATAGGATTTGTGCTTAATATAGTATTTCTGCTAAATTATAGTTTTTCTTCTTTTTATAATATTTGTCCTAAAACATAGTATTTCTACTAAATGTAGTATTTATGCTTAATAATAGTATTTCTATATATTTCTGCCAGGTCCCCAGGCAGCCAATCCTCTGTGAGGACTGAGACATTCAAATTTTCAAATCAGGGCCTGCACAGTTTCCCAGCCAATCAAATAAGTGTCCTGAGGCATTCAAATTTGCATATTGGGGCCTTCGTGGCTTCTAAGCCAGCCAATCATATCTGAGGGCTGAGGAATTCAAATCCACAAATCAGGGCCTGCACGGCTTCCCAGCCAGCCAATCACATATGTGGTCTCAGGCATTCAAATTTGCATATTGGGGAATTCGTGGCTTCTAAGTCAACAAGTCATCCATGTCATATATCTCTAAAAATTCATATTTTAATATTAAATTGTCAACACTTGAAGATTCCCCCATCTCTTCTGAACAAAACGGTGTAAGAATGACCGTTCTAGCCCCTACGGTTAGGAAATTACGGTCATTTGTTTGAGGGGAGTCGTCACTATGAGAAATAGACTGCAAAAATCCTGTGTCTCTCTGTGCTGCTGCGTGTGTAAACAGATGCACCTGTTTTGGTGGGGAAAAGTGCACAGCCTCTCTGATTGGTGGATTCAAATTCACCAGCTCCCAGGCTGACCTAGAAACTTACTTCTCTCTCCCTGTGTGTGTGTGTGTGTGTGTGTGTGTGTGTGTGTGTGTGACAGAGAGAGAGAGAGAGAGAGAAAGGCTTTTAATGGGATGATCTCATTCTAAGATTTAAATTCAATATATTTAGACTGGTTGACTGAATTGGATCTTGTGTGTGGGTCTCTCTGTGCATGTGTGTTTCCTCATGTGTACATATTTGTGATTGTGTGGCTGTAATAAATTTTTTTGCAGATTTTTGTCATTTAACAAGTATATTTGAGGGACCCTCAGCATGTTCAGCATTTTTTCAGCTGTCCATTTTGCTTTTCCAATTTTTCTGTTTAACTTATTACTATTGTGCTAAATCATACTATTTCTGCTATTTTATAAGATTTGTGCTTAATATACTATTTCTGCTTTTATAGGATTTGTGCTTAATATAGTATTTCTGCTAAATGTAGTATTTATGCTTAATCATACTATTTCTGCTTTTCATAGTATTTGTGCTTAATATAGTATTTCTGCTAAATTTAGTATTTCTGATTAATTATAGTTTTTCTACTGAATCATAGTACAGTATTTCTGCTTTTTATGGGATTTGTGCTAAAACAAAGTATTTCTACTAAATGTAGTATTTGTGCTTAATCATACCATTTCTGCTTTTTATAGGATTTGTGCTTAATATAGTATTTCTGCTAAATTATAGTATTTCTGCCAAATTATAATATTTGTGCTAAAACATAGTCTCAATTTAAAATTACAATATTCATAGTTCATCACAGTGTCTCTGGTAAATCACAATATTTCTGCTCTGTTGTACTATTTTTCTAAATCATAGTGTTTCTGTAATGTTTAAGTATTTTTGGCTAAATATATTCTTTCTGTTATCTTATACTATTTTTCCTAAATTCTTGTATTTTTGAGAAGTTATCATGTTTCTGGTAAGTTACAATATTTCTGCTAAATTCTGCTATGCTATTGTATTTCTGCCAAGTATTATGTTTCCTCTAAGATATTGCAGTTCTGCTAAGTTATTCCATTTTAGCAAACTTCTTTTGCTTCTGCAAAGTTTTTACAATTTCTGCAACTTTTCAGCTTTTTCAGCTACTTTTTGCATACAGCTTCAGCTTTAAGCATCCACACTGCATTTTCGCAGGAAATGCAAATTTTTCTAGTTGTGTGGATGCTTTAAGCATCCACACTATTGAGTTCCTGTTTCTCTTTATTGTGTGGATGCTTTAAGCATCCACACTATTGAGTTCCTGTTTCTCTTTATTCTTTATTATTGTGTGGATGCTTTAAGCATCCACACTATTGAGTTCCTGTTTCTCTTTATTCTTTATTGTGTGGATGCTTTAAGCATCCACACTATTGAGTTCCTGTTTCTCTTTATTCTTTATTATTATTATTATTATTATTCTTAGGACTTCCGTACACTTTTCGCCGTTAAACTACTTCCACAATTTTCAGCCGATTTTCACCGTTCAAATTTTAAACTATTCAGCTATTTTTGCTCTTTCCGGCTATCACTTTTGCTATTTTTAACTATTATACTTTTTAAAATATTCCACTTTTTTCCTTTAATTTGTCCCATTGAAATGAATGGGAAACTTCAGCAATTCTGCTAAAATTTGCTTGTTTTTGAAACTTAACTACTTCCTCATACTTTCACCTAGAACAACCATTCAAATTTTAAAATGTTCACAAATTATTGGGCTATTCAGGTATGATTCAGCTTTTTCAAATCTTTTACTGTTTTACTTTTATGCCTCTTAAAGTTTTGAGTTGCAAAATTGTGATTTTTCACAAAATACATGCGTTGTTATGGTTGCTATGCTCTTGGCTTCCAGTGTGCCACTGAAGCTTTTGCAGTCTTCTCTTCATGTCCGAACAACTGTTTGCTACTTGCTCAATATTCACTCAACTTCCACAAATTATACATCAAAACGTAGGTATTTTTTCTGGCTTTCAGAAAATGTCACTATCATTGTTGTGGTATTCATAGAACTTTCGCAAATCTCCTCAGACTAACACAAGGTCAGAAAACTCTCCATATAAAGTCAATGGAGAGTTTGTTCAAAATCACCGCTGCATTTCTGTAATGAGAGGCATATTCGAATCGTCATATCTCCTTAACGAAGCAAAGTTAAGACATGAGGCTTGTCCCGGCATATCTTCAGACACTCCTGACGCTCACAATTCAAGAATTTCTTTCTCAACTATTACCGTTCTGAAATGAGTTGGACTTGTTTGAGGGTAGGAAATTCGTCCTTCGCTCAGATTTCTTCAGATTTCAAAGTCTGGAAATGAACCACTTTTTTCTCTCGTCATAACTTTTTGTTGGATTTCCACAGAGACCTGAAAATTTCCATGATTGTTCACCAAAGCCTGCTGTCTCTTACGGTGAAAGAATGATATCGATACTCCAAATAGATTTCAAGTTACAAAGCGTTGTTTGAGGGCAAGTCAAGGCAGTTTTTGCTTCGCTCTACTCAGTTATGGTGCATTAGAAGTCAAATATCTTTAATAATTCATATTTTAATGATAAATTGTAAACACTGGAAGATTCCCCCATGTCTTCTGAACAAAACGGTGTAAGAATGACCGTTCTAGCCCCTACGGTTAGGAAATTATGGTCATTTGTTTGAGGGGAGTCGTCACTATGAGAAATAGACTGCAATAATCCTGTGCCTCTCTCTGCTGCGTGTGTAAAAAGATGCACCTTTTTTGGCGGGAAAACGTAAACAGCCACTCTGATTGGTGGATTTAAATTCGGCAGCTCTCTCCCTCTGTGTCTGTCTGTGTGTGTGTGTGTGTGTGTGTGTGTGTGTGTGTGTGTGTGTTTAGTGGGAGAGAGAGGACCCTGCCCTTATTTGGCAGCATGTCATTGTAGGATTTAAATTGAATATAGTTAGACTGATTGACTGGATTAGAGCCTGTGTTTGTGTGTCCCTCTCTGCATTTCTGTTTCAATATGCCTCCATATTTGTAATTTTGTAAGTTATTGCTATTCTGCTAAATCATAGTATTTCTGGTACTTTTTGGTACTTGTGCTAAATACAGTATTTCTGCTAAATTATAGTATTTCTGCTTTATTATACTATTTGTGCTAAAACATAGTATTTCTACTAAATGTAGTATTTCTGCTTTTTATACTATTTGTGCTAAATTATAATATTTCTGCTTTTTATACTATTTGTGCTAAATTATAATATTTCTGCTTTTTATACTATTTGTGCTAAATTATAATATTTCTGCTTTTTATACTATTTGTGCTAAAACATAGTATTTCTACTAAATGTAGTATTTCTGCTTTTTATACTATTTGTGCTAAATTATAATATTTCTGCTTTTTATACTATTTGTGCTAAATTATAATATTTCTGCTTTTTATACTATTTGTGATAAAACATAGTATTTCTACTAAATGTAGTATTTCTGCTTTTTATACTATTTGTGCTAAATTATAATATTTCTGCTTTTTATACTATTTGTGCTAAATTATAATATTTCTGCTTTTTATACTATTTGTGCTAAATTATAATATTTCTGCTTTTTATACTATTTGTGATAAAACATAGTATTTCTACTAAATGTAGTATTTCTGCTTTTTATACTATTTGTGCTAAATTATAATATTTCTGCTTTTTATACTATTTGTGCTAAATTATAATATTTCTGCTTTTTATACTATTTGTGCTAAATTATAATATTTCTGCTTTTTATACTATTTGTGCTAAAACATAGTATTTCTACTAAATGTAGTATTTCTGCTTTTTATACTATTTGTGCTAAATTATAATATTTCTGCTTTTTATACTATTTGTGCTAAATTATAATATTTCTGCTTTTTATACTATTTGTGCTAAATTATAATATTTCTGCTTTTTATACTATTTGTGCTAAAACATAGTATTTCTACTAAATGTAGTATTTATTCTTAATCATACTATTTCTGCTTTTTATAGGATTTGTGCCTAATATAGTATTTCTGCTTTTTATAGGATTTGTGCTTAATATAGTATTTCTGCTAAATTATAGTATTTCTGCTTTTTATAGTATTTGTGCTAAAACATAGTATTTCTACTAAATGTAGTATTTATGCTTAATCATAGTATTTCTATATATTTCTGCCAGGTCCCCAGGCAGCCAATCCTCTGTGAGGACTTAGACATTCAAATTTTCAAATCAGGGCCTGCACGGTTTCCCAGCCAATCATATATGTGTCCTGAGGCATTCAAATTTGCATATTGGGGCCTTCATGGCTTCTAAGCCAGCCAATCATATCTGAGGGCTGAGGAATTCAAATCCACAAATCAGGGCCTGCACGGCTTCCAAGGCAGCCAATCATATATGTGGCCTCAGGCATTCAAATTTGCATATTGGGGGAATTCGTGGCTTCTAAGTCAACAAGTCATCCATGTCGTATATCTCTAAAAATTCACATTTTAATGATAAATTGTTAACACTGGAAGATTCCCCCATCTCTTCTGAACAAAATGGTGTAAGAATGACCGCTCTAGCCCCTACGGTTAGGAAATTATGGTCATTTGTTTGAGGGGAGTCCTCACTATGAGAAATAGACTGCAATAATCCTGTGCCTCTCTCTGCTGCGTGTGTAAAAAGATGCACCTGTTTTGGCGGGAAAAAGTACACAGGCTCTCTGATTGGTGGATTCAAATTCAGCAGCTCCCAGGCTGACCTAGAAACTTACTTCTCTCTCCCTGTGTGTGTGTGTGTGTGTGTGTGTGTGTGTGTGTGTGTGTGTGTGACAGAGAGAGAGAGAGAGAGAGAGAGAGAGAAAGCCTTTTAATGGGATGATCTCATTGTAAGATTCAAATTCAATATATTTAGACTGGTTGACTGAATTGGATCTTGTGTGTGTCTCTCTGTGCATGTGTGTTTCCTCATGTGTACATATTTGTAATTGTGTGGCTGTCATAAATTTTTTTGCAGATTTTTGTCATTTAACAAGTATATTTGAGGGAACCTCAGCATGTTCAGCATTTTTTCAGCTGTCCATTTTGCTTTTCCAATTTTTCTGTTTAACTTATTACTATAGTGCTAAATCATACTATTTCTGCTATTTTATAAGATTTGTGCTTAATATAGTATTTCTGCTAAATGTAGTATTTATGCTTAATCATACTATTTCTGCTTTTCATAGGATTTGTGCTTAATATAGTATTTCTGCTAAATTTAGTATTTCTGATTAATTATAGTTTTTCTACTAAATCATAGTACAGTATTTCTGCTTTTTATGGGATTTGTGCTAAAACAAAGTATTTCTACTAAATGTAGAATTTATGCTTAATCATACCATTTCTGCTTTTTATAGGATTTGTGCTTAATATAGTATTTCTGCTAAATTATAGTATTTCTGCCAAATTATAATATTTGTGCTAAAACATAGTCTTAATTTAAAATTACAATATTCATAGTTCATCACAGTGTCTCTGGTAAATCACAATATTTCTGCTCTGTTGTACTATTTTTCTAAATCATAGTGTTTCTGTAATGTTTAAGTATTTTTGGCTAAATATATTCTTTCTGTTATCTTATACTATTTCTCCTAAATTCTTGTATTTTTGAGAAGTTATCATGTTTCTGGTAAGTTACAATATTTCTGCTAAATTCTGCTATGCTATTGTATTTCTGCCAAGTATTATGTTTCCTCTAAGATATTGCAGTTCTGCTAAGTTATTCCATTTTAGCAAACTTCTTTTGCTTCTGCAAAGTTTTTACAATTTCTGCAACTTTTCAGCTTTTTCAGCTACTTTTTGCATACAGCTTCAGCTTTAAGCATCCACACTGCATTTTCGCAGGAAATGCAAATTTTTCTAGTTATTATTATTATTATTCTTAGGACTTCCGTACACTTTTCGCCGTAGAACTACTTCCACAATTTTCAGCCGATTTTCACCGTTCAAATTTTAAACTATTCAGCTATTTTTGCTCTTTCCGGCTATGACTTTTGCTATTTTTAACTATTATACTTTTTAAAATATTCCACTTTTTTCCTTTAATTTGTCCCATTGAAATGAATGGGAAACTTCAGCAATTCTGCTAAAATTTGCTTGTTTTTGAAACTTAACTACTTCCTCATACTTTCACCTAGAACAACCATTCAAATTTTAAAATGTTCACAAATTATTGGGCTATTCAGGTATGATTCAGCTTTTTCAAATCTTTTACTGTTTTACTTTTATGCCTCTTAAAGTTTTGAGTTGCAAAATTGTGATTTTTCACAAAATACATGCGTTGTTATGGTTGCTATGCTCTTGGCTTCCAGTGTGCCACTGAAGCTTTTGCAGTCTTCTCTTCATGTCCGAACAACTGTTTGCTACTTGCTCAATATTCACTCAACTTCCACAAATTATACATCAAAACGTAGGTATTTTTTCTGGCTTTCAGAAAATGTCACTATCATTGTTGTGGTATTCATAGAACTTTCGCAAATCTCCTCAGACTAACACAAGGTCAGAAAACTCTCCATATAAAGTCAATGGAGAGTTTGTTCAAAATCACCGCTGCATTTCTGGAATGAGAGGCATATTCGAATCGTCATATCTCCTTAACGAAGCAAAGTTAAGACATGAGGCTTGTCCCGGTATATCTTCAGACACTCGTGACGCTCACAATTCAAGAATTTCTTTCTCACCTATTACCGTTCTGAAATGAGTTGGACTTGTTTGAGGGTAGGAAATTTGTCCTTCGCTCAGATTTCTTCAGATTTCAAACTGTGGAAATGAACCACTTTTTTCTCTCGTCATAACTTTTTGTTGGATTTCCACAGAGACCTGAAAATTTCCATGATTGTTCACCAAAGCCTGCTGTCTCTTACGGTGAAAGAATGATATCGATACTCCAAATAGATTTCAAGTCACAAAGCGTTGTTTGAGGGCAAGTCAAGGCAGTTTTTGCTTCGCTCTGCTCAGTTATGGTGCATTAGAAGTCAAATATCTTTAATAATTCATATTTTAATGATTAATTGTTAACACTGGAAGATTCCCCCATCTCTTCTGAACAAAACGGTGTAAGAATGACCGCTCTAGCCCCTACGGTTAGGAAATTATGGTCATTTGTTTGAGGGGAGTCCTCACTATGAGAAATAGGCTGCAATAATCCTGTGCCTCTCTGTGCTGCGTGTGTAAAAAGAGGCACATGTTTTGGCGGGAAAAAGTACACAGGCTCTCTGATTGGTGGATTCAAATTCAGCAGCTCCCAGGCTGACCTAGAAACTTACTTCTCTCTCCCTGTGCATTTTTTTGCTGATTTTTTCATTTAACAAGTATATTTGAGGGACCCTCAGCATGTTCAGCATTTTTTCAGCTGTCCATTTTGCTTTTCCAATTTTTCTGTTTAACTTATTACTATTGTGCTAAATCATACTGTTTCTGCTATTTCATAAGATTTGTGCCTAATATAGTATTTCTGCTAAATTACAGTATTTCTGCTTTTTATACTATTTGTGCTAAAACATAGTATTTCTACTAAATGTAGTATTTATGCTTAATCATACTATTTCTGCTTTTTATGGGATTTGTGCCTAATATAGTATTTCTGCTTTTTATAGGATTTTTGCTCAAACATAGTATTTCTACTAAATGTAGTGTTTATGCTTAATCATCCTATTTCTGCTTTTTATAGGATTTGTGCTTAATATAGTATTTCTGCTAAATTATAGTATTTCTGCTTTTTATAGTATTTGTGCTAAAACATAGTATTTCTACTAAATGTAGTATTTATGCTTAATCATAGTATTTCTATATATTTCTGCCAGGTCCCCAGGCAGCCAATCCTCTATGAGGACTGAGAAATTCAAATTTTCAAATCAGGGCCTGCACGGCTTCCCAGCCAATCATATATGTGTCCTGAGGCATTCAAATTTGCATATTGGGGCCTTCATGGCTTCTAAGCCAGCCAATCATATCTGAGGGCTGAGGAATTCAAATCCACAAATCAGGGCCTGCACAGCTTCCCAGCCAGCCAATCATGTATGTGGGCTCCAGGTATTCAAATTTGCATATTGGGGCCTTCATGGCTTCTAAGCCAGCCAATCATATCTGAGGGCTGAGGAATTCAAATCCACAAATCAGGGCCTGCACAGCTTCCCAGCCAGCCAATCATGTATGTGGGCTCCAGGTATTCAAATTTGCATATTGGGGAATTCGTGGCTTCTAAGTCAACAAGTCATCCATGTCATATATCTCTAAAAATTCATATTTTAATGATAAATTGTCAACACTTGAAGATTCCCCCATCTCTTCTGAACAAAACGGTGTAAGAATGACCGCTCTAGCCCCTATGGTTAGGAAATTATGGTCATTTGTTTGAGGGGAATCCTCACTATGTGAAATAAACTGAAAGAAGCAGGTCTATGTCTCTGTGCTGCGTGTGTAAAAAGATGCACCTGTTTTGGCGGGAAAACGTAAACAGCCTCTCTGATTGGTGGATTCAAATTCAGCAGCTCCCAGGCTGACCTAGAAACTTAGTCCTCTCTCCCTGTGTGTGTGTGTGTGTGTGTGTGTGTTTAGTGGGAGAGAGAGGACCCTGCCCTTATTTGACAGCATGTCATTGTAGGATTTAAATTGAACATAGTTAGACTGGTTGACTGGATTAGAGCCTGTGTTTGTGTGTCCCTCTGTGCATTTGTGTTTCAATAAGTTATTACTATTCTGCTAAATCATAGTATTTCTGGTACTTTTCGGTACTTGTGCTAAATACAGTATTTCTGCTAAATCATACTATTTCTGCTTTTCATAGGATTTATGCCTAATATAGTATTTCTGCTAAATTATAGTATTTCTGCTTTTTATAGGATTTGTGCCTAACATAGTATTTCTGCTAAATTATAGTATTTCTGCTTTTTATAGGATTTGTGCCTAACATAGTATTTCTGCTAAATTATAGTATTTCTGCTTTTTATACTATTTGTTCTAAATTATAGTATTTCTGCTTTTTATAGGATTTGTGCTTAATATAGTATTTCTGCTAAATTATAGTTTTTCTTCTTTTTATAATATTTGTGCTAAAACATAGTATTTCTACTAAATGTAGTATTTATGCTTAATAATAGTATTTCTATATATTTCTGCCAGGTCCCCAGGCAGCCAATCCTCTGTGAGGACTGAGACATTCAAATTTTCAAATCAGGGCCTGCACAGTTTCCCAGCCAATCAAATAAGTGTCCTGAGGCATTCAAATTTGCATATTGGGGCCTTCGTGGCTTCTAAGCCAGCCAATCATATCTGAGGGCTGAGGAATTCAAATCCACAAATCAGGGCCTGCACAGCTTCCCAGCCAGCCAATCACATATGTGGTCTCAGGCATTCAAATTTGCATATTGGGGAATTCGTGGCTTCTAAGTCAACAAGTCATCCATGTCATATATCTCTAAAAATTCATATTTTAATATTAAATTGTCAACACTTGAAGATTCCCCCATCTCTTCTGAACAAAACGGTGTAAGAATGACCATTCTAGCCCCTACGGTTAGGAAATTACGGTCATTTGTTTGAGGGGAGTCGTCACTATGAGAAATAGACTGCAAAAATCCTGTGTCTCTCTGTGCTGCTGCGTGTGTAAACAGATGCACCTGTTTTGGTGGGGAAAAGTGCACAGCCTCTCTGATTGGTGGATTCAAATTCACCAGCTCCCAGGCTGACCTAGAAACTTAATTCTCTCTCCCTGTGTGTGTGTGTGTGTGTGTGTGTGTGTGTGTGTGTGTGTGTGTGTGTGTGACAGAGAGAGAGAGAGAGAAAGGCTTTTAATGGGATGATCTCATTCTAAGATTTAAATTCAATATATTTAGACTGGTTGACTGAATTGGATCTTGTGTGTGTGTCTCTCTGTGCATGTGTGTTTTCTTATGTGTACATATTTGTGATTGTGTGGCTGTTATAGATTTTTTTGCTGATTTTTTTCATTTAACAAGTATAGTTGAGGGACCCTCAGCATGTTCAGCATTTTTTCAGCTGTCCATTTTGCTTTTCCAATTTTTCTGTTTAAGTTATTACTATTGTGCTAAATCATACTATTTCTGCTATTTTATAAGATTTGTGCCAAATACCGTATTTCTGCCAAATATAGTATTTCTGATTAATTATAGTTTTTTCTACCAAATCATAGTACAGTATTTCTGCTTTTTATAGGGTTTGTGCTTAATATAGTATTTCTGCTAAATTATAGTATTTCTGCTTTTTATAGTATTTGTGCTAAATTATAGTATTTCTGCCAAATTATAATATTTGTGCTAAAACATAGTCTTAATTTAAAATTACAATATTCATAGTTCATCACAGTGTCTCTGGTAAATCACAATATTTCTGCTCTGTTGTACTATTTTTCTAAATCATAGTGTTTCTGTAATGTTTAAGTATTTTTGGCTAAATATATTCTTTCTGTTATCTTATACTATTTCTCCTAAATTCTTGTATTTTTGAGAAGTTATCATGTTTCTGGTAAGTTACAATATTTCTGCTAAATTCTGCTATGCTATTATATTTCTGCCAAGTATTATGTTTCCTCTAAGATATTGCAGTTCTGCTAAGTTATTCCATTTTAGCAAACTTCTTTTGCTTCTGCAAAGTTTTTACAATTTCTGCAACTTTTCAGCTTTTTCAGCTAGTTTTTGCATACAGCTTCAGCTTTAAGCATCCACACTGCATTTTCGCAGGAAATGCAAATTTTTCTAGTTATTATTCTTAGGACTTCCGTACACTTTTCGCCGTAGAACTACTTCCACAATTTTCAGCCGATTTTCACCGTTCAAATTTTAAACTATTCAGCTATTTTTGCTCTTTCCGGCTATGACTTTTGCTATTTTTAACTATTATACTTTTTAAAATATTCCACTTTTTTCCTTTAATTTGTCCCATTGAAATGAATGGGAAACTTCAGCAATTCTGCTAAAATTTGCTTGTTTTTGAAACTTAACTACTTCCTCATACTTTCACCTAGAACAACCATTCAAATTTTAAAATGTTCACAAATTATTGGGCTATTCAGGTATGATTCAGCTTTTTCAAATCTTATACCGTTTTACTTTTATGCCTCTTAAAGTTTTGAGTTTCATTTTTTTGATTTTTCACAAAATACATGTGTTGTTATGGTTGCTATGCTCTTGGCTTCCAGTGTGCCACTGAAGGTTTTGCAATTTTCACTTCATGTCCGAACAACTTCCTGCTACTTGCTCAATTTTCACTCAACTTCCACAAATTATACATCAAAACGTAGGTATTTTTGCTGGCTTTCAGAAAATGTCACCATCATTGTTGTGGGATTTATAGAATTTTTGCAAATCTCCTCAGACTAACACAAGGTCAGAAAACTCTCCATATAAAGTGAATGGAGAGCTTGTTCAAAATCACCGCTGGATTTCTGTAATGAGAGGCATATTCGAATCGTCATATCTCCTTAACGAAGCAAAGTTAAGACATGAGGCTTGTCCCCGAATATCTTCAGACACCCCTGACGCTCACAATTCAAGAATTTCTTTCTCACCTATTACCGTTCTGAAATGAGTTGGACTTGTTTGAGGGTAGGAAATTCGTCCTTCGCTCAGATTTCTTCAGATTTCAAACTGTGGAAATGAACCACTTTTTTCTCTCGTCATAACTTTTTGTTGGATTTCCACAGAGACCTGAAAATTTCCATGATTGTTCACCAAAGCCTGCTGTCTCTTACGGTGAAAGAATGATATTGATACTCCAAATAGATTTAGAGTTAGAAAGCGTTGTTTGAGGGCAAGTCAAGGCAGTTTTTGCTTCGCTCTACTCAGTTATGGTGCATTACAAGTCAAATATCTTTAATAATTCATATTTTAATGATAAATTGTAAACACTGGAAGATTCCCCCATCTCTTCTGAACAAAACGGTGTAAGAATGACCGCTCTAGCCCCTACGGTTTGGAAATTATGGTCATTTGTTTGAGGGGAGTCCTCACTATGAGAAATAGGCTGCAATAATCCTGTGCCTCTCTGTGCTGCGTGTGTAAAAAGAGGCACATGTTTTGGCGGGAAAAAGTACACAGGCTCTCTGATTGGTGGATTCAAATTCAGCAGCTCCCAGGCTGACCTAGAAACTTACTTCTCTCTCCCTGTGCATTTTTTTGCTGATTTTTTCATTTAACAAGTATATTTGAGGGACCCTCAGCATGTTCAGCATTTTTTCAGCTGTCCATTTTGCTTTTCCAATTTTTCTGTTTAACTTATTACTATTGTGCTAAATAATACTATTTCTGCTATTTTATAAGATTTGTGCCTAATATAGTATTTCTGCTAAATTACAATATTTCTGCTTTTTATACTATTTGTGCTAAAACATAGTATTTCTACTAAATGTAGTATTTATGCTTAATCATACTATTTCTGCTTTTTATGGGATTTGTGCCTAATATAGTATTTCTGCTTTTTATAGGATTTTTGCTCAAACATAGTATTTCTACTAAATGTAGTGTTTATGCTTAATCATCCTATTTCTGCTTTTTATAGGATTTGTGCTTAATATAGTATTTCTGCTAAATTATAGTATTTCTGCTTTTTATAGTATTTGTGCTAAAACATAGTATTTCTACTAAATGTAGTATTTATGCTTAATCATAGTATTTCTATATATTTCTGCCAGGTCCCCAGGCAGCCAATCCTCTGTGAGGACTGAGAAATTCAAATTTTCAAATCAGGGCCTACACGGCTTCCCAGCCAATCATATATGTGTCCTGAGGCATTCAAATTTGCATATTGGGGCCTTCATGGCTTCTAAGCCAGCCAATCATATCTGAGGGCTGAGGAATTCAAATCCACAAATCAGGGCCTGCACAGCTTCCCAGCCAGCCAATCATGTATGTGGGCTCCAGGTATTCAAATTTGCATATTGGGGAATTCGTGGCTTCTAAGTCAACAAGTCATCCATGTCATATATCTCTAAAAATTCATATTTTAATGATAAATTGTCAACACTTGAAGATTCCCCCATCTCTTCTGAACAAAACGGTGTAAGAATGACCGCTCTAGCCCCTATGGTTAGGAAATTATGGTCATTTGTTTGAGGGGAATCCTCACTATGTGAAATAAACTGAAAGAAGCAGGTCTATGTCTCTGTGCTGCGTGTGTAAAAAGATGCACCTGTTTTGGCGGGAAAACGTAAACAGCCTCTCTGATTGGTGGATTCAAATTCAGCAGCTCCCAGGCTGACCTAGAAACTTAGTCCTCTCTCCCTGTGTGTGTGTGTGTGTGTGTGTGTGTGTGTGTGTTTAGTGGGAGAGAGAGGACCCTGCCCTTATTTGACAGCATGTCATTGTAGGATTTAAATTGAACATAGTTAGACTGGTTGACTGGATTAGAGCCTGTGTTTGTGTGTCCCTCTGTGCATTTGTGTTTCAATAAGTTATTACTATTCTGCTAAATCATAGTATTTCTGGTACTTTTCGGTACTTGTGCTAAATACAGTATTTCTACTAAATCATACTATTTCTGCTTTTCATAGGATTTATGCCTAATATAGTATTTCTGCTAAATTATAGTATTTCTGCTTTTTATAGGATTTGTGCCTAACATAGTATTTTTGCTAAATTATAATATTTCTGCTTTTTATAGGATTTGTGCCTAACATAGTATTTCTGCTAAATTATAGTATTTCTGCTTTTTATACTATTTGTTCTAAATTATAGTATTACTGCTTTTTATAGGATTTGTGCTTAATATAGTATTTCTGCTAAATTATAGTTTTTCTTCTTTTTATAATATTTGTGCTAAAACATAGTATTTCTACTAAATGTAGTATTTATGCTTAATAATAGTATTTCTATATATTTCTGCCAGGTCCCCAGGCAGCCAATCCTCTGTGAGGACTGAGACATTCAAATTTTCAAATCAGGGCCTGCACAGTTTCCCAGCCAATCAAATAAGTGTCCTGAGGCATTCAAATTTGCATATTGGGGCCTTCGTGGCTTCTAAGCCAGCCAATCATATCTGAGGGCTGAGGAATTCAAATCCACAAATCAGGGCCTGCACGGCTTCCCAGCTAGCCAATCACATATGTGGTCTCAGGCATTCAAATTTGCATATTGGGGAATTCGTGGCTTCTAAGTCAACAAGTCATCCATGTCATATATCTCTAAAAATTCATATTTTAATATTAAATTGTCAACACTTGAAGATTCCCCCATCTCTTCTGAACAAAACGGTGTAAGAATGACCGTTCTAGCCCCTACGGTTAGGAAATTACGGTCATTTGTTTGAGGGGAGTCGTCACTATGAGAAATAGACTGCAAAAATCCTGTGTCTCTCTGTGCTGCTGCGTGTGTAAACAGATGCACCTGTTTTGGTGGGGAAAACGTAAACAGCCTCTCTGATTGGTGGATTCAAATTCACCAGCTCCCAGGCTGACCTAGAAACTTACTTCTCTCTCCCTGTGTGTGTGTGTGTGTGTGTGTGTGTGTGTGTGTGTGACAGAGAGAGAGAGAGAGAGAGAGAGAGAGAAAGGCTTTTAATGGGATGATCTCATTCTAAGATTTAAATTCAATATATTTAGACTGGTTGACTGAATTGGATCTTGTGTGTGGGTCCCTCTGTGCATGTGTGTTTCCTCATGTGTACATATTTGTGATTGTGTGGCTGTAATAAAGTTTTTTTGCAGATTTTTGTCATTTAACAAGTATATTTGAGGGAACCTCAGCATGTTCAGCATTTTTTCAGCTGTCCATTTTGCTTTTCCAATTTTTCTGTTTAACTTATTACTATTGTGCTAAATCATACTATTTCTGCTATTTTATAAGATTTGTGCTTAATATACTATTTCTGCTATATTTAGTATTTCTGATTAATTATAGTTTTTCTACTAAATCATAGTACAGTATTTCTGCTTTTTATGGGATTTGTGCTAAAACAAAGTATTTCTACTAAATGTAGTATTTGTGCTTAATCATACCATTTCTGCTTTTTATAGGATTTGTGCTTAATATAGTATTTCTGCTAAATTATAGTATTTCTGCCAAATTATAATATTTGTGCTAAAACATAGTCTCAATTTAAAATTACAATATTCATAGTTCATCACAGTGTCTCTGGTAAATCACAATATTTCTGCTCTGTTGTACTATTTTTCTAAATCATAGTGTTTCTGTAATGTTTAAGTATTTTTGGCTAAATATATTCTTTCTGTTATCTTATACTATTTCTCCTAAATTCTTGTATTTTTGAGAAGTTATCATGTTTCTGGTAAGTTACAATATTTCTGCTAAATTCTGCTATGCTATTGTATTTCTGCCAAGTATTATGTTTCCTCTAAGATATTGCAGTTCTGCTAAGTTATTCCATTTTAGCAAACTTCTTTTGCTTCTGCAAAGTTTTTACAATTTCTGCAACTTTTCAGCTTTTTCAGCTACTTTTTGCATACAGCTTCAGCTTTAAGCATCCACACTGCATTTTCGCAGGAAATGCAAATTTTTCTAGTTCTTTATTATTATTCTTAGGACTTCCGTACACTTTTCGCCGTGGAACTACTTCCACAATTTTTGTGCTATTTTCACCGTTCAAATTTTAAACTATTCAGCTATTTTTGCTAATGCCGGCTATGACTTTTGCTATTTTTAACTATTATACTTTTTAAAATATTCCACTTTTTTCCTTTAATTTGTCCCATTGAAATGAATGGGAAACTTCAGCAATTCTGCTAAAATTTGCTTGTTTTTGAAACTTAACTACTTCCTCATATTTTCACCTAGAACAACCATTCAAACTTTAAAATGTTCACAAATTATTGGGCTATTCAGGTATGATTCAGCTTTTTCAAATCTTTTACTGTTTTACTTTTATGCCTCTTAAAGTTTTGAGCTGCAAAATTGTGATTTTTCACAAAATACATGCGTTGTTATGGTTGCTATGCTCTTGGCTTCCAGTGTGCCACTGAAGGTTTTGCAATTTTCACTTCATGTCCGAACAACTTCTTGCTACTTGCTCAATTTTCACTCAACTTCCACAAATTATACATCAAAACGTAGGTATTTTTGCTGGCTTTCAGAAAATGTCACTATCATTGTTGTGGGATTTATAGAATTTTTGCAAATCTCCTCAGACTAACACAAGGTCAGAAAACTCTCCATATAAAGTGAATGGAGAGCTTGTTCAAAATCACCGCTGGATTTCTGTAATGAGAGGCATATTCGAATCGTCATATCTCCTTAACGAAGCAAAGTTAAGACATGAGGCTTGTCCCCGAATATCTTCAGACACCCCTGACGCTCACAATTCAAGAATTTCTTTCTCACCTATTACCGTTCTGAAATGAGTTGGACTTGTTTGAGGGTAGGAAATTCGTCCTTCGCTCAGATTTCTTCAGATTTCAAACTGTGGAAATGAAGCACTTTTTTCTCTCGTCATAACTTTTTGTTGGATTTCCACAGAGACCTGAAAATTTCCATGATTGTTCACCAAAGCCTGCTGTCTCTTACGGTGAAAGAATGATATCGATACTCCAAATAGATTTCGAGTTAGAAAGCGTTGTTTGAGGGCAAGTCAAGGCAGTTTTTGCTTCGCTCTACTCAGTTATGGTGCATTAGAAGTCAAATATCTTTAATAATTCATATTTTAATGATAAATTGTTAACACTGGAAGATTCCCCCATCTCTTCTGAACAAAACGGTGTAAGAATGACCGCTCTAGCCCCTACGGTTTGGAAATTATGGTCATTTGTTTGAGGGGAGTCCTCACTATGAGAAATAGGCTGCAATAATCCTGTGCCTCTCTGTGCTGCGTGTGTAAAAAGAGGCACATGTTTTGGCGGGAAAAAGTACACAGGCTCTCTGATTGGTGGATTCAAATTCAGCAGCTCCCAGGCTGACCTAGAAACTTACTTCTCTCTCCCTGTGCATTTTTTTGCTGATTTTTTCATTTAACAAGTATATTTGAGGGACCCTCAGCATGTTCAGCATTTTTTCAGCTGTCCATTTTGCTTTTCCAATTTTTCTGTTTAACTTATTACTATTGTGCTAAATAATACTATTTCTGCTATTTTATAAGATTTGTGCCTAATATAGTATTTCTGCTAAATTACAATATTTCTGCTTTTTATACTATTTGTGCTAAAACATAGTATTTCTACTAAATGTAGTATTTATGCTTAATCATACTATTTCTGCTTTTTATGGGATTTGTGCCTAATATAGTATTTCTGCTTTTTATAGGATTTTTGCTCAAACATAGTATTTCTACTAAATGTAGTGTTTATGCTTAATCATCCTATTTCTGCTTTTTATAGGATTTGTGCTTAATATAGTATTTCTGCTAAATTATAGTATTTCTGCTTTTTATAGTATTTGTGCTAAAACATAGTATTTCTACTAAATGTAGTATTTATGCTTAATCATAGTATTTCTATATATTTCTGCCAGGTCCCCAGGCAGCCAATCCTCTGTGAGGACTGAGAAATTCAAATTTTCAAATCAGGGCCTACACGGCTTCCCAGCCAATCATATATGTGTCCTGAGGCATTCAAATTTGCATATTGGGGCCTTCATGGCTTCTAAGCCAGCCAATCATATCTGAGGGCTGAGGAATTCAAATCCACAAATCAGGGCCTGCACAGCTTCCCAGCCAGCCAATCATGTATGTGGGCTCCAGGTATTCAAATTTGCATATTGGGGAATTCGTGGCTTCTAAGTCAACAAGTCATCCATGTCATATATCTCTAAAAATTCATATTTTAATGATAAATTGTCAACACTTGAAGATTCCCCCATCTCTTCTGAACAAAACGGTGTAAGAATGACCGCTCTAGCCCCTATGGTTAGGAAATTATGGTCATTTGTTTGAGGGGAATCCTCACTATGTGAAATAAACTGAAAGAAGCAGGTCTATGTCTCTGTGCTGCGTGTGTAAAAAGATGCACCTGTTTTGGCGGGAAAACGTAAACAGCCTCTCTGATTGGTGGATTCAAATTCAGCAGCTCCCAGGCTGACCTAGAAACTTAGTCCTCTCTCCCTGTGTGTGTGTGTGTGTGTGTGTGTGTGTGTGTGTGTTAGTGGGAGAGAGAGGACCCTGCCCTTATTTGACAGCATGTCATTGTAGGATTTAAATTGAACATAGTTAGACTGGTTGACTGGATTAGAGCCTGTGTTTGTGTGTCCCTCTGTGCATTTGTGTTTCAATAAGTTATTACTATTCTGCTAAATCATAGTATTTCTGGTACTTTTCGGTACTTGTGCTAAATACAGTATTTCTACTAAATCATACTATTTCTGCTTTTCATAGGATTTATGCCTAATATAGTATTTCTGCTAAATTATAGTATTTCTGCTTTTTATAGGATTTGTGCCTAACATAGTATTTTTGCTAAATTATAATATTTCTGCTTTTTATAGGATTTGTGCCTAACATAGTATTTCTGCTAAATTATAGTATTTCTGCTTTTTATACTATTTGTTCTAAATTATAGTATTACTGCTTTTTATAGGATTTGTGCTTAATATAGTATTTCTGCTAAATTATAGTTTTTCTTCTTTTTATAATATTTGTGCTAAAACATAGTATTTCTACTAAATGTAGTATTTATGCTTAATAATAGTATTTCTATATATTTCTGCCAGGTCCCCAGGCAGCCAATCCTCTGTGAGGACTGAGACATTCAAATTTTCAAATCAGGGCCTGCACAGTTTCCCAGCCAATCAAATAAGTGTCCTGAGGCATTCAAATTTGCATATTGGGGCCTTCGTGGCTTCTAAGCCAGCCAATCATATCTGAGGGCTGAGGAATTCAAATCCACAAATCAGGGCCTGCACGGCTTCCCAGCTAGCCAATCACATATGTGGTCTCAGGCATTCAAATTTGCATATTGGGGAATTCGTGGCTTCTAAGTCAACAAGTCATCCATGTCATATATCTCTAAAAATTCATATTTTAATATTAAATTGTCAACACTTGAAGATTCCCCCATCTCTTCTGAACAAAACGGTGTAAGAATGACCGTTCTAGCCCCTACGGTTAGGAAATTACGGTCATTTGTTTGAGGGGAGTCGTCACTATGAGAAATAGACTGCAAAAATCCTGTGTCTCTCTGTGCTGCTGCGTGTGTAAACAGATGCACCTGTTTTGGTGGGGAAAACGTAAACAGCCTCTCTGATTGGTGGATTCAAATTCACCAGCTCCCAGGCTGACCTAGAAACTTACTTCTCTCTCCCTGTGTGTGTGTGTGTGTGTGTGTGTGTGTGTGTGTGTGTGTGTGTGTGTGTGTGACAGAGAGAGAGAGAGAGAGAGAGAGAGAGAAAGGCTTTTAATGGGATGATCTCATTCTAAGATTTAAATTCAATATATTTAGACTGGTTGACTGAATTGGATCTTGTGTGTGGGTCCCTCTGTGCATGTGTGTTTCCTCATGTGTACATATTTGTGATTGTGTGGCTGTAATAAAGTTTTTTTGCAGATTTTTGTCATTTAACAAGTATATTTGAGGGAACCTCAGCATGTTCAGCATTTTTTCAGCTGTCCATTTTGCTTTTCCAATTTTTCTGTTTAACTTATTACTATTGTGCTAAATCATACTATTTCTGCTATTTTATAAGATTTGTGCTTAATATACTATTTCTGCTATATTTAGTATTTCTGATTAATTATAGTTTTTCTACTAAATCATAGTACAGTATTTCTGCTTTTTATGGGATTTGTGCTAAAACAAAGTATTTCTACTAAATGTAGTATTTGTGCTTAATCATACCATTTCTGCTTTTTATAGGATTTGTGCTTAATATAGTATTTCTGCTAAATTATAGTATTTCTGCCAAATTATAATATTTGTGCTAAAACATAGTCTCAATTTAAAATTACAATATTCATAGTTCATCACAGTGTCTCTGGTAAATCACAATATTTCTGCTCTGTTGTACTATTTTTCTAAATCATAGTGTTTCTGTAATGTTTAAGTATTTTTGGCTAAATATATTCTTTCTGTTATCTTATACTATTTCTCCTAAATTCTTGTATTTTTGAGAAGTTATCATGTTTCTGGTAAGTTACAATATTTCTGCTAAATTCTGCTATGCTATTGTATTTCTGCCAAGTATTATGTTTCCTCTAAGATATTGCAGTTCTGCTAAGTTATTCCATTTTAGCAAACTTCTTTTGCTTCTGCAAAGTTTTTACAATTTCTGCAACTTTTCAGCTTTTTCAGCTACTTTTTGCATACAGCTTCAGCTTTAAGCATCCACACTGCATTTTCGCAGGAAATGCAAATTTTTCTAGTTCTTTATTATTATTCTTAGGACTTCCGTACACTTTTCGCCGTGGAACTACTTCCACAATTTTTGTGCTATTTTCACCGTTCAAATTTTAAACTATTCAGCTATTTTTGCTAATGCCGGCTATGACTTTTGCTATTTTTAACTATTATACTTTTTAAAATATTCCACTTTTTTCCTTTAATTTGTCCCATTGAAATGAATGGGAAACTTCAGCAATTCTGCTAAAATTTGCTTGTTTTTGAAACTTAACTACTTCCTCATATTTTCACCTAGAACAACCATTCAAACTTTAAAATGTTCACAAATTATTGGGCTATTCAGGTATGATTCAGCTTTTTCAAATCTTTTACTGTTTTACTTTTATGCCTCTTAAAGTTTTGAGCTGCAAAATTGTGATTTTTCACAAAATACATGCGTTGTTATGGTTGCTATGCTCTTGGCTTCCAGTGTGCCACTGAAGGTTTTGCAATTTTCACTTCATGTCCGAACAACTTCTTGCTACTTGCTCAATTTTCACTCAACTTCCACAAATTATACATCAAAACGTAGGTATTTTTGCTGGCTTTCAGAAAATGTCACTATCATTGTTGTGGGATTTATAGAATTTTTGCAAATCTCCTCAGACTAACACAAGGTCAGAAAACTCTCCATATAAAGTGAATGGAGAGCTTGTTCAAAATCACCGCTGGATTTCTGTAATGAGAGGCATATTCGAATCGTCATATCTCCTTAACGAAGCAAAGTTAAGACATGAGGCTTGTCCCCGAATATCTTCAGACACCCCTGACGCTCACAATTCAAGAATTTCTTTCTCACCTATTACCGTTCTGAAATGAGTTGGACTTGTTTGAGGGTAGGAAATTCGTCCTTCGCTCAGATTTCTTCAGATTTCAAACTGTGGAAATGAAGCACTTTTTTCTCTCGTCATAACTTTTTGTTGGATTTCCACAGAGACCTGAAAATTTCCATGATTGTTCACCAAAGCCTGCTGTCTCTTACGGTGAAAGAATGATATCGATACTCCAAATAGATTTCGAGTTAGAAAGCGTTGTTTGAGGGCAAGTCAAGGCAGTTTTTGCTTCGCTCTACTCAGTTATGGTGCATTAGAAGTCAAATATCTTTAATAATTCATATTTTAATGATAAATTGTTAACACTGGAAGATTCCCCCATCTCTTCTGAACAAAACGGTGTAAGAATGACCGCTCTAGCCCCTACGGTTTGGAAATTATGGTCATTTGTTTGAGGGGAGTCCTCACTATGAGAAATAGGCTGCAATAATCCTGTGCCTCTCTCTGCTGCGTGTGTAAACAGAGGCACATGTTTTGGCGGGAAAAAGTACACAGGCTCTCTGATTGGTGGATTCAAATTCAGCAGCTCCCAGGCTGACCTAGAAACTTACTTCTCTCTCCCTGTGCATTTTTTTGCTGATTTTTTCATTTAACAAGTATATTTGAGGGACCCTCAGCATGTTCAGCATTTTTTCAGCTGTCCATTTTGCTTTTCCAATTTTTCTGTTTAACTTATTACTATTGTGCTAAATAATACTATTTCTGCTATTTTATAAGATTTGTGCCTAATATAGTATTTCTGCTAAATTACAATATTTCTGCTTTTTATACTATTTGTGCTAAAACATAGTATTTCTACTAAATGTAGTATTTATGCTTAATCATACTATTTCTGCTTTTTATGGGATTTGTGCCTAATATAGTATTTCTGCTTTTTATAGGATTTTTGCTCAAACATAGTATTTCTACTAAATGTAGTGTTTATGCTTAATCATCCTATTTCTGCTTTTTATAGGATTTGTGCTTAATATAGTATTTCTGCTAAATTATAGTATTTCTGCTTTTTATAGTATTTGTGCTAAAACATAGTATTTCTACTAAATGTAGTATTTATGCTTAATCATAGTATTTCTATATATTTCTGCCAGGTCCCCAGGCAGCCAATCCTCTGTGAGGACTGAGAAATTCAAATTTTCAAATCAGGTCCTGCACGGCTTCCCAGCCAATCATATATGTGTCCTGAGGCATTCAAATTTGCATATTGGGGCCTTCATGGCTTCTAAGCCAGCCAATCATATCTGAGGGCTGAGGAATTCAAATCCACAAATCAGGGCCTGCACAGCTTCCCAGCCAGCCAATCATGTATGTGGGCTCCAGGTATTCAAATTTGCATATTGGGGAATTCGTGGCTTCTAAGTCAACAAGTCATCCATGTCATATATCTCTAAAAATTCATATTTTAATGATAAATTGTCAACACTTGAAGATTCCCCCATCTCTTCTGAACAAAACGGTGTAAGAATGACCGCTCTAGCCCCTATGGTTAGGAAATTATGGTCATTTGTTTGAGGGGAATCCTCACTATGTGAAATAAAGTGAAAGAAGCAGGTCTATGTCTCTGTGCTGCGTGTGTAAAAAGATGCACCTGTTTTGGCGGGAAAACGTAAACAGCCTCTCTGATTGGTGGATTCAAATTCAGCAGCTCCCAGGCTGACCTAGAAACTTAGTCCTCTCTCCCTGAGTGTGTGTGTGTGTGTGTGTGTGTGTGTGTGTGTGTGTGTGTGTGTGTGTTTAGTGGGAGAGAGAGGACCCTGCCCTTATTTGACAGCATGTCATTGTAGGATTTAAATTGAACATAGTTAGACTGGTTGACTGGATTAGAGCCTGTGTTTGTGTGTCCCTCTGTGCATTTGTGTTTCAATAAGTTATTACTATTCTGCTAAATCATAGTATTTCTGGTACTTTTCGGTACTTGTGCTAAATACAGTATTTCTGCTAAATCATACTATTTCTGCTTTTCATAGGATTTATGCCTAATATAGTATTTCTGCTAAATTATAGTATTTCTGCTTTTTATAGGATTTGTGCCTAACATAGTATTTCTGCTAAATTATAGTATTTCTGCTTTTTATAGGATTTGTGCCTAACATAGTATTTCTGCTAAATTATAGTATTTCTGCTTTTTATACTATTTGTTCTAAATTATAGTATTTCTGCTTTTTATAGGATTTGTGCTTAATATAGTATTTCTGCTAAATTATAGTTTTTCTTCTTTTTATAATATTTGTGCTAAAACATAGTATTTCTACTAAGTGTAGTATTTATGCTTAATAATAGTATTTCTATATATTTCTGCCAGGTCCCCAGGCAGCCAATCCTCTGTGAGGACTGAGACATTCAAATTTTCAAATCAGGGCCTGCACAGTTTCCCAGCCAATCAAATAAGTGTCCTGAGGCACTCAAATTTGCATATTGGGGCCTTCGTGGCTTCTAAGCCAGCCAATCATATCTGAGGGCTGAGGAATTCAAATCCACAAATCAGGGCCTGCACGGCTTCCCAGCCAGCCAATCACATATGTGGTCTCAGGCATTCAAATTTGCATATTGGGGAATTCGTGGCTTCTAAGTCAACAAGTCATCCATGTCATATATCTCTAAAAATTCATATTTTAATATTAAATTGTCAACACTGGAAGATTCCCCCATCTCTTCTGAACAAAACGGTGTAAGGATGACCGTTCTAGCCCCTACGGTTAGGAAATTACGGTCATTTGTTTGAGGGGAGTCGTCACTATGAGAAATAGACTGCAAAAATCCTGTGTCTCTCTGTGCTGCTGCGTGTGTAAACAGATGCACCTGTTTTGGTGGGGAAAAGTGCACAGCCTCTCTGATTGGTGGATTCAAATTCACCAGCTCCCAGGCTGACCTAGAAACTTACTTCTCTCTCCCTGTGTGTGTGTGTGTGTGTGTGTGTGTGTGTGTGTGTGTGTGTGTGTGTGTGTGACAGAGAGAGAGAGAGAGAGAGAGAGAGAGAGCGAGAGAGAAAGGCTTTTAATGGGATGATCTCATTCTAAGATTTAAATTCAATATATTTAGACTGGGTGACTGAATTTGATCTTGGTAGTGTGTCTCTCTGTGCATGTGTGTTTCCTTATGTGTACATATTTGTGATTGTGTGGCTGTTATAGATTTTTTTGCTAATTTTTTTCATTTAACAAGTATATTTGAGGGACCCTCAGCATGTTCAGCATTTTTTCAGCTGTCCATTTTGCTTTTCCAGTTTTTCTGTTTAAGTTATTACTATTGTGCTAAATCATACTGTTTCTGCTATTTCATAAGATTTGTGCAAAATATAGTATTTCTGCCAAATATAGTATTTCTGATTAATTATAGTTTTTCTACTAAATCATAGTACAGTATTTCTGCTTTTTATAGGATTTGTGCTAAAACATAGTATTTCTACTAAATGTAGTATTTATGTTTAATCATACTATTTTTGCTTTTTATAGGGTTTGTGCTTAATATAGTATTTCTGCTAAATTATAGTATTTCTGCTTTTTATACTATTTGTGCCTAATATAGTATTTCTACTAAATGTAGTATTTATGGTTAATCATATTATTTCTGCTATTTTATAAGATTTGTGCTTAATATACTATTTCTGCTTTTATAGGATTTGTGCTTAATATAGTATTTCTGCTTTTTATAAGATTTGTGCTTAATATAGTATTTCTGCTAAATGTAGTATTTATGCTTAATCATATTATTTCTGCTTTTCATAGTATTTGTGCTTAATATAGTATTTCTGCTAAATTTAGTATTTCTGATTAATTATAGTTTTTCTACTAAATCATAGTACAGTATTTCTGCTTTTTATGGGATTTGTGCTAAAACAAAGTATTTCTACTAAATGTAGTATTTATGCTTCATCATACCATTTCTGCTTTTTATAGGATTTGTGCTTAATATAGTATTTCTGCTAAATTATAGTATTTCTGCCAAATTATAATATTTGTGCTAAAACATAGTCTTAATTTAAAATGACAATATTCATAGCTCATCACAGTGTCTCTGGTAAATCACAATATTTCTGCTCTGTTGTACTATTTTTCTAAATCATAGTGTTTCTGTAATGTTTAAGTATTTTTGGCTAAATATATTCTTTCTGTTATCTTATACTATTTCTCCTAAATTCTTGTATTTTTGAGAAGTTATCATGTTTCTGGTAAGTTACAATATTTCTGCTAAGTTCTGCTATGCTATTGTATTTCTGCCAAGTATTATGTTTCCTCTAAGATATTGCAGTTCTGCTAAATTATTACATTTTAGCAATGTTCCTTTGCTTCTGCATAGTTTTTACAATTTCTGCAACTTTTCAGCTTTTTCAGCTACTTTTTGCATACAGCTTCAGCTTTAAGCATCCACACTGCATTTTCGCAGGAAATGCAAATTTTTCTAGTTCTTTATTATTCTTAGGACTTCCGTACACTTTTCGCCGTGGAACTACTTCCACAATTTTTGTGCTATTTTCACCGTTCAAACTTTAAACTATTCAGCTATTTTTGCTAATGCCGGCTATGACTTTTGCTATTTTTAACTATTATACTTTTTAAAATATTCCACTTTTTTCCTTTAATTTGTCCCATTGAAATGAATGGGAAACTTCTGCAATTCTGCTAAAATTTGCTTGTTTTTGAAACTTAACTACTTCCTCATATTTTCACCTAGAACAACCATTCAAACTTTAAAATGTTCACAAATTATTGGGCTATTCAGGTATGATTCAGCTTTTTCAAACCTTTTACTGTTTTACTTTTATGCCTCTTAAAGTTTTGAGTTGCAAAATTGTGATTTTTCACAAAATACATGTGTTGTTATGGTTGCTATGCTCTTGGCTTCCAGTGTGCCACTGAAGGTTTTGCAATTTTCACTTCATGTCCGAACAACTTCCTGCTACTTGCTCAATTTTCACTCAACTTCCACAAATTATACATCAAAACGTAGGTATTTTTGCTGGCTTTCAGAAAATGTCACCATCATTGTTGTGGGATTTATAGAATTTTGGCAAATCTCCTCAGACTAACACAAGGTCAGAAAACTCTCCATATAAAGTCAATGGAGAGTTTGTTCAAAATCACCGCTGCATTTCTGTAATGAGAGGCATATTCGAATCGTCATATCTCCTTAACGAAGCAAAGTTAAGACATGAGGCTTGTCACGGTATATCTTCAGACACTCGTTACGCTCACAATTCAAGAATTTCTTTCTCACCTATTACCGTTCTGAAATGAGTTGGACTTGTTTGAGGGTAGGAAATTTGTCCTTCGCTCAGATTTCTTCAGATTTCAAACTGTGGAAATGAACCACTTTTTTCTCTCGTCATAACTTTTTGTTGGATTTCCACAGAGACCTGAAAATTTCCATGATTGTTCACCAAAGCCTGCTGTCTCTTACGGTGAAAGAATGATATCGATACTCCAAATAGATTTAGAGTTAGAAAGCGTTGTTTGAGGGCAAGTCAAGGCAGCTTTTGCTTCGCTCTGCTCAGTTATGGTGCATTAGAAGTCAAATATCTTTAATAATTCATATTTTAATGATAAATTGTTAACAGTGGAAGATTCCCCCATCTCTTCTGAACAAAACGGTGTAAGAATGACCGCTCTAGCCCCTACGGTTAGGAAATTATGGTCATTTGTTTGAGGGGAGTCGTCACTATGAGAAATAGGCTGCAATAATCCTGTGCCTCTCTGTCCTGCGTGTGTAAAAAGATGCACCTGTTTTGGCGGGAAAACGTAAACAGCCACTCTGATTGGTGGATTTAAATTCGGCAGCTCTCTCCCTCTGTGTCTGTCTGTGTGTGTGTGTGTGTGTGTGTGTGTGTGTGTGTGTGTGTGTGTGTGTGTGTGTGTTTAGTGGGAGAGAGAGGACCCTGCCCTTATTTGGCAGCATGTCATTGTAGGATTTAAATTGAATATAGTTAGACTGGTTGACTGGATTAGAGCCTGTGTTTGTGTGTCCCTCTCTGCATTTGTGTTTCAATATGCCTCCATATTTGTAATTTTGTAAGTTATTACTATTCTGCTAAATCATAGTATTTCTGCTTTTCATAGGATTTGTGCCTAATATAGTATTTCTACTAAATGTAGTATTTATGCTTAATCATACTATTTCTGCTTTTTATAGGATTTGTGCTTAATATAGTATTTCTGCTAATTTATAGTATTTCTGCTTTTTATACTATTTGTGCTAAAACATAGTATTTCTACTAAATGTAGTATTTATGCTTAATCATAGTATTTCTATATATTTCTGCCAGGTCCCCAGGCAGCCAATCATATCTGAGGGCTGAGGAATTCAAATCCACAAATCAGGGCCTGCACGGCTTCCCAGGCAGCCAATCATATATGTGGCCTCAGGCATTCAAATTTGCATATTGGGGGAATTCGTGGCTTCTAAGTCAACAAGTCATCCGTGTCGTATATCTCTAAAAATTCACATTTTAATGATAAATTGTTAACACTGGAAGATTCCCCCATCTCTTCTGAACAAAACGGTGTAAGAATGACCGCTCTAGCCCCTACGGTTAGGAAATTATGGTCATTTGTTTGAGGGGAGTCCTCACTATGAGAAATAGGCTGCAATAATCCTGTGCCTCTCTCTGCTGCGTGTGTAAAAAGATGCACCTGTTTTGGCGGGAAAAAGTACACAGGCTCTCTGATTGGTGGATTCAAATTCAGCAGCTCCCAGGCTGACCTAGAAACTTACTTCTCTCTCCCTGTGCATTTTTTTGCTGATTTTTGTCATTTAACAAGTATATTTGAGGGACCCTCAGCATGTTCAGCATTTTTTCAGCTGTCCATTTTGCTTTTCCAATTTTTCTGTTTAACTTATTACTATTGTGCTAAATCATACTATTTCTGCTATTTTATAAGATTTGTGCTTAATATACTATTTCTGCTTTTATAGGATTTGTGCTTAATATAGTATTTCTGCTAAATGTAGTATTTATGCTTAATCATACTATTTCTGCTTTTCATAGGATTTGTGCTTAATATAGTATTTCTGCTAAATTTAGTATTTCTGATTAATTATAGTCTTTCTACTAAATCATAGTACAGTATTTCTGCTTTTTATGGGATTTGTGCTAAAACAAAGTATTTCTACTAAATGTAGTATTTATGCTTAATCATACCATTTCTGCTTTTTATAGGATTTGTGCTTAATATAGTATTTCTGCTAAATTATAGTATTTCTGCCAAATTATAATATTTGTGCTAAAACATAGTCTTAATTTAAAATTACAATATTCATAGTTCATCACAGTGTCTCTGGTAAATCACAATATTTCTGCTCTGTTGTACTATTTTTCTAAATCATAGTGTTTCTGTAATGTTTAAGTATTTTTGGCTAAATATATTCTTTCTGTTATCTTATACTATTTTCTCCTAAATTCTTGTATTTTTGAGAAGTTATCATGTTTCTGGTAAGTTACAATATTTCTGCTAAATTCTGCTATGCTATTGTATCTCTGCCAAGTATTATGTTTCCTCTAAGATATTGCAGTTCTGCTAAGTTATTCCATTTTAGCAAACTTCTTTTGCTTCTGCAAAGTTTTTACAATTTCTGCAACTTTTCAGCTTTTTCAGCTACTTTTTGCATACAGCTTCAGCTTTAAGCATCCACACTGCATTTTCGCAGGAAATGCAAATTTTTCTAATTCTAGTTGCTTCCGTACACTTTTCGCCGTAGAACTACTTCCACAATTTTCAGCCGATTTTCACCGTTCAAATTTTAAACTATTCAGCTATTTTTGCTCTTTCCGGCTATATCTTTTGCTATTTTTAACTATTATACTTTTTAAAATATTCCACTTTTTTCCTTTAATTTGTCCCATTGAAATGAATGGGAAACTTCAGCAATTCTGCTAAAATTTGCTTGTTTTTGAAACTTAACTACTTCCTCATATTTTCACCTAGAACAACCATTCAAACTTTAAAATGTTCACAAATTATTGGTCTATTCAGGTATGATTCAGCTTTTTCAAATCTTATACTGTTTTACTTTTATGCCTCTTAAAGTTTTGAGTTGCAAAATTGTGATTTTTCACAAAATACATGTGTTGTTATGGTTGCTATGCTCTTGGCTTCCAGTGTGCCACTGAAGGTTTTGCAATTTTCACTTCATGTCCGAACAACTTCCTGCTACTTGCTCAATTTTCACTCAACTTCCACAAATTATACATCAAAACGTAGGTATTTTTGCTGGCTTTCAGAAAATGTCACCATCATTGTTGTGGGATTTATAGAATTTTTGCAAATCTCCTCAGACTAACACAAGGTCAGAAAACTCTCCATATAAAGTGAATGGAGAGCTTGTTCAAAATCACCGCTGGATTTCTGTAATGAGAGGCATATTCGAATCGTCATATCTCCTTAACGAAGCAAAGTTAAGACATGAGGCTTGTCCCCGAATATCTTCAGACACCCCTGACGCTCACAATTCAAGAATTTCTTTCTCACCTATTACCGTTCTGAAATGAGTTGGACTTGTTTGAGGGTAGGAAATTCGTCCTTCGCTCAGATTTCTTCAGATTTCAAACTGTGGAAATGAACCACTTTTTTCTCTCGTCATAACTTTTTGTTGGATTTCCACAGAGACCTGAAAATTTCCATGATTGTTCACCAAAGCCTGCTGTCTCTTACGGTGAAAGAATGATATCGATACTCCAAATAGATTTCGAGTTACAAAGCGTTGTTTGAGGGCAAGTCAAGGCAGTTTTTGCTTCGCTCTACTCAGTTATGGTGCATTAGAAGTCAAATATCTTTAATAATTCATATTTTAATGATAAATTGTAAACACTGGAAGATTCCCCCATGTCTTCTGAACAAAACGGTGTAAGAATGACCGTTCTAGCCCCTACGGTTAGGAAATTATGGTCATTTGTTTGAGGGGAGTCGTCACTATGAGAAATAGACTGCAATAATCCTGTGCCTCTCTCTGCTGCGTGTGTAAAAAGATGCACCTTTTTTGGCGGGAAAACGTAAACAGCCACTCTGATTGGTGGATTTAAATTCGGCAGCTCTCTCCCTCTGTGTCTGTCTGTGTGTGTGTGTGTGTGTGTGTGTGTGTGTGTGTGTGTGTGTGTGTGTGTGTGTGTGTGTGTGTGTGTTTAGTGGGAGAGAGAGGACCCTGCCCTTATTTGGCAGCATGTCATTGTAGGATTTAAATTGAATATAGTTAGACTGATTGACTGGATTAGAGCCTGTGTTTGTGTGTCCCTCTCTGCATTTCTGTTTCAATATGCCTCCATATTTGTAATTTTGTAAGTTATTGCTATTCTGCTAAATCATAGTATTTCTGGTACTTTTTGGTACTTGTGCTAAATACAGTATTTCTGCTAAATTATAGTATTTCTGCTTTATTATACTATTTGTGCTAAAACATAGTATTTCTACTAAATGTAGTATTTCTGCTTTTTATACTATTTGTGCTAAATTATAATATTTCTGCTTTTTATACTATTTGTGCTAAATTATAATATTTCTGCTTTTTATACTATTTGTGCTAAATTATAATATTTCTGCTTTTTATACTATTTGTGCTAAAACATAGTATTTCTACTAAATGTAGTATTTATGCTTAATCATACTATTTCTGCTTTTTATAGGATTTGTGCCTAATATAGTATTTCTGCTTTTTATAGGATTTGTGCTTAATATAGTATTTCTGCTAAATTATAGTATTTCTGCTTTTTATAGTATTTGTGCTAAAACATAGTATTTCTACTAAATGTAGTATTTATGCTTAATCATAGTATTTCTATATATTTCTGCCAGGTCCCCAGGCAGCCAATCCTCTGTGAGGACTTAGACATTCAAATTTTCAAATCAGGGCCTGCACGGTTTCCCAGCCAATCATATATGTGTCCTGAGGCATTCAAATTTGCATATTGGGGCCTTGTGGCTTCTAAGCCAGCCAATCATATCTGAGGGCTGAGGAATTCAAATCCACAAATCAGGGCCTGCACGGCTTCCCAGGCAGCCAATCATATATGTGGCCTCAGGCATTCAAATTTGCATATTGGGGGAATTCGTGGCTTCTAAGTCAACAAGTCATCCGTGTCGTATATCTCTAAAAATTCACATTTTAATGATAAATTGTAAACACTGGAAGATTCCCCCATCTCTTCTGAACAAAACGGTGTAAGAATGACCGCTCTAGCCCCTACGGTTTGGAAATTATGGTCATTTGTTTGAGGGGAGTCCTCACTATGAGAAATAGGCTGCAATAATCCTGTGTCTCTCTGTGCTGCGTGTGTAAAAAGAGGCACATGTTTTGGCGGGAAAAAGTACACAGGCTCTCTGATTGGTGGATTCAAATTCAGCAGCTCCCAGGCTGACCTAGAAACTTACTTCTCTCTCCCTGTGCATTTTTTTTGCTGATTTTTTCATTTAACAAGTATATTTGAGGGACCCTCAGCATGTTCAGCATTTTTTCAGCTGTCCATTTTGCTTTTCCAATTTTTCTGTTTAACTTATTACTATTGTGCTAAATAATACTATTTCTGCTATTTTATAAGATTTGTGCCTAATATAGTATTTCTGCTAAATTACAATATTTCTGCTTTTTATACTATTTGTGCTAAAACATAGTATTTCTACTAAATGTAGTATTTATGCTTAATCATACTATTTCTGCTTTTTATGGGATTTGTGCCTAATATAGTATTTCTGCTTTTTATAGGATTTTTGCTCAAACATAGTATTTCTACTAAATGTAGTGTTTATGCTTAATCATCCTATTTCTGCTTTTTATAGGATTTGTGCTTAATATAGTATTTCTGCTAAATTATAGTATTTCTGCTTTTTATAGTATTTGTGCTAAAACATAGTATTTCTACTAAATGTAGTATTTATGCTTAATCATAGTATTTCTATATATTTCTGCCAGGTCCCCAGGCAGCCAATCCTCTGTGAGGACTGAGAAATTCAAATTTTCAAATCAGGGCCTGCACGGCTTCCCAGCCAATCATATATGTGTCCTGAGGCATTCACATTTGCATATTAGGGCCTTCATGGCTTCTAAGCCAGCCAATCATATCTGAGGGCTGAGGAATTCAAATCCACAAATCAGGGCCTGCACAGCTTCCCAGCCAGCCAATCATGTATGTGGGCTCCAGGTATTCAAATTTGCATATTGGGGAATTCGTGGCTTCTAAGTAAACAAGTCATCCATGTCATATATCTCTAAAAATTCATATTTTAATGATAAATTGTCAACACTTGAAGATTCCCCCATCTCTTCTGAACAAAACGGTGTAAGAATGACCGCTCTAGCCCCTATGGTTAGGAAATTATGGTCATTTGTTTGAGGGGAATCCTCACTATGTGAAATAAACTGAAAGAAGCAGGTCTATGTCTCTGTGCTGCGTGTGTAAAAAGATGCACCTGTTTTGGCGGGAAAACGTAAACAGCCTCTCTGATTGGTGGATTCAAATTCAGCAGCTCCCAGGCTGACCTAGAAACTTAGTCCTCTCTCCCTGTGTGTGTGTGTGTGTGTGTGTGTGTGTGTGTGTGTGTGTGTGTGTGTGTGTGTGTGTGTGTGTTTAGTGGGAGAGAGAGGACCCTGCCCTTATTTGACAGCATGTCATTGTAGGATTTAAATTGAACATAGTTAGACTGGTTGACTGGATTAGAGCCTGTGTTTGTGTGTCCCTCTGTGCATTTGTGTTTCAATAAGTTATTACTATTCTGCTAAATCATAGTATTTCTGGTACTTTTCGGTACTTGTGCTAAATACAGTATTTCTGCTAAATCATACCATTTCTGCTTTTTATAGGATTTGTGCTTAATATAGTATTTCTGCTAAATTATAGTATTTCTGCCAAATTATAATATTTGTGCTAAAACATAGTCTCAATTTAAAATTACAATATTCATAGTTCATCACAGTGTCTCTGGTAAATCACAATATTTCTGCTCTGTTGTACTATTTTTCTAAATCATAGTGTTTCTGTAATGTTTAAGTATTTTTGGCTAAATATATTCTTTCTGTTATCTTATACTATTTCTCCTAAATTCTTGTATTTTTGAGAAGTTATCATGTTTCTGGTAAGTTACAATATTTCTGCTAAATTCTGCTATGCTATTGTATTTCTGCCAAGTATTATGTTTCCTCTAAGATATTGCAGTTCTGCTAAGTTATTCCATTTTAGCAAACTTCTTTTGCTTCTGCAAAGTTTTTACAATTTCTGCAACTTTTCAGCTTTTTCAGCTACTTTTTGCATATAGCTTCAGCTTTAAGCATCCACACTGCATTTTCGCAGGAAATGCAAATTTTTCTAGTTATGTTTCCTGTTTTATTGTGAAGAGGTCTGGTGTTCTGTGTTCATCATGTTCAGTTTTACTCTCCCACTGTGACGTCATTATGTTCATGTGTGCCAGCTGTTTCCTCATGTGTCTCCACTTCCCCTAATCACCTCCTGTGTATTTAAGTCCTCTGTTTTCAGTGTGTGATTGTCAGGTCGTCTGTTGTCCACGCCATGTTTCCTATGCCATGCGTCCAAGTTTCGTGTCTAGGTTTTTCTTATTGTTTGTTTAGATTTCCCAGTTTAGGTTTGTGTTAATTTTGCTTCAGTTTGCCTTGCCCTTTGTTTGTACCTTTTTTTCCAGCCATATTAAACGGCTCGCCTTTTGTTAACATTCAAGTTTTGTTCCCTGTTCCTTGGAGTCTGCATTTTGGGTCCTTTTTCAATTCATACAGTCTGCCCTCGCCAGACTGTGACACAGTGCATGTTAATGGACATCATATAGACATAAAATGTAGACATGCCAGATTTTTTTACCCAAAACTACTAATTTACATCATTACTACTTGGGCAGGTAACATGAAACTATGGAAAATACTGTAAAAATACAAACAGACCTGAAAACACAGATTGTAAAACAATACATCATGTTAAGTTAAAAGCAATCACAGATATGGTTTGCCATCAGCCATTGCTTGAGTTATGCCCTAAACATAGGATCTTTACAGTGTCTCTTTGTTGTAACTGGTAAACTATTTAAACATTTATTTCTCTTTTCTCTTCTATAAATGTGAAGTGCCTTTCTCTTCTAGAGGTAGGCCTAGTAACACTCCCAACATCAATTCTTTGTTAATAAATTCATTTTAAGGCAGAATTAATTTAATTAATGTAAATGTATTTAGCATTACTGCCTATTAGTGCAAGCAAAAGTGCTTGCAGAATCATATGCTTTGTAACACTCATTCACAATTAATGATTTATTATCGTGTCACTTTGGTGTTGATTAATTAATCATATTCTGCTGGGTAACTTTATCTACAGTAGATTTATGTTAGAAATCTGAAAATATAATAACTAACTCAAGCTTTAAAATACATTTTATGGAGTAAAAAATACACTATATGTATAAAAGTATTTGGGCACACCTCCTAATTGTTCTTAATTCAGATCATTTCAGTCCCATAGCCACAGGTCCACAAAACTCAAGCAGCCACACGGAGTACACACAATGGCACACCCTGCCTTTACAAATATTTGTGAAAGAATGGGTCATTCAGTAAATTTGAGCATGCCTCTGTGGGAAGTCCATTTGTGAATTTTCTTCCATTCATTTATACCACTAAATGGTGTTGTTGAAAGGCCACACTTGCCACAGTAACTCAGCCACACAGCGGTACACCATGTAAAGGTTACAAAGCAGGGTCACAAAGTGCTGAGGCACAGAGTTGCAACTGTCCCTTAGTATTAAAATCAAAACTGTGCATCAGGAATTTCGTGGTATGGATTTCCATGGCCGCTTACCTCCTGCAGGTGCAGGTGGCCCAGTATTTTTGTCCATATAATGTATCATATTTGAATTCAAAATATACTGGAGTAGAGCGTCTCATGTTTTGATAAAGTTAAGTACCAAAGTGCATTACTGAAGTGCAAGCTGTCTTCGAGTAGAACTGGGCATTATATGATTAACAGTATTCTCGTCCACTGGCATCACTGGGATCACACTATCACCTTTTATGTCTGTCCAAGTACAACACTGAAGACACCACCTGATAAATTTGCTGTTAAAATGATAACATTTCACCAATTATTTGACAGAATTATTTCACTAATTTAGTCAAATTCATATCTAATGACCAAAAACAATGCCAAAATGATACCAAAATTAAGGATGTAAATGTCAACGTTAACCAAAAAACAAAAACTAATTTCCATAGACTGTCAATGAAAGATCGTTACTGAGCATATTCTGCTCATATAAAGTAAACTGCATTTTCCTAAAGTTTAGGTTTTCAACATAATACACTAAATACACCAAAAAAGGTTAATAGTAAACCATACGTTTTTGTTTCTTTGAATGCTTTTGTGATTTTTTTTGTTTTGTTTTATCTGTTTATTATTTTTTTTTTTAATAAAGCATGCTAAATCTGCTTTTTTAAAGGTTTTGCATATTTGATTCCCCCCAGCTTAAGCAGTTGTAAAAATTCGAGATTGTTTTGTTTTTCTTCAGCTGTCCGTAGATTTTCTGTAAAACTACTATAGAAACACAAACACATTTTGTAGTTCTTTTGGTCACTACTGTTTGAAAATGTTTCTGAGTTATTGTGTGAGCACTGGGGCGAGGAAGAGGCAGCTGGCAGGGATCAGCAGTGGCCTCAATGAAAAAACTGGCGTTCACCAATCACCTTCCGATGCTAATCCTTAGAGTAGTGAAAAAAAACAAAGAAACTTATTAACTATCCAAATGTGATAGGAAATGTGCCTGTTTAGATGTTTTACCATACATTTCAAATCACTCATAGAAAACTTGGCCTCTATTAATTAGCGGTGACTGTTTCAAAGTTTTTGTGCTAGTTCTATTAAAAACTGCGATTAAATGTTTTATACGATTCGTTTATTATCAAAATTCTACCCAGGCGTATTCTTGGACAGCTTGACACCCGGGGGTCCTACCAGTTGTAGGCGCTCTTCCAAGCAAGCTGCAAAACACAAATCGATTGTTTATTTTATGTTTGTTTACATTTTTCGGAGCGCATAAATGACTTCGACTTTGCTGTCGCCCATGGTGGATTATTACAATGATGAAGAAGAACTCGATAGCGTGGATGACGACGACGATCGGAGTTTCAGGGGGAGAGACTCGGAAGAAGGTAACGTTTTCAACAATATCTTCCCCGATTGTCGGGCTCTGTCTAGTTGTTGGAAAAAACGGAAATGCGCGCTTTATTGTATGAATTTGGATGTGTTTTCTTAAAATGCAGCATTTAAGTCGTTTTCCCCCTTCCAGTGGAAACCGTTTGTCCATGTAGCGTAGTATGCGCAAGTACAAAACAAGTTAAAATGTATTTCTCGCTCCCAAAACTGGAAAGCTACTTCAATGCAGCCACACGTTACTTAGTTAGCTTTCTAGCTACGTTTAGGTACACAGTGCCACGAGCAAAGAGTCTGCCTGGTGAGGAACTGTCTCAGAAGTATGTGATTTAAGCTCAGTAAGCAAAGCAAACCGTTCGGTTTTTTCAGAGTTGGCAGCAAGTCGAGCGAAAGAAATAATCAGTGATAAACACGCTAAGATTGCTAGCATTAATTTTTTAGCGTTATACACAAGAGCATGAAAACACCACTGACCACAGTGCCTTGACGTACATGTGCGCTTAAAACAGTGCTCCCGAAGCACAGCTATAAATTTCAACTATTCGTTTTTTTTCTTAAAAAAAAATTATGGCAGTTCAAACGTTAATTAGCCAACTTGCTACGTAACGTTAGCTCCGGGCATTGACAGGTCGGCAGGAAGGCAAGCGAAATCCTGCGTGCTGTGTCCACTGCTCTGCCCTTTTCACACACTTCACTGAGACAGAACGGATTGCAGGGAAAGGGAAAGAAAGACCGGATCAGAGGAAGGCGATGACAACACTGCAAGGTTAGCCAATTCCCTGACATTGACCTCCAAAGCGAACAGCTGGACTTATTTTTCTTCTCCTCTCCGGATATGTTCTTCTAAGCCTAACTACGTAAGCTAGAGTCGGGTTACACTCTTTATCAGCAGGCGCGGCTAACTTATGCTAGCACATTAATGCTAGCCGAAAATGAAAGGTGCTGTGTCAGCTTGAATACAGAGAGGGGCCTTAGTCTTTGCTCGTCTTGACGTTTCAACGTAAAGCCGGTGAATTTTTTTTCGTCAGACATATGTGGTTATAACTTGGTTCCCGAGCTTCTGACATCAAACCAGGTTTGGTGAAACATGCTGGCGTTGTTTCGAGAGAGTTGCTGTTGGATTGACAGCACTACCAAGTTAGCCGGGATCTGTACTGGTAATTACACCTTGCGAAAAGTGCTTAAAAATATAGATCATCACTCTTTCTATAAATGTCATCGAGAAAAAAAGCCCAAGGGCAGTTAAGCAGATGTACCCACTTTAGTTTGGTGTAGCTGAGCGTTTTCTGCAGTCGATTCAAGAATACGTAGAGGTATCAGCTGTTATCCTGGCATACGTGGATTTCCCACTGTCTACATTATCAACCCCAGGGCATTCCCAAGCAGGGTGTAGACCATTACTTCATCTGTGCCACGCACGTACTTTCATCTGCAGATATCTCTGCCATCTGTGCATCAAGGTTGTTTTTGAAAACTTATGCCTGTAAACATTCCTGATATGATCACATGTGAAGTATTTGGGGAAAAAATGTTTTCAAATTTTAGCTGAGAAAATCCTTTCTTTTTTCTTCTTGATTTTCCAGACACTGAGGATGCCAGTGAAACTGATCTTGCCAAACATGACGAAGATGACTATGTGGAAATTAAGGAGCAGTAAGTTTCTTGCCAACTGTGGATAAGCAGCCCTAACCTTTCACTGAAAATCATTTTTGGTGATGAAAGTTTTAAGTTACTGTGCTATTGTAAGGGGGTTGGGACTTTAGCTTTTCTTTCATTGCAGAATGTATCAAGACAAACTGGCCTCTCTGAAAAGGCAGCTGCAGCAGTTACAAGAAGGTAATCATTTTGACTTATTTTCACATGAATGGAGGTGTCAGGAATTATCCATATTTGAAGGACTCCTGCCTTTTATTGTGTGGTACTGTGTGTGAGCATGAGGATTAATTTTGACTTGTCAAGGGCATAGCTAAAACCTTACTTATTAGTCATGGTGCTTAGTGGTTAGGAATTACATCATCAGGCAGAAGAGCAGTTTAAAAGTGCTCGCTTGTCATTGGCTAAAAAGATAAAACAGTGATGACAAATGGCCCTCTGCCATGAGCTCATTTTTATTGTTAAGACTGTCTGTTGTTTACTGATGCAAACTGCTTCTAAACTGCTGAGTGAGCTGTTTGAAAGTACTGTCAGCTATCCCAAAAGGCTTTTACTGCTCATGCTGATGATTGTAGAAACTGCAGAATGATAAGTTGTTTTGCAAATCCAAAAGTAATTACAGTGTCAGTGTATTCTAGTCTACCCTGTGGTTCAGTGTAAAAGGTGTGGCAAAAATAAATAAATAGTAGTGGGTAGTCTACAATACTGTATGGTGTGTTTTCATGAGTGAACAACGCCCAGCATTAATATCTAAAACACATTTGTCTTGTCAGGCACACTGCAAGAGTATCAGAAGAGGATGAAGAAGTTGGACCAACAGTACAAAGAGAGACTTCGGAATGCAGGCAAGAACATGAAGTGCTTTACTTCTGATGCATCCATGCCAACCAATGTTGGACATGCTGTTTAGATTTAAGGAAGCTTTCTGCTCTAGTTTGGCTTGTTTATTCAGGGAAATGCACAGAGCTACAGACGACTGTGTGTACCTGAAAATAAAAATAGCCGCTACCATGGATTTAAGAAGAGAAGTATGGGTAATGAAAGAATCAAGCCAATGTCTTGGTTGGACTTTTTAAACTGCAATTTTTCCCACACACTTAAATTGACCTTCCCATATAAGGCCTTCTTTTGAGGTGGTCTTCAGTATCATTAAGCTGCTTCGTAAGAATAATAGTAGTCCTTGTTCTGCTCTGGAGATCTGCTGTGAGCTGGATAATATAAACCTGCATCTACTGCAAACTGATCCTACGCTAGGCTTAAAAAGATGACAAGATATAGTTCCAGGTGGTGGAGTTGGGAGTTTTAGCCACATTATCAGAGACTCACTGAAGAGACAGCTGACGATATTGCTCAGTTACTTGTTATAAAAGCTATATATGTATATATTTTAAGTTTTTTGGTGGTTGACTTCACACAACATGTGTGCCTTCTTCCGCAGGGCTCCTGCTCACATCCACATGTCCCAAACACATAAATCCATGCGATGCACTTAACTGTATTGGGTGGAATGAAAGCGCATACTGTCTACTCATTTAAATTAACAGGATGCTGTTTTGTAAAAAACTGAGCAGCTTCTCTCTGTTTCCAACCTGTCCTCTAACCATTCGGCTGCTTTAATTATATTGGATACTCGGCTTTTGTTGACTCCGTAGCTTGTCTTGTTTGTGATCAGCTTTCTCCTTTGCTTGCTGTGTGCCAGAATGGAATGTACTTAGTTTTTTGCTGATCAAAATGAGTGTTTATTTAGTTAGGAATGCAGTGCCAAAAGGCTCTGGTAGTACACTCATAATCACTGCAGTGGAGAATAGAAAGTATGTAATTACCAATGATCAGTTAATTTCTAATGCTAAAATGACTAAAAGATAAACAGTCAGTGCCTTATTGTTCTCGGAGTTTTACTTGAACTTCAGTATTTTACTATAAGCTTCTGGTACTTTGTGCTCCTGTGCTATAAGCATTCTCTTTTATGATTTTTGAGGGTAAATAAATTGAATTTAATGACACAGAACAACGGTTTGCTTCATGTGACCAGTTGTGCTTTATTTTTCCCATTTACAGATCTATTTCTCCAGCTTGAGGTAAGTGCAACAGTATCTCAGATGGTCTGACGCTAATGTAAAATCAAAATCAGCCATTATTTTTTTTATTTTTTTGGACATACAAGCATAAATTTCTTCTTGCTTTGTACCTTCTGCAGACAGAGCAGGTGGAGAGGAACTACATCAAGGAAAAAAAGGCAGCAGTGAAGGAGTTCGATGATAAAAAGGTTGAGCTAAAGGAAAACCTAATTGCAGAGCTGGAGGAGAAAAAGAAGATGATTGAGAACGAGAAATTAACAATGGAGCTGACAGGCGGTAAGGGAGCCAGAACAGGATTATTAATCAGGGACTTGCTCAGCAAAAGAGAGATGGGGTAAAAAAAAAAAAGTATGTGGGTGGCTGTATTTTACTTCTTTCTACATATTTTAATATTAAGTCATCAAATGAAATCTGAGTTTTCAGATACAGTTAAGATGCTAACCTCTATTCATCTATGCATCTGGAGCTCACACTCATATTTCTTCTATTCATAGACTCCATGGAGGTAAAGCCTATCATGACCCGGAAGCTGAGGAGACGGCCCAACGATCCAGTCCCAATACCAGACAAGCGGCGAAAACCTGCACCAGATATCCTTTGCATAAACTTGTGACTGTAAAATATTCCAGATTATTTATACTTGTAGAATTTGTTCTTGAGATACCTTAAAATAAATTTAAAAAAATGATTTTGTGTCTTAAAAAACCCCCAAAAAACTTTCTTTAACTCTTCAAACCTCAGCTAAATTATTTGCTAACAGATGAGCAGATAATGGAAGATTTAAGAACACTTAATAAGGTGAGTGCTTCTAAATTTCTAGATGTGATGTGTTTTTGGAAAGCAATATAACTCAGCAATTCCTTATAATAAATCTTTTCAACCCTGCTTTTTACAGCTGAAATCACCAAAGCGACCAGGTATGATTGCACGTGCCTTCTACTACGGATTTTTATAATGAACATTTATGTGTGTACTGAGTTACCTCTCAGACGAAGAGAGTAGCATTGGTCTTCTGCTAGGAGAAAGGGTCAATAAAATGCATCACAGTAATATTTTGTTTCTTACATGTATATTAGCAGGGGGTATTAATCGGGTGTTTCTCCCTCCCTAGTGTCTCCCTCATCTCCAGAACATGTCCCCTCTGCTCCCATGGAGAGCCCCACCCAGCGTTATGAGGCCCGCATCGAGGATGGGAAACTTTACTATGATAAAAGATGGTGAATTTCAAGTTTTAATCTGTGCATCTCTGACACGATAGCAATTCATACACAGCGTCGCCACTAGATGGCCACATTGTTATGCGTTGGATGTTAGCTTGAGCCTGTAAAGATATTTTACAACCACTGTGATAGCAGCCTCATTTTTTTCTGCGCTACAGAAAGAGAGATTGCTTAGGAGCTGCTGAATACTATGCTTAAAGGCACTGTTAAAAATGCATATTTGTAGAATATGTCTGCACAAGAACCAGCAACGCACTCCCTGCTGTTATGCCAAAATAAGAGTGAAAATCCCTGAATAGACACAGCCCTCCCTTGCCCTTCTATTTCAGAGCTGAGTTGTGAATCAGACACGTCAGAGCATAAGGTCATTTGAAGATGGGTAAAAATAATAGAATTCTGTCCTATTAGCTGCTCATATAGACAAAGTAATTTGAGAAGACAGAGCTATGTGCACTTTTCTTTCAAGGCAAAGTCTCATTTATTGATGGCTAAAGAAGATGCCACCACTGGAAAGCCTTCTCAAAAAGCCACAGGGAGGCACATGCGTCATTATTCTTCAGTGGGCCCTTAATAATGAAGTACCTTCTGTCAGTCTCTTCCTCTAGGTTTGTTCTGTCCTCTATAAGGTTGGAGCTATTAAAAAATAACAGACTTTTTGTTTTGATTTTTCATTCCAATTATCTACTTAGTGCCTTCTCAGGAGTAATGTGGTTTATTCAGCTGGGTAAAATTATTTATAATGAACTTCCCTCCAGTCTGCACTTGTTTGTTTGATGTTTAGTCTGTGTGTGTTTATGCTGACAGGTACCACAAGAGTCAGGCCATCTACCTGGAGTCAAAAGACAACACAAAGATCAGCTGTGTCATCAGCACAGTAGGAACCAATGAGGTGGGTTTTAGTTCTCATTCCAAGCATCAGCATCTCATTCAATTGCGTACAGAACTGTATAATTAATTAAGATTGAAGTATTCTGTGTATATAGTCTTTAAAAAAATTGTCATTCCTATAAGATGACCAGACAAGAAGACCATAAGCATTGTCCTATCCAATAAGATAGTCTAAGCTCGACATCGTATGTTTCTCCATGGCATAGCGCTCAGTTGTTTTCCAAAAAAACATTAAAAAGACATCAGCAAGACACACTGTTGCGCGGGGCAACATATTCCATCATTACCAGACTCTATGCCACATGTACTATCCTGCTGCTGTGAATAGTCACCAGAGCACTAAATGTTTATTGATAAACAGCTGAAAATAGTCTCTGAGTATACAATTCTGTTTGAGGAACATCTGCTAAAAAGTATGGTGCCCAGCTGTTTTAGGATATTAGGGAACAATTTGGGAGGGAAAAAAACAAAGGAAAAATCAAAATGACATTTGAGACCAATTGTGCAGCAGTTGTACTTCTGGGTTTCCACAAGCACATTACAAGCTTGAAAATGCCTTGCTTTTTTCTTTTTTTTTCTTTTCTTTTTTTTTTTTTAAGTTAATATATTGTATTGATATCTGATAGGACTTCTGATAGCTTTTACAATTTACTAAAACAACAATAACACATCCTCACATAAGAAAAATGGTACACCCTCTATTAATTCTAAGCTTTTTAAATACAGAGACATTATAAAACTTATGACTCCCTTTCCAGGTTTTAAAAGTTAGATGAACAAAACAGGAATATTGAACAATTTCATTATTTATTTAACAAAAATAAAAACGCACACACCATGATTTACTGTCTTTTAGCAGCAGTGACTTTAAAGGTATAGTAAGTAATTTTTTGCGATTATTTAAGAGAAAAAACAATGTTGTAATAATAAATGTCCATTGATGAGTGTGTAATTGCACTTTTCAAGAAATTAATAATCTCACAAAACACATAGGGGCATAACCTGGTTTGTGAAAGTCACCATGGAAGTTACTGTTTCATTTTTATGTATGTGGGTTGAGACCAGCTACATACATAGTTTGTCTTATAAATTCCTGATAAATTAAAGATCACAAACAACTCTTCCAAACTGTACATGGCCATTTAAAATTTCTACATGCATCCTTTTGACATCTCTTTCTCATTATGCCTTTCTCCTCCCTCATTTCCACCTAATCCTCTTCCTCCACAACTCAGCCCTCATCTCCTGAACTGAAGGCAGGGGGCTAACACACTAAAATGTGCATAAATTAGCTTATTGTTGCAATTTCTTATTGTCAGCAGATTACATATGCAACCCTCTGGACAGCTGACTATGAGCTGGCTAAACAACAACAGCTGGTTGTAACCTAACATTTTGACAGCTAATGTCAGGCTTGAGTGTACTTTAAAAAAAATAAAATAAAATTGCACTTTCACTCTGGTAAAAAGTTTGTTTATGTTCTCACATTGTATGAAGGTTTATTTTCCAAGTTTCAGAGTCCAAAAATATTAGATTCAGGGAAATTTCTTTACTAATGCCAGGAAACAGCAGCTAACATCAGTAATGACAACAGCACTTACCAATAGAAATGTGCAAGATATGCTCAACAACTCACCTCAGAAATGCTGTGATCAGACACAAGTGAGACTCACTGACTAATCGGTCTGTATCAGACTTCTTTAAAAAAGCTTTATAGCCTCTTCCAGAGTAAATAGACATGGACACATTATTGAGAGCTAAGGTAAACAGCAAGCTGACTGCCTATACTTCAGTACACATGAAGGGTGACCAGAGTTGTTTGTCCTACTGCGAACGCCGTAGCTCGGATTATGCACCTGAATTAGGAGAGGTAATGCCTGTATTATTCTTCAGTGGAAAATCTACATTGTAACGAAACAGGAAACCCCTTTTAACTCTACACTCCACCCTTCCATGCCATCAACTCAATGTGTAGTTTCTTTTCTCGACAGGTGCGTGGATGGTCACGGCATAGATTTCCCGCAGTATAAATCAGACTTCAAAACCAGAATTCAGTTAAATGAAATCTACTGACATCTACGTGGTTAGACAGCTCTCTTAAGGTCCCGCCACAGCATTTTAATCAACTTGACGTCTGGAGTTTTAAAAAGAATCAAGGTGTTGCAATGGCCATTCAGTCGTGCTCAGAGGAGTTTATGGTTGACACAATGCCTGTAAGGTGCTCAAGTCCTGTAGGTTCAAAACAAACCCCAATCAAGCCTGTCTGTAGTTCTTGGGGTTTTGGCAGTTTGTCTGAGCACTGTATGGTGGCCTCAGGGTGAATTTGCTGGAACATCTACATTGGAAAAACTGGTAACTGCTTTGTACTTGTGAATAATCTTTCTCATTGTAGAATAATGAACTTCACTTTGTTTGGAAATTGCCTTTTAACTCAGGCAAATGTTACAACTCAATACGGTTTTACCTTTTCAGCTAACCTTTCCCTTATGTTCATTAATAACGATAGACAAAGTTATTCATTACTGATTTTTGAATGAGGGTAACTTCTCCCTCTGGTATAGCCTACATTATTTGTTGTCATGCTTGATGTCTTTGTGCAGCTCCCTTTTTCTGTTTGTGCCATACATTATGCATTATGATGGGTGAATACCATTACATTAATGAAGTGCAACATTAAAGTTTTGCTTGAGTAGTTGAATGAAAACGGATATCATCAACTGTTTCATTGCACAGATTTGACTCTTTTTTTTTTTTTTTTGATTCACAAAACAAAATTTATTAAAATGGAAGGAAAACTGTTCATTTTTAATGTTAAATGTGAATTTATTCATGAGGAACTTTTCCAGCTTCCTTTTAACGTGCACATGAAGAAGAAAGCAGTTTGGCTGTATTGAGGGTTTCTTCTGTGTGTGATTTCCAGATTTGGGTGAGAAAAACAAGCGACAGCACAAAGATGAGGATCTACCTGGGGCAGCTGCAGAGGGGAGCGTTTGTCATTCGTCGGCGGTCGGCTGCGTGAAGCATTACCACACCCAATCCCATCTGTGCGTTTACCCATCCATCCAGCCAGTGGCTCATTCATCCAGTTTTGGAGTCTAACATGTGGCCTCACATTCATATTTCATTATCTTATATACACTACCCCCTAAAACACAAATATACACAGACGAGGTCTTCTGTGGCTATGAATATCTCATCCAGTTTTTTCCCCTCATTAACCAAATGCTACTGCAGTGAACATGGCCAGATATCCAACTGTTTTCCAGCCTTATATTTGTCACTATGTGGCATGCATGTAAAACTGGTTTGTGGTCACAAAGATGACTTGTTTTGATTACAAATCTTTCCAAAGCAATCTTATTTACATTTATCATTAAGTTATTAAGTAGTTCTCAAACAGCCTGATTTGAATAACAGAAAAACTAGCGATGTGTGACCGATCAAGTACTGGAGGGAAAGAAAAAAAATATACAACCGAGGAACTGCTGCAGGTTGAACTGAATATAGAAATCCCTCAACTAAAATTACAGTTACTTTATACAGGAAGCAATGCCATTTTCAAGAATATGCCTTTTTTTTTCCCAGTATCATTATGAAGTAAAAGTTTCTTCCTATGCTGATCTGATGATTTTTTTTTTTTTTTCATTTTTTTGTAATTTGTTATTTGAGAAATGTTTTTTGTGACATGACCTTCTCCATATGTGAAACTCCTGGATTAGTTTACCAGTATTTGCATGTGGAGCATTATTTTGTGATTTGTACTGTATTCCATTCTATTAAAGATGTTTTCTGCTTAATTTCAAGCTTCAGTTTTATTGTTTGTTTGTTTGGTTTTTGTTTTGTTTTTTTACTTTAATATGAAAAGCACCAAACCACAGTTGACAATCTAGAAAAAAACAATTCACAACACAAAAACCATTATTTATGGGTATTTAAGACACTTGAATAACACATAGGCCTGTATTTACTGCTGGCATATAAATTAATGACTTGTTAGTTTGGTGTCGCTTCAAACAACTGAAAGTAGTGGTTCTTGGTATGATTTGAGTACTGGCCCTCATGAACTGGGAGCCTCTGGCTTTTGGGCTATATTTATTTGGAGAGAAATGTTCAGGTGATTATTTTGTACAGGGACCTCATTGCTGTTATTTATGCAGAGACTAGTTCTTATATAGTACTTTTCTTTTTTTCTTTTTTTTTCTTTTTTTTTATTATAGTATAGTACTTTTCTAATGCAGCATGTCTCTTTCACACATACATTCAGAGAAGCAATTTTTCCTACATCTTAAGCGCTTTCTAACATTCACAAGCATTCACATTGTAAAAAGCATCAGTATTTTCCCCAGGGATACCTTGAGAGACTTGGTAGACTTCCAGCCTTCTGACTAGTAGATGACCTGCTTTACCGCCATAGGCACCCCTCACCATAGTAGCACATGTCTTATACTGGTCCTTTATAGGTCCTTTATAGGCCCTTTATGGAATCCTTAAATTTATTTTGTCTGAAAAATGTCTCCAGTCCCCAAAAGTCCCCTTATTTCTGATTGGCTTCCCCTCAAAGAACTTTGAACTTCCACTTTGAAAGGGGAACAGTGCAATGAAAATTTATGAAATTAAGTGTATAAAAATATTTTACTGAAAAAGTGGTTAAGTTGATATTTGTTCTGGAACACTCCTTCAGTTATAAAACCTTTACATGCCTAAAAAAACCAAACAACAACAACAAAATAAAACCCAATGTGAATATCTTGATGCAGTAATTAAATATTAAACGTCATCAAACTTGGCACAAAAAGTGAAACATTTGTATTTGATTATTTCTTTGTTACAATAATGCTTGTGGGTAAAAAATAAAATAAAAATCTTGCACTCTTGGAAAGCCTGTTTGTTTCCCCATAAATGGTGTCACAGTAGTGAGGAGTTGAGTACGTGGGTTGTGCTCATAAAAAACGTGTCAAATCTTCACTGCCAATGTCAAACAGCTTGTTCTCTGGGTTGGTGTCATTTTGTCTAAGAAACATGACGTATTGGTAATTTAACAATTAATTAATTAAACAAACAAAGGCCTCATTAGCATGTGGAAGAATCATACACAGTCACAGAACCCTGGCACCTCCTCCTTGGCACACATTCACTTGACACCAATTTTAATTTACAGCACGAAAAAGGTGATGTGTTGATATGCTCCAACGGTCCAAAAAGTTCTGTTGACCTTTCACTTTGTTTTAAAAAATTACCTTAATAATAATTCATAAATTAGATAAATTTGACTTAAAGACTAGTTGCATTTGCTCTGGTCTGTGATGCCTGTAGAACATAAAGTTAACATTATATGAGTGCATCACAAAAAATGAGAATATTGCAAATGCAAAGGGCTTTCTTGAGTGTGGAAAAGAGAAGCTGTCAAGAGCTGCAGAGGCATATGCTATTTTTCTGCTGGTTATTAGGAGTGGCCTCTGTCACATGTAAGTAGTTTTTTGATCCGCTGATCATAGCTGCTATAAACGCTCTATTGACTGCAGACAAGACCCCCAGGGGATCCCTGGACCATTTAATGTTTTAACATGTTTAATAAAGCGTTATTCATTAAGCAACATGGTATAGTAAAGACAAGCATTTCAATTGCTGTTTATTTTTCCAAGTCAGCCGAGTCTGTGTTCTGTGTCCAAATCATCTGTCTATTTTTTTCCTGGATATTTTTTCACATCAACTTGCCGATGTATCCAAATAATCAATGTGACCGTGTCACCTCCCGGTTCCAGTCCTCTCACAGAGTGACTCTCAGCCATCCTTACACTTTGTAAACAGCTGAATTATTTGGCATTCAGCACAGATCTCTGTTAGCCAACCAGTCTGCCTCTTCCCTCTTGTGTGTCCTATCACTTTAACCGGATGGCATGTTTCACTTTGCCTGACTTAATGACACTGTCTGACAAGGAGGGCAATTACACTTTTGCCATGCTGCACAAAATGCAAGGCTCATCTGAAAGGGCTTGTTGTCCACAAGCCCGTCAGGTGTGATTGCTCAGTCTCTTGCAGGGACATGAAATGAGCTGATAGTGAATGTGATGCCTGTCTGCTCCCTTTATTGCACTGCATGTCTGACTTTTGGTTAAAGCCACAATAACATACACTCAGGCACTTAATGTGAGATTTACAGGGCTTGGGTTTATTTTAAGCGTGGCATCGCATACAGCTCATTTAAAGTGATCAGCAATCAGGGGCAGAGTACATAGCCTTCTTGGTGTATTTGACATTTCCTGTAGTTCTTTTTCAAATATTCATTTTGGTGTCTCACTGTGGGTATATGCAGACTCCCGTATTGCCAAATAACCTCATCTGAACAACCATCTTTTACACTACGAAGTCCTATGTGGCCCCACACGCAGGAAAAGGTCAGCAAGAAATGGTGCAGGGTCAACCAAATTATAAAACCTTGCAAAGGTCAAAAGTGAAGTCCTGCTGCACATATTTCTTCTATAGACACGTCCCTAAAGACAGCTATTACTGTAGTGCGGGGGTGTTAAATACAGGCCCGGGGGCAAAAATCGGCCCAGTAAAGACTACCATCCAGCTCACTGGAAAATGCGAAGGAGGGCACAAGTTTTAGACTAAGTTTTATAAGTGTTTTTTAACGTTTTCCTACCAATAAAGACCTTCCCCATGGGCATTCATACTACATGAAAGTAATTAAGGAATAGGTAAACAATTAAATGACACAAGTGCTCCTGTTTTTTCATCTGCTATCGAAATTTCAGGGTTTTGTTTTTCAGTTTGGTCACAGTAAAAAAAGGTCATAGCTACTATAAAGAATTATTCCATAACTATTCCACTAGTTTACTGTATGAAAATAAGTGCAGGGTATTTCAGGAGTGGTGTGCGAAATCGGTGTACTCTCTCACAGAGTGTAATTCTAGGGTCACAATCAGGTCAAATCCAACATTTGTAGCCCAAAACCCTTCTCTCTGATTGACTCCTTTAGAGTTAGGGGCATGAGTGCGTGGATGCTTGTTGTCTAGTGAGGAATTTATATCCATTTTATATTGAAATGAAAAAGACCTTCAAGAGGTCCACAAATGCATGCTATGTTCAAGTCCCAGTGGAAATTGGGACATCTGGGCTTCCACAGTATTACAGAGTTTTTTCAAATAAAATGGATGTTTCTTTCTTCTAAATAAATAGACTGCACTTCAATCTTGTGGCAAGGTTAAAGTAACTTAAATACCGTGCCTCACTGGGGCACACATTAGTTAGCATATACTTACTTCAGAGGATGTACAGTACAACCATGGTAAGCTACGCACTGACTGACTTTTCAAAGCAGAACCACATACAGCTTGTAGCAGCAGCTTATTTAAACAATGTATTAACCTTAATGGGCTACTCTGTAGTGTTTGTAATTGGTAAATCTATGTTTTTGGGTGAAGTGGTGACAAAATGATCAAATTTTTGAAGTTGAACTTAAAATGTTCAAGTGCATAAATGACTGCTAGTTATTCAGGTTTGGATGAACGCATTTGTAAAATAGTTTACCATGTGATCAAATTGCTTTGTATTTGTGTGTGGATTGGAGTATGCATTTATGATCCCTCAAATGGTCCACATAAAATCAGTGTTACATTTTATTGTACACTTGTAGATCACATCATAGATATTTTGTAACCATTTTGACAAAGATTTCTAAAACATCAACATACTGAAGAAAAACTACAAGAAGATAAAACAGAACAAAATAATTGTAATGTAATGAAATCACCACATAAACAATTATGACCTAAAATGACAGTTTCCAATTTATCATATTTAAAATGTGATTATTACTCTGTGTCTGCCTGAACTGATTTTCTTAACTGATCAGAGTAGTTTACTCCAGTGTTTTGTTTTTTTTCTTTTTTTTTCGCACGTATTCCATGTTAAATAGATTTCACACTTAAGTGATGAGTTGATGGTCCATTCATCTACCTTATAATCTTCATATTTAACCAAGGAGCAGCTCTTACCCCTTCTTGTCCACATTTATGACTTTCAAATTGCTCATCTCTTGCTTTCTGGGAATGTATCAGTCGCAAGCTTTCACTGCAGGTGGCTGTTTATTCTGTTTTAAATCAATATGCTGAGTAAGCAAGGGAACGAGTGGGTGCACTTAAGCACGTAGACACTTCTCCGGTGATGGATCAATTTTCCTCATGTACCCCATCTATTCACCAGAGTGTGTAAAACACCTGCTCACACTCACCATGCACAAAACAAAAGGAATATCTCCAGCTTTCCATGTCCAGAAGCCATTACAACACTAACTGTGGTTAGGGTTTGTTGGTAAGTCTCACTGGAGCTGTAATACTCTTTGGTTGTTATTGCTTGTACCTATGCATGAAAATTCACATAGGGCATCAATACAAAATCCTCCACGCAATCTCCCACCAGCCCCAGCTTCAGCACCAAATTCCCACTTTTATCCTCTGCCTTCTAATTTGAGCATTTGCTCCACTGCATGTTAGCATTGAGATACATGACTACAGGGAGGAGAGTTTCATCTCGCTCTGCTCTATCTGGTGGGAATTGAGTAGGATCCAGGCAGACTTAGATTTGCCTCCGGTGTTCAGAGGAGAGGACGGTAGGTCCTCAACAACCCTGTATATGTGTGTATATGTGAGTGCGCGTCTATGTCTGTTCCCCCAGTTTATCACTCTCCTGCAGGTCTGCAGTGGGAGCAAAATTCATTTACAGTACAAGCTTCTCATTTGACTGTTGATATTTGACTCCAGGTTATGGGACAGAGTTGGAGCCTCACTGAAGCCTCACTGCATTTCGCAACATTATTCGTTTTAAACACTAAGCGGCTATTGCTCATTTGAAAATCAGGTGATAGGTTGTTTTTACACACAGTTGTGTTTAGCTGCTCTTTTGATATTAGACAAAAAACAAAGTATGTAAGGAAGTGCTGACAAACACCTTTCTCCAAGGTTAGTGTGTGAGCTTTGGACAGGGTATTCTCCATGTTAGATAAGAAGTTTATGTATTGAGAGGTTCATTAATCTTTTGCCGGTATTACTGTTGGATGTTGCCTGTTTCTTCTACTTATCAGAGTCAGGAAAATTTAATCTTATATAAGATTAAACTTTTCTCTATATTCTTTTCCCTCATGGCCTTCTATTAGCAATGATAGTTTCATTATCGTCTTTTATGCCTATCACTTGTGTCTTGCAGCCTTTTCTTTAATTTTGATAGTGGATTTACTGTTAGAGGTTGAGATAAGATATTTTCTAACACTGCAAAAGGAAATTACCAAACTGAAAAGTTCAGTGTAGCAACTAATGTATTTAATAGTACAATTTCACCAGTTTAGTACAACTTTATGAAACTCACATTTGAGTGATTATGATTTAAGCACATCATTGATACCCATGAGAAATTTTTCTTTTTATGTCAAAATTTGAATGCAAGTCTTTTACTTTTAATGGATTGGATTTGGACCTATGGTCACGAGCTGTGGGTAGTGACCGAAAGAACGAGATCGCGGATACAAACAATAGCAATGAGCTCCCTCCAAAAGGTTGCTGGCCTCTACCTTAGAGATAGGGTGAGAACTTTAGCCATCTGGGTGGGGCTTGGAGTGGAGTCGCTGCTCCACATCGAATGTAGCCAGTTGAGGTGGTTCGGGCATTTGACAAGGATGCCTTCTGGGCACCTCCTTGGTGAGGTTTTCCAGGCATGTCCCACTGGGAGGAGGCCCCGGGGCAGACCCAGGACACGCTGGAGAGATTATATCTCTCGACTGGCCTGTTCCCCAGGACAAACTGGATGAGGTGGCTGGGGAGAGGGAGGTTTGGGCTTCTCTGCTTAGGCTGCTGCTCCTGCAACCCAGCCCCGGATAAGCGGAAGAAGATGAATGAATGGATGGATATTGCTAATTTATTTCAGTAGAGTAGTTGGATTCATTAGGCACATTCTGAAGAGATATACATTTTTTTGTTTTTAACTTAATCTAACATTTTTCTGAATGTTTTCTTCTGACATTAAAGCGGCTAGTTCAAAAGATTTTTTCACATTGCTGTTACAGCACACGTGCTACATGGCTCTCAATATGTCTATACATTACCCAACAAAGGTGGATGTGCAAAAAAATGCTTCTGATGCACTCAAATCTGACAATAATTGATTATAGCACAGAGAATATCACAGGTTGTTGGGTTAATAGGTGTCATGTTTTTGCACGCTCTACCCATGCATTGCCCCAGCTTAAATAAAAGGAATTATTTTTCTAGTACTAGCAACATGTCTGAATTAAATTATCTCCCGCCTGTGTGCTAGATGTGCGAAAACCCCAAGCTGATTCTGACGACATTGTCAGGAGTTCATGTGTGAAAATGTCTTTTATAAAGGAGAGGTGGAAACCTCCTGACCTGCTCAGGTTGTTGTCACACTGCATACATAGACAATCAAAGCAGGATGAGTGCAGAAAATAAGTAAAGCCAAGGCCAGAACAGATAGTTTGTACAAAAAAGGTGAAAGAATGACAGGCAATCCCCATAAGGGAGATTTTTTTCACTGTTGCAGGAACTACCAGTGACAAAATGCAGACAAGTGCTGGAGTGGTCATAATCACTTTAAAGAAATCCCTCCTGGGTTTTTGTTTTTCCCCAGCAATTCAGCTATGCCCTGTGGGAAAACAAAACAGCAAAGATAAAAAATCAGCACCCTTGATACCATCATAGCTATGTTATCTGTTTATCCATATACTCACTGTTCCTAATCTTCATCTTGGTTTCAGGTTTCAGGGATAGCTCAGTAGGTAGAGTGGTGGCCCCATGATCGTAAGGTCAGGGTTTCGATTCCCCTGAACAGCTACCCTGAGGTACTTCCACATCTCGGCCACATCGTTAAACCAGATGTATCTGGTGATCTTCAAATTCTAGTTACAAATGAAAATAACTGTGCCTTATCAATTCCAACTTTGGAACTAGTTACCATTTCCTATTAGGTCTGCTCTTCATTTTCAAATTATATCTTAAGAGACATTTAATCTTTTATCTTAATAATTAGGAAGAAATGGCTGAATAATTATTTTATGCTTACTGTTCATATTGCCAGGTTGTCTACTTTACATTTGGCTGCTGAGTGTCTTTCAATAGCAGTAAAGTGCTAAGATTCTGTATTTTGAAATATGCTCTATAAATAAACTTGATTAGATCAGCTTAGCAACTGATTCTAGCCTTTATAGTCCTGCTTTGTAGGTATTTTCAGCACATCTACAACCAATCGGCTTCCCTTTTACTACCAAAATAAATTACTGAAGACTGTGTGAGGCACAGAGACACTATCATTTTGACTTGAATAATTTAACAGGTGAGAGACTAATAAAAAGTTTAGGAATCAAATGCAAAGGGCATAATATACCCTGTGACAGGAAAATGGAAGTGATGTGATATGTATTTGTTGAAAACGTGTCATGTGTTATGCCTTTAAAACTGATATTCTGAGGTAGACGCTGCTGGAGATAACAAAAAGCTTGTGTGTAAGGACTGTCTAAGGTCGCCTTGACTTTTTGCTATTTCAAGGTCACTTCATGTATGGAGACGTCTGTCAATGATTGGTGTTACTGTATAGATCTGAAATCATTTCTGACACCATTGATAGCAATTTTTTTTCCTATTCTATATTGTCCTCACAGCAACCTTGTGAACGGATGCTATTAAAATGTTGCCGTTTCAACAGTATGTCTAATAATGGCTTCTCGGCTCTAAGCAACACCCTTCACACCGACTTTGACATTGAAGTTGGAAAAGTGGGATCACTCTTGCACTGATGATATTTTTTTGAAAAGAGTAAGCCATCTCTACACAAGGTCCTTAAAGGAGTCAAAACCTTGCTCCTGCTGTAACCTCTTTAGAAGCATTTCAGCTTTCTTCACATTTTATTCAGAAGCATTCAGACGTAAAGGAAAGCACAGAGGCTGTTATGGACCTCACTGCTATGGACCTCACTGTCATCTGTAAGTATATAACCGTTTTCATGCAATTTTTGCATTCATAGGCTTCCTCAAGGTGCTCCATCACATCAAGTGAGGTCCTTACCTTGAAAAGATAGATTACGCCTTGCCTTGTGGGAGGCAGGTAGGCATATGGAAGATGCTGATGATGTACAATATATCTCCCTTTTGAATGGTGTTTTATTTTTGCTACAGGACTGAAAGGAAAGGACTGAAAACAAACAGGGCTCATCCTTTTCCTGAGGTTTGTTAGGTGTGGATATAAGTGTCTTCACACCCTTGAAATAAACTTGTTTTTTTTGTTCCTGTTCCTTTTCTTTTTTGCAAAGATGAGAACACTGATGCAACTCTGTTTGTTTATTATAAGGCACATACTAGAAAAATTGAGAAACAGCTAGCACGACTCTGCCCAAAGAAAATACAATTCATCAGCTCCCAGCCAGCACTTCTGAAGCTCAATAACTAACTAGCTGTGTCACATTTGTCTACTTCATACAAAAAAAGAGGATAAAATGAAGTGATTTATCTTTTCTGTTTCGTGACTAGGTGATTCTGCCTGCAAGAATTTTTTGTTGCTCTTTCTGAGACAAAAAAAAATGGCTGCTGGGTGTAGTATCTTCTTTAAGTAATGTTTGCCTTCATATCTAAGTCTGCCTTTGGTACATTTAGTACCATTTTGGTATATTTAGTCAAGCATAGTGAGTATTAACTAAATTTATTTACACTAATAATAGTTAAGGAGGCACTGTAACAAATTTCCCTGTTAAAGTACTATTAAATTTACCAGATCTGAGATATTGCGTTATCAGTGTTGGGAAGGTTACTTTTAAAATGTATTCCGTTACAGAATACAGAATACATGCCCCAAAATGTATTCTGTAACGTATTCCGTTACGTTACTCAATGAGAGTAACGTATTCTGAATACTTTGGATTACTTAATATATTATCGTGCTTTTTACAACAACGTGAATGTACTATTGCTGTGTGATTTATTACTATTACTGAAGGTCCGCGACTCCGAACTGTAGTAAAAGGACCTCTGACTAATACGGCGGGGTCCCTGTCGGCTCATAGCCGAAAAATAGCTTTACTTTGTTGTGTGGGTCAACTTTTCTTGTGAGAGACAGAGAGAGGCGTTGAAAGGCTGCTCCAACGGAACTTATTGTTTCGGAGGAAAACACGAACACGGTGTACAGTCGAGTCTTAATAGCTTACTTACAACTGGGCTCGTCAGGCACTCTTCTTGGCTGCAGTGGTTATTATTATATTTACATGCTTCCAGCTCCCGTTTTTCCTCCACGACAACTCGTACCTTTCCACTCTCCTTTTTCTCCCTCCTCGCGCTCACAGACACATAACGTGTATGGCAGTCCATTCTCCCTGCAGCACGGACTACTACTACACTGGCCATGATGCTACATTCTTTAGAGCTATGCTTGTAGCATTCTGCCTGTTAGCTTAGCACAACAACAACAACGAAAAGGCGCTCTCTCACCCAGGAAACACACAGTCGCAGAAAGAGAGAGAGAGCGTCGCCCTGTAACCATGGCAACCGTAACGCTGCCGCCTGGAACGACAGAACGTAGCTGTCAAACAAAACCCAAAACAGTCCTGACCCGCGACAAAATGAAACAGGAAAGTACCGCAGTGTAATCCATTTATTTCAAGAAAGTAACTGTATTCTGAATACCACCTTTTTAAACGGTAACTGTAACGGAATACAGTTACTCATATTTTTGTATTCTAAATACGTAACGGCGGTACATGTATTCCGTTACTCCCCAACACTGTGCGTTATAGTTTCCAAGTGCTGTCTTCAGTAAATCTTAGTGTATAGTGTAGTGTGCATAATATAGGCTTTATAGTATGGTACCAGCTCTTTTGTTGGCACTGTACTGCTGTTTCTATAAACTGTTTTTTAAAGTGAAAAACTATTTCTTTGAAAGGCGCATTAGTCCTCCTCACTCATGCACCCACAGCTTCACCAATTATCATCTTTGAGGAAGATGATAATTGGTTAGGAAGAATATCTTAAATGATTGTGGTCAGGACTCACCAAATTGTCTGGTGAAATCAAACTGTAAACAATCAACACAGATGATTGTGGCTTTTTGAAAAGTGAAAGTAAAGTTTTGACAAGCAAACCTAAAGAGAACTCAGGCTTTAAGAAAACCACTTAACAGTGAAGCTAATCTGCAAAACAGGGCTTTGTAAGGGAGGATAAAGATGGGACTCTGGAAGTATGAAAACAGATCTGATGAATCCAGATTTATCCTCTTTCAGAGTGCTAGGTGTTTTAGTGTTAGGTTTTCTGTATTTTGTAGTTTTCTTTTATTTCTACACTGAAGCACTGTTGAAAATGGCACAGGAAGGAGGAGCTCATGATTGATGCACTCATCGTGTGTCTGTTATACAAGCCTATGGAGCCAGTGTTACAATCTGGGGTTGCTTCAGCTGGTCAGGTTTAGTTTTGGCAACATCATGTGTGCAAAAAAAAAATCAGGTCAGGTGACTGCCCTAATGTGCTGAATGACCAGGTTTTTCCATCAGTAGATCTTTTTTCTACCGTGATGGCACAGACATATTCCAAAATGACAGAGCCAAGATTCATCTGGCTCAAATTGTGAAAGAGTGGTTCAGGGAGAACGAGTCATCATTTTCACACATGGTTTGGCCACAACAGAGTCCAGACATTAACCCCATTGAGAATCTTTGGGACACGCTGGAGAAAAGTCCAACTTTCTCATTGTGAATGCAAGATGTTGTCAAAAAATGTATTGTGGCTCTGGAGAGAAGTTTTTGGCTAGATAGTGTAGCCAATGCAGGGACACCTAGTACAGCAGGATTTTGACTTAACTGAAAAGAGTACAATATAACAAGGCATGGTATCCGGCTATTTACATTGCTCTTAAAAGGAACAGCACTTTAATATCAAAATATAGAAAGAAGAAAGTGTACTTTATTGATCCCCGTGGGGAAATTCCTCTCTGCATTTAACCCATTCACTCAGTGAAGCAGTGGGCAGGTATTGGGCACCCAGGGAGCAGTGTGTAGGAACGGTACCTTGCTCAGGAGTACCTCGGGGTAGCTTTTCAGGGAATTGAACCCCCGACCTTCCGATCATGGTGCCACCACTCTACCTGCTGAGCTATCCCTTCCCCCCCCCCAATATTTCTAACAGTGTGTGGCTGTTTTTCTTCAAGGCCTCTGGTTTTAAAAATAGCTGATTTTTGTTGTTGTTATTGTGGAGTTTTCTATGTCATGTTGTGCGTTTCCGCTACCTTGGTCAAGTGTCTTTTGTAATTAGGCTTCCAGGTAAAATGGGGTAAAACATAAAACAAGTAATACAATGGCACACAGCTGCACAGAAACACATGTTTGCTTGGCAATAGAAAAAATTGAGGTGTTGTTCTCACCAAATTCAAGATGAGCTTGAGAGTTCAAACAAACTGATCCAATCGCGAAATAAGAAGTGAGTGGTGCAGCGGCCCTGAGAAGAAGGCTGAAGCTGAAAACACAGGCAGACATGGCACAGGCAAACAAAGAAAACATCCACACCTCTGCCAACACAGAGGCTTTAAAAAATGCTTCAGTGTAGTTGAAAAACCCCTACAAAACACATAAAACAGAATCACACAGAAAAACAGTGTGGTTAGTAGAAACTGTTTGGAATAATAGGATTCAAATATTTAAATCAACACCTTTTCAGATAGTTGACTTCACGTGCCACTTCAGTCTGAGGTGTTTCTGTATTTGCTTGGATTTTCTCACTTTGTGGCATTTTTCCTAATTGCCGTCTCTGCACTGTCAGATTAATGACTTGCTTGTACTGTTTTGTGTATTTGCAGTGTGTTAGCCAGTCAAAACAACACTGAAGATACTAACTAATTGTGTGCGATGCAACAAGCCAGGGATATTGGGGCAAACACATGTTCAATTGGAATTCATAAGTGAGCACTAATCAAATGCAGCCCCAGTAACTGAGGAGCACAGATTAAAAATGAATGCGTTTGATTAAGACCATCATGCAGCTTTGTCTCAGCGGTGTGCCATTTTAAAAATGAGCACAATGCTGTGGGGCTGATATTTTAAGCCTTGGGTTGTCATAGTTCTTAGAATTGAAAATGCAGGCGAAGTGGGCTACATAACCAAAAATAAACCTTTAATCAGACAGTAAACAATAGTCCAAAAACAACAGTCAAAGAGAAATACACAAATTGTCATAAGGAGCATAAGTTACATAGATGCTAAGATGAAGAGTGAGGGGAAGGTCAGGACTATTTACAGGAAAAAAACAAAACAGAAATTCAGACTTTGATAAATGAAATAAAGATACCAAACTCAAAACATGGTCAAACACGGGGACTGTGACATGGGCAGAGAGTTATTTTAATCGGGAATCTTGTCACTTGCTTTCTTTCTGTCTCTTTTGCTTTCGTTGCCATGGCAAATAGTGGTAATACTCGAGTCCTTCAGATGCCCAAAATAAGTGGATCCCACATGCTGATACTGAGAGGTTTTAATAAAAATGAAGACGATGCTCAGAACATTTGACTGCAGAAAATATAAATAAAATAAATAATTAGCAAAACCAATATTAAGCAAACCTTAATTTAACCTATTCAGCTCAGCTGCCAGAAGAACAATATTAAAAACCCTTCTTGTCTCATCTCAGTCTTGGTCAGTGCTGTATCATATTTAGATTTAGATTTATTGAGGTCCTCACCTTTTTTCCCATTTATGTGAGCTTCCTTTTTCCTGTTTTTACTGCTGTAACAGTCATTTTTAATTTTCAGGATAAATGAAGTATATGTAATGTATATGATAAGAATTTTCCGGAACCCACCTGAGGGATTAATACAATTTCATCTAATCTAATCTAATCTAATCTAATCTAATCTAATCTAATCTAAGATGAACTAAGCTAATCTAATCTAAGAAATGTTCACTTGCAGTAACAAAGAAATGTGTGATAAGCTCTGCGGACCTGTGTAACATGTTTTTCATTTTAATAAGTCATCAGTACATATTTGCTTGTTTAGTTGAGCTGTTCAAGATCTTCTCCAGATGTTAGCAGTCTAAACACAGTCTACACTTTAGACTGTGTTTAGACTGTCTAAACAGTCTAAAGTGTACAGTGCAACTGGCCTATAACATATCATCCTGTCTGAATGTATCCAGCAACTAAAGCGAGATAAGCAAACTACTTAAGAGACTAGTGAACAACTAGCAATCAAGCCAAAAATCTAGTAGTTAAATATTTACTCAGTAAGTCAAAATTGAACTAAAACAAAAGTTAACTTTCCTTCATCCAATGACAACAACAAACAAATGCTATGTGGCTTTGGTTCTAATGAGAACATTGTAGGTTATTGCATCATGATAAACTTATGACCCTTTACCTCCCTAAATGCTGTCTGTCCACCCACATTGACATGGTGCTCCTTTCACTGTTATTAGCTTTGATTGAGCTTGAGGCATTTTCTCCTTTTTATTAATGGAGGGGAAAAAAGGAAGGAAAATGGATGTGATTAAAGCCCATTGACTGAGATGTCTTCACAAGGCACTAAGGAGAGCTCTGAGTGCTTGCAGAGGCCTCATTTGGAGTGGAGAGGAAGGGATAATGGATTCTGTCTTGCCATTTCTGCCTTCTTTATGGTTCGTGACAGAGCTGGGATGTCATCAGTTTGATTGCCCTGTCGACGGTCAGTTGTAACACACTCCTCCATTCTGACTTCTTGTTGCAGCTATAGGAGCCTTTTGGTGCTACATATTTGCTGTAAGCATGAGCTAGTAAATCGGTAACAAAGATGCACCATGCTTTCAGAGATATATAAGCTAAAAGAGAAATTTGCCAAATGATGACATGATACCTTGGTTTCCATAAGCTTTATTACGACTGAGTGCAAAATGACTTCTGATTAGAAAATCCTCAACTAAAGCTTTCTTGGCTGCTGCCTCAAAGCACACTGTGCGCTGTCTATCTTGCGTGCTGCACAATATCGTTTATTACTTAGTAAATACTGATATCTATGACTAGCTAGTTTATTGTGATGGTGCTTTGTTTTCTCTATTATTATGTTGCTCTTTGTTGTTTGCTGTCTCCTCTGTTTGTTTTTGTTTGTTTGTTTGTTTTTGTTTTTTTTCTCCATACAGGTGACCCAGGAGTTTTGTTTTTTTTTTTGTCTCTCTTCCCCCCCCTTCTCACCGTCTCTTCTCCCCTTTGGTTTTCTTTCTTTTTCTCCCCCTCTCTCTCTCATTCATTCCCCCTGTCCTATTTATTAAAAAAAAAAAAAAAAAAAAAAAAAAAAATGACAAAGGATGAACTGAAGCTCTGCCATCACGTAATGTCGCATACTGCTGTTTCTGATGTCATTTAGAAAAGAAAAGAAAAAAAAAAAAAAAAGAAAATCCTCAACAACATACTGTCTATGCATAATAATATTCTTTGTCTCGCACCCCCCACTTTTGCACCCACTGTTTTTGCACTTGACAGGAAATTGTTTAGCCTCTCTGTTGGCCTTTCGATAATTTTGTGTGCAGCTATGTCAGGGCTATTGAAAAAAGCAATTTGCTTCTTTCTGTGTTCTTCCACATGCAGAGTAGATAAACACATTAAAAAAAATGCATGAAAATTACCACATGAACACAGCTTTGTGCGTGCATTTGGGATCCTTTCTCTCTTGCACTTTGCCTCGGTTAGTGAGTGAGGTTGTTATTTACAACTGGTCCCAAAAGATTATTTCTGGTGTGTAGGAAGTGTGAAGATGAAAAGCAGCACGATGTCTCTCATGAACCAACTGCCTGGCAGGCAGCACGCTGTGCTAGAGATGCCATGTCCCATGGAACACAACATCTGTTTCCATTAGGTCTGATTATAGCAACATCCCGCCTCAGAATACATCAACCAGGCTCTGGCATTAGAGGCGTCGCATGCTGATGACTTCACTTCCCATCTGCCACAGTTTGAATAATGGCAAAGGAATATGTCTAAGTCATCGGAGAGTGAAATGCAGTTGCATAATCTCTCACAGTGGAAGCACATCAAGCTGCAGTGCTTAATCTAAGATTTTTTGAGGATTGTGACACAGCAATACAAGCAATTTTGAGTTTTTTGTTTGAGGAGGTTACAGTTTTACACAACATAGCAGCGAATTTAGGAGCTCAGCGATGCAATCTTCCCCAAAAATATAATATTTCTACAAGCTACGTCATGTGTCATGAGTAGAAGAAATGTTCACTGAATCCCTCACATAAAATAATTCTGCAACCCAGCTGGGCACAGCATGAATGCCAAGCCCTGGATTTCATTGTGCTCATGACATTTTAAAAATAAGCATTTAAAAGGCTAAATTATGGCATTTTTTGTTAGCCTTGGGACCATAAATTTTAAGTCTGATGAAAAATCACAAACACTGTTATTTTCACTAACAACAGCTAGATTCCACACACCTTAGATATTTAGCTTATTACCTACTTGTAGCATTATTTTCAAACCCAGCATTATTTGACAACCATATGCATGGTCCATCCATGGTGTGTTTATTACCCCACAGGAAACAGGGTAACATTAACAGCTCTGCCATGCTCCTTACTGCATTTACAAATGTTTGCATCCTAGCAACTCCAGACGGCGTTTCCCAAGATAGCATTACACTCTCAGAGTCATTATCGTTCTCATTCTAAAAACATTTTCAATTAATGGGTTACAGAGAATTCCACTTTATTTCAGCCTGCTGTTTTCCCCTTAACGTGGCCACTGTGGCTCTGTTGATAATGTCATTGTCATTCTCCACTATTGTTGTAGAGATGCAGGAACCATTATAAATGTCTGGCTTAGTCTGCACTAGGGATCTCCATCAAGGACACCTAGAGTGCTGAAATAAACCAGAATTATAACATGTTGTGTGAAAATAGAAATGTGTGTCTGAGAGTCAAACATGATTCACTCTAACATCAATAAAGAGAACCACGGTTTAGTAGAAGGTCAGTATGTCACTCTAAAATTCTCAGACAAAATCTCTATATATGCATATATATTTTTTGTAGGACAAAACAAACACTGTCCAGTTATAAAACTCCAATGCAAGGACACCAATTTTCACCACCAGACCCGAGACAGCTGGAGGCTTGAGAGTATGACCAGTGTGGCATTACAAACCTTGGCTTGAGGTTGTCTCGGGAGGTCTGTTTGACTGAGGCAGTGTTTAATGATGCTGCCGTGTAATGATGGTTGGCATGAAATTATGCTATTTATATGCAGCGGAAGTATCTACTTTGTGTTTATGGCATAAAATATCAGAGATGCTATTTACATCTAGAATACAAACTGTCCTCCATTAAAAAACAAGTCCATAAATCAATTATTGTGCCAGCAGTTTATTACATTTCATTGTGAACACGCCCTCTAGTGGCCTTAGTATTTATAACATTAACGTGATAAGCAAAGACGGCTGTTCGGGGAATTTGTTTTAAAGCCTCGCCGTTTATAAAAGGAGGAGGTTGGGATTGATGGATGGGTGTCACAACTGTGGATTCAACACTAGAGACCACTGTTTGCATTACTCTTTCTGAACAGCATATACCATGGATTACCTTACCTATGATGCCCTCTATTTGAACCAAAACCCTGACATATTTAATTTCTTTTCGTTTTACTCTTTGTTCAAGGAAAATAACACAACACTATAAGTGACTGATTGGGTTCAAAGGTTAAAAGCAATCATAATTTGTTACAAAGAGCATGCAAGCTGACTTAATAGATAAAACCTGAGCCAGGCAGCTTATCTCAGCTCCCTGTGAACCTAATGGCAGACACCTTATTGTAAAGGCTTTCTACAACCATTAGTCCACCAGTGTCTGGAACTAGCATCTTCCTTAATGTGCTCTTCCCACCGTATTGGGAGTGCCAGCATTGTGATCGTCTTGATGGATCTGGACGAGATAAGCAGATCTGGTCTCAGTGTGGTGCTAATGATGTCCTGTGGGTAGATGGTTTCCTGCCTGGTGTTTGCTCTTATGACTCTCTGTAGCCATGTACAAGCTGCACCTGGTTATTAGATGCCTAATCTTTCCTTTAGGTGAGTGAGAATAATTTGTAGCCTGAAGGAACAGCAAAAAAATAAAAAATAAAGAAGAAAAGCTAGATAGATAGAGTACTTCAAGCTATCTTGTAGGACATTGTATCGTATGAAACAACAACTGAATAGAGCAGTTGCACTGTCTGTATTCATCAACACCATAAAGCAAGATTACAGCTCAGCATTCAATACCATCGTTCCCTCGAAGCTGGACAGGAAACTGCAAGATCTAGGACTGAGCAGCTCCCTCTGCAGCTGGATCCTTAGCTTCCTGTCTGACAGACGCCAGGTGGTCAGACTGGGCAGCATCACCTCATCCCCCATCACACTGAACACTGGTGCTCCACAGGGGTGTGTACTGAGCCCTCTCCTGTACTCACTCTACACCTACGACTGCACAGCCACTAACAGCTCCAACATCATTGTGAAGTTTGCGGACGACACTACAGTGGTGGGTCTTATCACCAACGGTGATGAGACGGCTTACAGGGAGGAGGTCAGCGCCCTGACCCACTGGTGTCAAGACAACCATCTCACCCTCAATGTCGCAAAGACAAAGGAGTTGATAGTGGACTTCCGGAGGTGCAGAGAAGTACACACCCCCATCACCATCAACGGCGCTGCTGTGGAGAGAGTGAGCAGCTTCCGGTTCCTTGGCGTACACCTGGCTGAGGATCTTACGTGGTCAGTACACACAAACAAAACAGTGAAGAAGGCGCAGCAGCGCCTCTTCTTTCTCAGGAGACTGAAAAGATTCGGCATGAGCCCCCGCATCCTCAGGACCTTCTATCGCTGTGCCATTGAGAGCATCCTCACTGGATGCATCACCACCTGGTATGGCAACAGCACCGCCTACAACTGCAAAGCTCTCCAGCGAGTAGTGCGGTGCTCTGAACGGATAATTGGAGGTGAGCTTCCCTCCCTCCAAGACATCTACAGGAAGCGCTGCCTGAGGAAAGCGGGGAGGATCATCAAGGACTCCAGTCACCCCAGCCATAAACTGTTCAGACTACTTCCATCAGGAAGGAGGTTCTGCAGCATCCGGTCCCGTACCAGCAGACTGAGAGACAGCTTCTTCCACCAGGCCATCAGACTGCTGAACACGTCATAGACACCTCAGCTTCACTACTGGAACTTCAACATTATGCACTCCATACTGTATATAAATGCCACTTGTTTTGCACATATTCAACTCTGTATATTTTATATATTTTATTATTATTATTATTATTATTTTATTTTATTTTTTTACTATTTAATTTGTAAAAATGTGTATACACACACACACACACACACACACACACACGTAGGAAAATATTTAGTATACACATCCAGAAATGCATACACTATTATATATTGTACATATATTTATTAGTTTCAGGTTGGCCATTCTTGTATTTTGCTCGTTTGTGTTGTTGTGTTTGCACATCTCTGTTGCTTGTGGGGCTCGCACACAAGAATTTCACTCGCATGTGCTGTGCCAGTGTGCCTGCACATGTGATGTGACAATAAAAAGTGATTTGATTTGATTTGATTTGAATAGTCAGTCTGCCAGTGAAAACTTCAAGCACAGAATTAAAAAGTTACTTTGAAAAGTGGTTAATAGTGTGGGAGGAATGGGTCAAGGCCTGCCTCTCTTCAAAAGAGGAGAAAACACTTCCATGACACACAGACAGTATTTGTGGAGCCGTTAATTACAAAGAATGAAAAGCATTACTTTCTGGCGAAATTACAGCACAATGACGTCAAGTCAGCTGGTGTTGATTCTTCAAGTCAAAGTTCTTATAAGAGAGGAGAAAAACTGCTGTTGAGCAGTAAAGCTTCATCTTGTCACTTATGAAAAATAAAGCCTCCTCATAATAACAAATTCACAAACATTTAGGGGGTTGAAATAAAATCTGTAAATGTGGTTAAAGAAAACAAAGAAATCTTTGGATTTGCAGCCTTTTAATGCTTGCTGTATATTTTTTGTATATACTAAAGAGTAACAGCACACATCAGGAAACAACTTCTAGTACATTATTATTATAATGTTATTATATTATGGTTGTTGCTTTCTCAACTAAAGATTTATTTTTACCTATACAAGGATACAAGTGAGGTGACCATCTTCTTGTTGCTGATTGTTTTGTGTGAAATATCTTGATTTGGGGATCAAGGATCAACGATATCCTTCTTATTCAGTTTTTGACTGTTTGTCCTACATGTTGGTGTAGAGTTTCTGTGTACAGATAGATGCCGCTAGGATCAGCCAAGACAGGGCGAGTCTTAATCTTGTATAGGTGAGGAAGGTCAGTCAGGGTCATACCTGCAATTTGGCCGCAAGCTGTAACTACACCTTGATCCTTGAAGTCGCTTCTTGTTTCTTTTTTAGCTTCAGTGACCTGTACCAGCTGACAAAACTAAATGTAACAACAGATTCAATAAAGGAATAAAAGATTTGCATAAAAGTGCTGCTGACATGAAACACACAAAGTTTGCATTTAAAGTATATTCATTGCTGGGCTTTTCTACAGACAATATCCACCTGAAGCTCAATTACAGTGCAGTGGTATGTATACTGTGCACAGACTCAGCAGCCATATCCTTTGTTATCTCTCATTTGGCGTACACATTCATGTTGCCCTCAGGGTGAATTGCAATAACTCTGGTTGTTTTAAAATGCTCAGTTTTGTAAACAGTAATATGAAAAAATGGAATAAAAATGATAAAATAATTTCCACAAACAATTGTACTAAATTAAAGTTATACATTGCTGTTATAGCCACTTTATGTGACAGATGGGTGATGACTAGGCACTTAAGTGTTTTACTGTTGATTCACTTGACTGGACCGCTGGACCAAGTTTGTTGCGTTTGTGCCTTGCTATTTATTTGTGCTGTTATTTACAGTAACAGCCAAAGTCTAGGCTCGGGCCTTTATGAGGGAAATAATAAATATTTAATTTGTTATTTAGTAGTAATTAGAAGTTATCTGTGTGCAGCGTACCCATATTGCTAGCATATGCTAGTGGTGATAATTTAGCAATTCACTCTGCCTTTTAGAAACTGGTCACATGATAAAGTAATATGGTTACTTTTGGCTGAAACATAAGAAAGAGATGGTGAAAGTGACAATATTAAACTAGTGTCTTCAGAACAGGACTAACTGTTTAACTATGTCACTGACTTCTACCTCTGAGACGGGCAAGCCATCACCTTCCTCCACAGAATGACAGAACACCACTCAGATTTAGATTAGGCAGTGACAAAGTGTTGAAGTCCCTAAGAAGGATAATTGAGTCCAAAGAAGTCTAGGTGCTCTGAACAGTCATAGACATTGGACGTTGGTCTCCAGGCTCCCTTGACTGGCAAGAAAAGAAAAACAAGAAGCGATTTCAAGGTGCGCAACCCATATGGTGCTTCTTGCAGATAGTAGACCTACAGGAGGGAGATGATTTAGTAATTTAAGTAAAACCCACTTTTCTAAAGACTCTTGTGTCAGTCTCCATTTTATGATGTGGCTTATGATCCGGGGTATAACAGCGGATTAACCTGTAGCTATATGAACAGCTGTCAGTATGAGTGTGTTAGCATAATAATGTTAGAATTTCACACAATGTGTGTGCTTATCATGGAAATATTCCAGGAACTGCATCCCCGACTCAAAGATAATGTGTGCTCACTTCAGAGAAAATTGCTCTCTTAGCATGTAGGTGAAAATGTTTCCTAGCTTCTGAGTCTCTTTCCATGTTGTTTGACTCACTGCACATGCCCATTAGTACCCTATTTCCCGTGTTGGCCCTCGCTGTGAGTCTGCTTTTTTCTCTTTTTAATACTGCAATACTGCAAATGTTCACGGGAACAAACTAGCTGCAGTCAAGAGTGTTATGTCCTGCTCTTTTATAGCATATACCTGTTGTTCCAAAGCATCCTACAGCCACAAGGCCAATAACATCACCCTAGTCTTTATCTTATTTGAAATATCGCCTCTGTCAGTGCGCCCCAGGGTGGCTGTGGCTACAATGTAGCTTGCCATCACCAGTGGGTGGATGGCAGGTTGTGTAAAGTGCTTTGGGGTCCTTAGAGACTAGAAAAGTAAGTGCTATACAAATACAGGCCATTTACCATTTTACCATTTACCATATTCCCAATAATTGCTCCTGTCAAGACAGTAAATAGTTATTAAAGAACTAAAAGAAAATCATACAAAAGTTCTCATTGGCAGAGTAATGATTATGCTGAGACAGATTGGCAGACTGCACAAGCACTACCCCTGAGTCTGATGATCTGAACCTGCTGAGAAGAGGCACTGCAGAGGGTGCATTAATTCAAAGGTTGAAAAGCTGCCTTAGAGGGAGGATTTCATGCAAATCAAGACCAAGTCCAGTTGTGATGCATTGAGTGTAGCTCGACTGAAATTACCATACTGTAAAAAAGGAGGTTATTTTTCAATATGACAGCAGCAAATTAAAATTTTGCCTTCATCTTCATGAATACTACATAAAAAGGATGGCAAACACTAAAGATATGTGAAAATGTCTAGAGGAGAGCTGCTTTCCGGAACAGACACGAAATTTTGTGAAATTCAGCCTTCTAATAAGTCTCACACACTAGACTGTAAACTCATCATAGGCAATAAAAATAAAATGGATGCAACAGTAAACATGCCATGCTGGTATAAATGATGTCTGCAGCAGTAAAGGCCAGTCAGACACATGCATTATCTGTCTTATTGGGCCAGTAGTGATTAGGCCTATAAAGGTTTCAAATGTCACCCTTTCATTATACTGCCTCCATGGGGGCCCATCACAGCTGCTTGATAAACCAAAGGAACTGCACTTATCACCTGCACATCACTTAAAGCAAGCCTTGAAGGTCACACCTTCTTTGGCTCCTTTTAAAAAGCAAAACTGTGGAAACTTGACGCACGGATGCCAAGGAGGTCATAACGAGCACATATCAGGCTAAAAAAGATCAATATCAGAGACTTAGATGTTATTGCAGAGCAATGTATAATTCTACAATGTATATATAAAGGTTCACGACAAACACAACCCTGCTCTTGTATGCTTTCATGCAAACTGTAAGCACAAGCACACGCACACGTAAACACCATCTCCTACCTTATAAAGCCCAACAGTGTGTGTTTTCTTCTTCCTGAGATCCCATGCGAGTACAATATTGGATCTTTGTCTCCACTTTAGCAGGACTGATAGCATCTCTGAGACACTACAAAGGTCTTGCTAATCAAAGCTGCTGCATTATTGGAACATTTCTCACCTATCTGTGAAAAAAAAATCCTTTGTCTGCATCATTCTCTTTGTTCCTTTTGTCCAGGCTTACGGACTGAGATGGTTCCAAGAATTAAGATCTTTTTTTTCTTGCTTACTGTATCTGCTTTTGTTGGAGGAGAAAAACAAAGGTTACTCTGACTGCACCTTCTCTCTGTATACACAATCAGCAATAACTATGCTGGTGCTATCTGTATTAACAGCTCAGCTTAGTGGAGGCAGGTTTACGGGAATGAATCTGTCCAGCCATCCATCCATGAATCCATACACTCCAGATAAAATTCATATTTCTTGTTCTAATAGATACAAGTGACGCTTATGTTACAACAGTGGATCTGATTAGAATTTAGATGGAGTGATTAGCGGGACCAGATTAAGATGATGTTCACATGCAACACAGACTTTGTGTCATGGTGAAAAAAATAGTTGGAGTTGGCTCCTTTTACAGTGCTCACTCATTTTCACTTCACTGTCTGTGACTGTGTTACAGTCTACACTACACTCTCCCTATAGGATCTTACCCAAACTCTGCACCCTTTACAGTTTTTTGTTGCCTTCTTAGTATAAATGTATGTGCATATAATTGGTAGTAGCTGATAGGGTGGTTGATGTTGCCTCACAGCAAGAGGGTTCAAAGGCTGGCTAGTGTCAATTTTTACTGTATAGAAACACAGAAAATTGCATTCTTTGATTTGCACATAACAGCACAGCATGCCAGTCAGAACTCTAGTCAGTACAGACGAAATGTTCGGTGCTTTGTTTTAGAAATTGCACTGACTATACAGTGTAGTGTGTTTTATATATACACGGTCATAAAATTCAAGCCTTCTTCTTGACAATCAAATCAAAACACAAGCAAAACTCTGGAAAAAACTCTTTAAGTGTTTCTTTGCTTGCAGACTTTATCTACTCTTTAGATTTGTTTAAAGATTGAGAAATGTGTATGTCCACATACAGTGGGAATGCAAGAAATGTATTTTACTTTTTATATTTATTTTACTAAATTGGCTAAATTAAGGATCAACAGCTAAATAATTCAAATAGCTGAAAGAAATAGATACAAAAAGTGAATTGATGAAATCAGCCTAAAACTAAAAGTTAAAGATATGTTTTAAAAGACAATTACAAACAAGAACTACTAACGCTACAAAGGTTGTTATTAGATAATTAAATAGTTTGAATACATAATAACCATTATGTGTTCCATAATTAGGGAATACTTTTTTTCCTGCCCAGTGAGGACAATCAGTTATAGGAAGCCCACCTACTCTGTAGCTCAGAGGGAATTAAGACTTTAGGAATACTTTATGTGATAAATGAGATTAGTCAGTTCTTGTCACTGCAGAGCTGAGACTGATCTCTGAAATCTGCTGCTTGACATTTTCTGGAAGGAATACGATCCAATCTTTTCTCATGCCTCTTATAAATTGAGTAATGCAATGTCTTACATACTGAAACCCAGTTTGGTTTGAATTTAATAATGAATCAGAATGAATAGAATCTGTGACCATTTACCTCATACTCTGCAGTAAGTATGGATAATTCATCCTGTCTGAATAAGACTGCTTTTTCATCTATAGAGCCAAAGATCTGCCAGTCATAACTGCTCTGTACAAATCATCTGCTTCTGGCTTAGCTTTGATGTGCTGCATCCTTCTTCATACACTCTGGTCAGGCTCAGTTTTTAAAAAAAATATTTTTTAAAGTACATTTTGAAGAAATGACTTTTTCCTACTTACACTGTAATGTTACAATGCTCTTGTACAATAGCTCTTGCTGAATAAAACACTGTATAATCTTTGGTCAGGCTGCATTTGGGTCCGTCTTACATCTCAAATTTGGAATGAGTCATACTCATGGCGGAATGAGTCACAAAGATAAGGCTACATGCTTGACTCTGAACTCATTTTTATGCTATTGCAAATCTCTACTCTGCAGCTTTCACTTGTCCTTGCACCCCTAAAGGGCCCCATAATGCTCATTTTCACCTCCATATTTTTATTCTTGGACTCTTCTGGAGTATCTTTGCATGATTCATAATTGTAAAATAATCCGTAGCCATCTTGTTCTGGCCTTGGAGGAGCCCCTCAGTTATTTTTCTATTTGAAAGAAGCTGTTTTAGCTCTCTTCCATTTAACTCAGATTTTTATTAATTGTCTGCTGCTCACAAACAAAAGGATAGGAGGAAGGAGAGACTTCTGCTCACAGCCATCATATGTCCACAAACTAAGAATGTCTGCTTTCACTGACATTTTACAGAAGGTAAAATGGCTAAAATGAGTGTTAAGAACAGTGTGATGCCTGAGAGTACACTACCAGTCAAAGTTTGGACACACCTTCTCATTTAATGGTTTGTCTTTATTCCGTGACTATTTACATTGTAGATTCTCACTGAAGGCAAAACTATGAATGAACAAATATGGAATTATGTAGTAAAGAGAACTGGGACCAGAGAACTGGGACCAACAAGAGCACTTGCTGGTCCTTTTACCTTCACTCTGCAGTCCATCTCATCCCGAACTATCTCGATTGGGTTTAGATCAGGTGACTGTGGAGGCCAGGCCATCTGGCACAGCACCCCATCACTCTCCTTCTTGGTCAAATAGTCCTTATACAGCCTAAAATATAAAATATAAGACATATTCAGAGTTAATTATCAATTTTTTCTTTCCTATATAATTCCATATATCTTACTTGATATATTCGATATCTTCAGCATGTACCTACAATGTATAAAGTAGTAAAAATAAAGAAAAACCATTAAATGAGAAGGTGTGTCTAAACTTTGACTGGTAGTGTATATATAAACACCTCATGTCGATATCAACTTGGAACATCAGCAACATTAACAGTGAACCTGACACATTGGAAACCTCAAATTGAGGTGAGGCGTTCGTCTTCTTTGTCTTGAACAAAAATCTGTATGTGGCTGATGGATTGAAAAAACCATTAGAAATAAATAAAGCTGAATTACATCTGAAAGCGGGTCTGTTTTGAGCTGCCATGTGTTATCGTGTATTTGTTTAAGTGATAAAACATGTGCACTGTTTTTTGTTGGCTTTGGAAAGAAGTTATAGAGGTGGCAGTGATCGAGGGCTGCGTTGGTGGTTCTACAGAAAAAAGAATAGCTTAGAGCAGCTCACTGAAAAAGTGTAAGAAATTAATATGAACTAGTTCATTTTGGGAACTGTGAACTCAGTTGGGAACTGTGAATGTGAACAAATTAATTTCCATCTAATTCTTTTGAACTGAACTTTGATCTGGCTCCCTCAAAGCGTGAACTTGTACAACACCGACAGCATTCACACAGTAAGTTTCCCCAAAATAAGTAGAAGCATTGATATTTTACTCAAATTTATATATATTTTGAGGCCAATTTTGTGTTCTGTGAGGGGCTAGAATAAAACACTCAGAGGTGGAGGAATAGAAATAATGAAAGTAAAACCAGTAATGATGGTATGAGTCAAAGTTTTGAAGCTTCCTGGTGAGAAATCCTGCTTGAAAGCTTTGCTGCTTTTAGATATGATGAAGTAAATTTCCTTATACAGATCAATTCTTCTTTCATATTTGTTTCTGGCATGAAAAACTACGAATCCCCTGAAAACTCAAGAAAAGAATTTATTTGTAAAAATGTTTATTTAAAAAAAGAAAAAACAAAACTGGCTGATGCATTGGAATGGAAACTGATCTGAGCAAATGAATCATTGCAAACATGAAACTGGTGGTTTAAAAGTCACTCTTGCTTCCACTCCACTGAAGAGATAAAAATAAATCTGATCTCTGTGGGGAAATGACAGCATTGTAATTATACTTTGCATTTGATTGTTTTTGCATTGTTTCAGGTTTGACTGGTGTGCTTTTTAATCAGGTCATCTCATCACACCATGTTCCTCTACAATGGTTTTAATGGCACTTGACTGGTGAATTAGTCCCAGCAATGCCAGCTCGGGAGTAGATGTAAATGCAAATTATTTTTACTTATTTGTTTTTCTGGTTACAGTTTGTGTTGCATTTCTCAGATTTTAATGTAAGAAAAGACACATTTTAAACCTTTTTGAAGGCACATATTCCCGTTGAATAACAATATGAACAATATGAACATTACTCTGAGCACTTGGGCTGGAAGAGGAGGAAAGCGTCTCTCTCAGACAGAAGCTCTCAAAGTAATTGCAGCACCACGGACAGTGACAGGAGTCTTCTGTCTGACGCAGAAGACTCTGCTTTGTGTTTTCATCCTAAGTGCCTGGCTTCCATTTCTCCAACCCTTCTACAGAACAGTGGATCAACGACACATCACCAGATGTTGTGTCAAAGCCTTGAAAACGTGTTCGAGGTGCAGTCCTCATCAGTAGCTACAATGCCTTATTTCCCCACAAAAAAGCGCAGAAAAAATGCCTTTCCTGATTACCATCTACCATAGTCATTTCTTTTTTACATCTTCATAAATTTGTAGCAGTGATGTTTTGTCTCCTTCCAACATGATGTAAAGGTTTTAATTTTTTTTTCAATTTTATTGCCTAACAGTTGATTAACTGATATGACTTTTATACATAAATGCAACAGCTGGCTTATGAATAAACATGAGTAAACAGTGGCTCACCCACTATCTTTCCACACACACAGACACAATGCAGATGCACCCCCGTGTTATACAGTTATGTTGAACTTACTGCAACAATGACGACACAGTGTTCTGCTGTAAACAGATTGGCCCTCCGTAACAGTTTCATCATCAACTATTGCTCTGGGCTAATTCCTCTGCCCAAACCAATAATCATCATTTTCCCAGGGTTATTCATTGGATAATTTGCATTCATAAGAAGTTGGGGTAACATAAGATTGGACTTATTACTGCATATTGACTTAATGAGCATAGAGGCAATCATACAATGCAAATAACTATTGTCCTTTTTACCTGGATAAAGTATACCATAGTAATAAAAAAGATGAATATATTACCAAAGGACCACTGTTGCCTTCACCCTCCTCATCTTCTTTAGCTCCTCGGTCAGCCTGTGGTATTTCACAAGCTTCTTCCTGATGTTGTTATCACTTGGTATAGCTACATCTATCACTATAGCCTTCTTCCTTTACTCGCCTACCAAGGTTGTTTAACCAGTTTGTCCTTCTGTATCTGGAAGACCAATGCGATCTTAGGTTGGTCATTCTCCACCACAAAATAGGCATATCCTATTTTGACCTTGGGACTTTCAGTCGATACTTGCCACAGATGCTCCCGTGTACTATGCCAGCCATTTTGCCCTACCTGTTAGCATCTGCTGTTATGCACTGGACCATCTCAGGGGCATTCTCAATATCAATTTCTTTTGTCTGCCAGCAGTAAATACTGTGCAGGGGCCTATTCTTCCATGATGGTTCATCTTCTGGCTACTCTTCTTTCTCAGGTTTCTTCTGCCTGAGGTATTCACTATATTCACTATATTCACAGGACATTTCATCCCTGATAGTGGTTCTCATTCTCACTCACTACCGAGGTAATCACCTCACTCCTCTCACTTCCTTTTTTCCCTGTCCTTTCAGATAACAATTAAGTCTGAGCAGGAAATAAAACCAATAATATAAAGACTAAAATTCATCACTTAAATAACAAAGAGTTCCACATGGGAACCATAACTCAATAATATCACAACAACCAAAATGTACAATGTACAGGAATGATAAAATCAAAACAGGGATCAGAAAATTTCCATAAAGAAACACAAGGATCTCCCAGGAACATGAGAAAAAGAGTAATGTCACACTGTGTGACAGGTTGGAAGCACAATACTTTATTTTTAGTTAATGTAATTTTATGTTAGTTACAGTATGACATTTAAACCCATAAAAAGTTATTATATTACGTGGATTTTATGACTGCGAGTGAGACCCCAGAGATATGCAAAAATTTGGTCCTGTGTTATTCTTGTAAGATGACAGCATTTCTGCTGACTCCAAAGGCTACCAATGCAAATGCGTCATGGTTGCAGGCTAATGCAAAGAAGAAAGGGAAAAACTGCATAAAGTCTTAGATGAACTAGGAAAACATATTGAATGGATAAAGCAAAGAAGCTTATGTTTGCTAAAGAAAGAGGAGAAAAAAGCATAAAACCTCCCTGGTACACTGAATAAAGAAAAACACGTCATAACAAAAATAAATAAAAAATCAAAATAAACCTTAAAAGTTGACTTTTTGCATATTGAATGCCAGATGAGGTAAAGTCTACCACCTGAAGCGGGTGAGAGCAACTGTGCGACCTCACTTTGTTTTACACAATTTCAGATATCAGCTTTTAGGAGCAGTTTTAATATTAGTGAAAGAGGAGGGGGAGAAGAAGACAACATTGCAAACTTTGCACAATGCAAAATATTCAAAAGAGGCTTTGCAAATGTTTTGAGGTTGGAAATGTGTTTGTTAGATCACAAAATGTGTTTTTCTTGCACATTACAATTCACAGGTAATTCACAGCCAAGTGTTGGCTGGCCTAACGCTTTCTTTCATCACCCAACAATACATAAACTCAAAAACTAATCTTCCAAAAACTGTATTAAGTTAAAGAGGAAACTGTTGCATAGTCATTACACGTGTTTTGGTGATTTGGGGGTTATGTTACTGAGTTTGAGCTGAGGTGCTAGGAAAGCCACGTTGGATGATTCCCAGTTAATACAGACTTACAGGTTTTTTTTAAACTCAGGAACTTGGACACAGTTTATTCAGTGAAGACTGAATCTTAAAGAATCATTGATTTGTTCATGAGGCAGGCTGACACTGACCTTAAACCTCTGATCACTGACTGGGATCAACAGTGCTCATCATTTATGCCATGGCATACTGCTTGTGCTGCACTGTGCTGCATTTTCCCCCCTGCCATTTTACTCTGGGCAGATTATTGCTTCTTCTCGGCTGTTCAACAATATAGAATCAAAAATATGTTGCTCAAAAATTGGAGCCTCTTTTTCATGAGATAAAGTGCTAAAAGATAAAACTGGTCGTCCTCGTACTCTGTACAGTCATTAACACCCATGAAAACCACCAACAGAATGATGTTAAACTTCCAATGATTGCTATACTACATCAAAGACCTCTGTGTCATGGAGCTTCATTTGCAATAATGTGTAGTTACTTTCCTCGTGCTTCTATCATCCTAAGCAGCTCTCACCAGGCTCTTATACCAAGGCTGCTGGCCTTCCAGGAACCTGAAACTGTCAACTGATAAAGTCTTAAAAACTGACATCATGAAACCACAAAACCTAAATCCTGTTACAGAGGCTGAGTGGTCTGGTTTTAAGTTCCTTTTGGAGCTTGTTGCTTCCAGACAGGTAAAAAGATTTAGATTGGGATAAGCCTCTTTAAAAAAAAAATCGTTTCTTTTATCTCTTGATTCTTGGTCATTTGGAAGGCACCTTCCAAGCAGTCACACTTTCTTTCGCTTTCATGGGAAAACACATCATTCTAAAGATTGTGACTGCCAGTTCTCCAAATCTGATCAGCAGCTGTAGTATGCATTTGCACACTGGCACATTTCCTGACAGGACTTTAATCAGGCAGTGATGAAGGAAACGCTTGATGAAGTGTCACTTGGCTGTGATTTGATTTGTTTTCTCTTGAAACATAAGGGAGGGGGAAGCCTCTTACTGCATTTAATTTGTTTTTCCAGCACGTCTATGGCAGCCATGACAAGAGGCATTGTTATTTCACTTTTTATGTCTTTCTTTATGGAAGCTAAACATACCTGTCTCATTGTCTATGAACTTGAGATGTCTTGAACTGCTTAAGAAATATTCACCAGCACTTTTGATAAAAACTCAAGAATTCATGCAGCTGACATTTTGTGCAAACATGAAATAGAGAAATAGAGAACAAGAAGAATTTTACTCTTTTTTTTTTTACCTGGAATTGCCCTGATTATTTTAGGTTTTATACTGTACCACACCTTCCACTTAAGATTCAAACATCATCCTGTTGCTGACATAAATAAATTGGTATATACCATTAATGGTTCACAAAGAGAGACACCTGCAAGATTGAAATTACATTTTTTTTTAGATTTAAAGAGGTTCATAATCTTACTGACTCACTTTTATACCACCCCCAAAACAAACAAACAAACAAACAAACAAACAAACAAACAAACAAACAAACAAACAAACAAACAAACAAACAAACAAACAAACAAACAAACAAACAAACAAACAAACAAACAAACAAACAAACAAACAAACAAACAAACAAACAAACAAATCAATAAAAAACAAAAAACCAACATGCTTTAAAATAATAGTGAGAAATAACCCTGTTTTAAAACACTGGTGATATGTTCTAACAATCTAATGCATTAACATGATGTGGCATGTGCCTAAAGCAGTTTTTTATTTATATAGAAATCAGCAATATTACCTATGATTTTATCTGGCTTGTAACATTTTTTGTCTCTGTTTTTGGCTGTTAAAAGCCCTTTGTCTTATTTACATGACCAGACAACAACACATAATCAAGTGCCCCTGCTGGGCAGCAGGGGACTCCATTGTACTCCAGGGGGACTTCAGTACACATGTGGGTAATGACAGTGTGGCCTGGAGGTGTGTGATTAGGAGGAATGGCCTGCCAGATCTCAACTAGAGTGGTGTTTAGTTATTGCCTAACAATGATTTGTCCATAACAAACACTATATTCAAACATAAGAATATCCACAAGTGCGCGTGGCTGATCGGTTTTGTAATCATTTCAGACTTGTGGCCATATGTCTTTGGTGAAGAGAGGAGGAGAACTTTTCAAATGACCACCACCTGGTGGTGAATTGAATCAGCTGACAAGGGAGGATGCTAGGCAGACCTGGCACACCCAGCTGTACATTGAGGGTGTGTTGGGAGGGTCTAGCAGAGGCCCTGTGTAACACAAGCGAGTTAGTGGACCCTGGCACAGCACACACACTGCTTGTGTTATAGGGTAGTGATGTTTATTTACAGTGAAAAACAGTACCATTCTCATGCTCTACGCTCTTGACAGTTTTCCAGTTGACGAGTCTCCAGCTCAGCTCTCCAGGTCCGGAGATGACTGTATGGGAAAGAGTTGTTGATTAAAGGTTAAGAAGCGAGATAATGACGAGTGAGCAACATTATGGCTTCATGCTGAAAATTAAATTACTCCAGTGTTGTTGGAGAAATATAGAGAAGGTCAGAAGGAATTTCACTGAGTCTTAGAGGCTCTAGAGAAAACATATGACTGGGTGCCAAGACAGGAGCTGTGGGACTGTAGGATGAAGTCATGAGTGACAGAGAAGTATGTGTGGGTGGTAAAGACATGTATGAGGACAGTGAGACAATAGTGAGGTATATAGTTGGAGTGACAGGTGGGTTCAAGGTAGGAGTGAGGTTAAATCAAGGTTCTGCCATGAGCCCCTTCTTGTTTGCAGTGGTGATGGACAGGTTGACAGATGAGGTGAGGCAGGAGTCTCTGTGGACTATCATCTTTGCAGACTGCTTTGTGATTGCGAGTGAGAACAGGGATGTAGGAGTATGCTATGGAGGAAATCAGAAGCAAGACAGAACACATGTGTGACTGAAAAGGAGGTGGGCATGGAGATGCAAGGAGTAAAGGGAATGAAGGTGGATGGATTTAAATACCTGTGGTCAACCATCCAAACAAACAGAGTGTATAACGAAGTGCAGGCAGAGTGGAAATAAATTCCAGAAGTGCTTTATAATAGAAAGGTAGCAGCAAGTGTTAGAAGGGAAGATTTTTAAAATGGCCTGCTATGAGACCTGCTCTGATGTATGGTTTGGAGATGGTGGCACTGACACCAAAAGACAGGAGACAGAGCCGGAGGTAGTAGAGCTGAAAACGCTAAGATCTTTAGTGCGACTGACCAGAATGGGGTCAGGATTAGAAATGAGGAGGGATAGCTCAGGTTGAGCAGTTTGGAGACAAAGTTAGAGAGGCAAGCCTGTGATGGTTTGGACACATGCAGAGGAGGGATAATGGATGTATTGGACAAAGGATGTTAAAGGTGGAGCTCCCAGGCAGGAGTAAAGGAGGAAGACGACAGAGGAGATTAGTGAATTTAGTGAAGGAGGACATGCCTCTGCACTGTTGGTGTGTGGTTTGTATTAAGCTGAATGAACACATCTGTATGGTACCTGGATATAATATTATTCTTGCCATGTATGTAATGTAGACCATCAGTATTGTCTTTGTCATTATCTGTACTTTTCTGTTTATAAATTGTACCACAGCTGTATGTTTAGCATATTTAAAACAACACAATATCTAAAGTAATGGGAGTGAGGTCACTTATACAATTGTCATTCATTGGCTCTGCCTTGGCTTTACTATTTGATGTAGTCTCACTAGTCTCATCAGCCTTTCAGCAAATAGCTCTGTTAACTTGGTTTCACACTACCAGTGTGGCACTAAACTCCAGAACGACAAGGTTAACGTTTTGCTGATGACCATAATGGAGCATTAAGCACCAGAAGAACCAGAGGAGCTTTAAGAGTTGATGAAGACTGAAACAGACCTAAAGACTGTGTTTGTTCTACGTTATTATGAAGAAAAACAAGACAAAACTGATAATAATCCCCAGAGATATTTCCATTTGTCCACATGGTGGGAATTTGTGTATCATGCAACTTACTGAACCGATGTGAGGGACAGTAAATTCAATTAAAAATGTAAAAATCTTAAATTAAAAAAATTCAAATATATCTCTATAATGTATCTCCATACAGGACAATTGTCTCTGCCGCAACCTATGAGATGGGTGTACTTTGCATTCAAATCTGCCTACAGTGCAGCCTTTCGTCAAACCACACCACGAGCAGTTGTGACAGGTGATAAGTGTATCAGCTCTCCCCTTCTCTCTCTTAGCATTTGATGGAGTGAAGTTCAGCGCACTAGCGGGTAATATACAACACAATGACCATGTTTCTGAAATGTTTGTGTCAGACACTTTCCTCACCTAGCACCACATCAGTAATGGCCGCGTCATGTCACAGAGTGGTTTGGGGAGGCTGGGAGCAGGTGAGGAGCAGCAGAGGGTGTAAATGGAGCTCTAATGTGGTAAAGTGAGTGAGTTGCTGTGTTAGAGTCAAACAGACCACTTGCCTTGTGTGAAAAGGTATTGCCGACTATAAGGAACAGGAGAGGTGTTTCTCTTCTGAATCATTGCACAGCTTTTTTTTTTTTTTCCATTTTGTTACTTTGCTGTTATTATTTTAAAGTTTGTGGCTCATGCGAGACTGTCTGCACTGCTGGTGTCAGCAAGCTATGGAGCAGAATGGAAATGTCCTACTTAATCCATTATGTGCAGTGGCCTTGTTATTTTTCTTTTCTCTTTTCTGTTGCTGTGACTGCTTTGTTTGCGTGAGATATGTTGTTTATTTCTTTAGGAATAAAAGAAAGAAAAAAAAACATGTCGATACCAACTAAAACCCATAACCTGTATATAAAAGATGGTAAAATTTGGTCAAGGTATTTTTGGTCAATTATAGATCTTTTGTACAGGGCTGTAAATATGCGTTTCCTCCTTATTTCTGCTGTAAATTTGGGCATTTTATGCAAAGACTGTGTAAAAGATGCATCTGCTCTGAGAAGTAAAGATGACATTCAGTTTCACCAACATTGTAATGGCAAAAACTCTCGGCTCGAGTCTTCAAGATGGGTCATCACAGAGTCTACATCAAATTTTATAACCATGACATTAAACTACAAAAAATGCGATTAAATTAGCTATGATTACTTACATCATTTGGAACAGTCACTCAAAGCTAGACTGAGCACACAGTGTTTTTCATATGCTTTTAATGGCAGAGTTGGGTGTCACAGCAATGCCATATGTGACACAGATAATAAGCAGAGGCAGAAGATGACCCAAAATGACTGACAGCATATAAAATGATTACCCTCAGAAGTTGTTTTTGTGTCAAAATTGCAAGAATTGGAAAAGCAATGAGTGGAAAATATTAGCTGCATATTAGTGTGTAACTGGCTATTAGTGCCATCATGCTGGTCAGTGCCATGGCCTTTATGAAGGTGTTGGATGCTTTTGCACTGAACTTGCAGTAATAAATGTTTGTGGTAAGGTGACACCCCTCCGAGTCACAGTGTGTTCACAACTTTTTAATGAATATTCCAAATGTTTGTCAGGCACTGCAGTTGGCATGCATTCAGCGTTTTAGTTTGGGAAGCAGTGACAGCTGATAGCAGAGGAGACAGATGACCTGCATCACATTATATCTCTTGTGATCCTTTATGGCCAATCAATAATACTGATTAAATTCTGTATTGTATAACCATTTTTTTAAAAGCAAGTCTCTGGCTGATGAAATGGCAGGTCACTGCTCATATGAATTCTTGCATTATTGCAGCATCTGGCTTATTTTCTACTATATCCTCAGAATAACAGTGCTCTTAACTTGCTACTGTAATTCTTTTTACGCTAATGTAAAATGTGTCAATGTGTGTACCTTAAGATCAAATTTTATGTTGTTTGTGTTTAAACTGTCATTGTATGAAGTATGCTTCGTGTTCCCAAAGACATCCATCAATGATAATGTGTGTTCTTTTTTTCAGAGTAGATCTCTTAGAGAAAAGATAAACAATAACAATGAAAGTTACAATGCTACTATGGAGGAGAGGACCTGCATACATGAAACTCAAGAGGAACTTAAACAAAAAACCCTTTAACCTTCTAGGACCTGGCGTCCACATATGTGGACATCGCATTTTGGGTTATTTAGACCAAAATTGTCACGGGTTGCTTAGAGGATCCACTCGCAGGACTCCTGGGTAGCGTTCAAACAGAGATTGTTTATTACAGATCTTCCCCAAGTTTATGTACAGACAGTGCGAGATTAGTGCTATATACAAGGCGTGAGGGGCAGGGGTCCAGGGCTCCAGGGAAAACGGGGAAGTCACACACGCGCTCAGAACAGCCTCTCTCCACTCCGCTAGCAACCTGTCACTCCTTCCACACTCCACACGGGGAAACAGGGAATCTAGGAACAAAGGAACACGTTAAGTCTCTGAGACAGAGGCACGGGAAACTTGAGCTAGGTGTGTACTGACAAGAGCCTTCACAACAATCCAGCGCTGAACAGCTGATCTCCTCCTTCTAATATATCAGCTGGCCTGATGAGGCCCAGGTGTGCACGATCCGGGAAGGCGTGGACCGAGGGCGTGAACCCGCCATGAGTTCCGTCCCGGCAAAACAGGGGAGAGGGAGAGAGAGAGGAAAAAGAGAAGAGAAGGGGGGCTAGGAGTGAAGAGATGCTGATCAGCGCCTTGCCGATCCCGCAGGTCGTGACAAAAATACTCCATTTTGCTCTACAAGGGCCTGATATCCACTTACGAGTACATTATACTGCTACTGGTCTACTGAAATTTTATTTTATTTTTTTATTTTTTTTTTATTTTATTTTTTTTTTATTTTTTTTTTTAAATGACATCAGAAACAGCAGTATGCGACATTACGTGATGGCAGAGCTTCAGTTCATCCTTTGTCATTTTTTTTTTTTTTTTTTTTTTTTTAATAAATAGGACAGGGGGAATGAATGAGAGAGAGAGGGGGAGAGAAAGAAAGAAAACCCAAGGGGAGAAGAGACGGTGAGAAGGGGGGGAAGAGAGACAAAAAAAAAAAAAACTCCTGGGTCACCTGTATGGAGAAAAAACAAACAAACAAACAAACAAACAAACAGAGGAGACAGCAAACAACAAAGAGCAACATAATAATAGAGAAAACAAAGCACCATCACAATAAACTAGCTAGTCATAGATATCAGTATTTACTAAGTAATAAACGATATTGTGCAGCACGCAAGATAGACAGCGCACAGTGTGCTTTGAGGCAGCAGCCAAGAAAGCTTTAGTCCGCGTCTGTGAATACCCATGTGTGCATACCTGTGTGGATCAGCATGCTTGCATTCCAAAGGTTTCTCCATGTAATGATCTGCTAGGGAGTGTGGGGGGGCCACAGCCCCATCCTCCAGGGTATGAAGCGGGTATGGAGGAGATCAAAACTCCAGACATCCAGAGGCCCCCAGAACACAAGAGACCATGGAAGACCAACAGAGGGGCAGCCGCGCCACTGTTCCAGTAAGAGCTGAGGAGAGTCCCAGATGAGGGCTCACTCAGCAGCCGCGGAGCAGAAGCCAGGGGGGGTTGCAGTGACGCGCCCGTGAGCTCCGCCGGCCCCCAGCTGCGCCTGAGTGACCGAGCCCTAGGCCGAGAGGCCGGGGGCACCCCACCTCCAAAGGGGCCCGAGCGAGCCCCAGGCCCCAGGCCCCGACAAGCGGCCGCCAAGGAGTGAGCCGGTGTGTACCCGGACGCCCACCCCCAGACACAAAGAACCACCAACACACCGACACCTGAGGGAGTCCGCCACCGGCAGGGGAAGTGGTGGTGGGTGGAGATAGGCCTCCAAACCTTGGAGGGCCTGAGGTGTCCCCAGAGAGGTGGCGTCTGATACCCAACCTGACATATAGACACAGACATACAGGCACACACAGACACAAACATCCATTCCCACCCTCATGCTCTCATATGCACTCACTCCACACTCAACCAACGTGGAGACAGACATAAAGAGACGCTGTACACACAATCACACTCCCCAAGCGTACTCTACAAACCGGGTCTAGGTACCCTTGCCCCTGGAGGGGGGAATTGCACCCAGACCCAGGTGGTGTTACCCTTTTCCCTGCGGTGGGGAGAGGCAGACCACCCCGACTCCGCAGCAGCAGGGAGGCCCCACACCCCAGACCGCAGTCGGACGGCCAACTCCTCCTACTAGCCCCCCCGCTCCAGCAGGCCGCAGAGAATGGGGGTGGGAGAAGACTCCAAACCTCCCTCCACCCGCTCATTGTAGTGTTGATGCATATGTGTTCTAAGGTGCAATTAAAACCCAGGAGGGCATGGAGCTACCTGCCAAGGAGCAGCAGGTAAGCGCATGGTCCCTCCTGCTAGCCCTCAATGACTAAGTGTATTTAAAATTGAGAGGTGGGCAACGACGTCAGGGGTGAGGTATACACCCTGATGGTGATTTGGACTCCGTGATTGTGCCCACCCCCAAGATCCTATATGTATGTGTAATGAGAGTGTGAATAATGTGAATGTCTAAGTTGTGGGATAAAATTGAGGCAGAGGCAGCCAGAAGGGGACAGGGGGGGGGTAGCCTCCTCTGCACCCTGGTGACATACCCCCACTCCAAGGCCCTGCATGTGTGGGTGGTTGTGGAGGAGCGGGAAGAGGGAGGCAGCTGGAGATGGGAAGGGAAGGAAGGGAGGGGCAGGTAACCCCTCCCTGGGGCCAGCTCCCCCGCTGACCCCAGTAGGCACTCCCACCCTCCGCGACCCGCCAGGGAAGGGGGGCCCAGGCCCATCAGACCGGGGCCCAGTGCAGTAGCGCCCCCCGGCTCCACAGAGCCCTGGACAGTCCACCCAACCCCACCACAGAGAAAACTGCACCCACCCCACCAACCACACATCTTCCAGACTACATAAGACGGTAAACGCCCAGGCTGAGATCTTCCTCCACCTCTCCTGTATCTCCCCCTCCTGCAGAGAGTTCCTGAGAGAAGAAAGCTCCTGCCAGATGTGACCATCCCCCCCACCAGTTGAAGAGCCCCCCAGGCGGCTCGATGCACCGGCGGCACCCTGCTCCAGGGCCGGGCCCCCATGCACCCACCCGCCCACAACCCCGGCAACACACCAACCAGGACCCGAGCCCCCGAGGCCCGGCCCGGGCCCCCGCCCAGAGACGGAGCACCCCCAGAACCTCACGCCCATCCCGGACCCACCCAGGGGCAGCCAGGTTGCCAGGTCAGTAACCCACGTCCGTCAGCACAGACCCTCCCCTAGGAGGGTCTACTGAAATTTTAAACGAATATCCTCATATGTGGCTCTCATTTTTCTTAGAAACAAAAAATCTGGTAAAAAAAATCTGGTAATTCTTTGTTTTTACATTCATCGGGCCCCAATATGCCCAAATATCAAAGAAAAATTAAAAATGCATGCCGTGGAAGAGTTCGGGTCTTAGGAAGTTAATGTTTGCTTTTGAAAACCAGAAATACACAAATTCCAAGCCTGAAACAAAAATGTGGTCACTTGATGAGAAACAGGTGAGGAAGAAGGCACAATCAGGAGGTAAAACAAGACACAAGAGAAAAGCAAAGTAAGCTAGACAAAAAAAAAGATGCAGAGACAAGCACATAGATGAGACAAAGGGGTCACAGACAAGAAAACAGTGGGGAGGCAGGATATCAAAATATCACCAGAAGTCAGAAACATTACCAACCTTTGGACTATTACACATACGTGTATATCTCTACAGCTATAGTGCAGGTTACAGTACTAGCAAACAAAGATGTCGTTCTAATCCAAAACCTTTTTTTCCAGTTAGACACCAATGAGAAACATTTTAGGTTGTTAATCTTTTATCCTACTTTTCCAGAGTGTCAGAACAGCGATCAGGGGCTGATTGCTTGTTGAGAAGATAGATCATTGGATTAAATCACCCATCCTTTTTTTTATCTGTTATCCATCTTTGGGTAACGGCTGGTCATACTTTATATGGTGGCCCTATATGGAGCGGAATGCTGGTCAGCCACCAAGAAACACGAGCAGATCCTCAGTGCTATGGAGATGAAGATGCTCAGGTGGATGGTGGGCTTAACCTGTATGGATCGCGTGACGAGTGAAGGTGTTCGAAAATGACTCCAAGTTGCCCCAGTCGAAACGAAGATGAGGGAAGCGTGTCTACGGTGGTATGGACACATCATGCGCAGTGAGAAGAAATCGGTGTCAAGAACACCCCTCCAACTCGACCCTGCAGGCTGCCGACCATGAGGAAGGCCGAAGAAGCAGTGGATGGATGCAATCACTGGAGAAATGAATGCAGTGGATCTAGCCCCAGAGGACTCCCAAGACCTATCCAAATGGAGAACACAGTGCCATGCAGCGGACCTCGTGCTGGGAGGATGCTAGGAAAGAGAGAGATCCCTCTTTGGGTAACAGGGGCCAGTTACATCCAATAAGAATCATTATATAAACTTTCATGCATGTCTGGACTGTGGGAGTAAATTCGAGTAATGCAGAACAGAACGTCCAGACCACCACATCAAAACCAGGAAATTCAAACAGACCTTTTTTATAGGCAACTTGACAGTATTTTCCACATACCAGGCTGGACAGGAGAATTTATGTTAAAATTTAAATTGTGGTGGGAAAATGGAAAGCAGCAAAAATTTTGAATTAATGACAAGAAACTGTGAGATTTCATTGAAATGAAGTTGGAAATATCAAAAATCCTCATTGCACTGAAAAAAAGACTCATTGAATCATGGATAGGAAATATATCCTGTGAAGCCAGTGCCTGGGTGTCTATAAACTACAAAAACACACCATGATTCGTGAGTTGAGAAGAAAAAAAAGAATGCCAAGCTCTTTTATCGTTAAGAGGAATACGCAATCACATAGTATTATCGCATTAAAAAGCAATCACAACAGAAGAAAACAGGAAGATGAAAAGTGCTTAATTACTTGGGATAATCCACTGATGAAGACAAGCAATCAGACTTCAATGGGAATATTGAAAAGTAAATGAAACAAGAAGAAGAAAGGAAATAAAAAGAAATTTAAAATATCCAAAAAGAGCTGCTAATAACACTGGAACTGTCATGGCCCCTATGCTCCCAGTGCTGCTAGATTATATTTTACCTGCTCCTTTTCTCCTTCTCTCTGTATGTGTGGATGCTTTTCATGATGCTACGTCCTCTCTTCTCCAGTGATCTGAACTTGTTCCCTCTCCACCAGCATGAAGTAACCTCTAATGCTTCAGTTACACCTTGAGGAGTAGTGAGGAGAAAGAAACAAATGCATCTACAAGGAAATGTATTTTCACAGCACATAATTTGTAGTGTTGTGCCTAGGGATCAACAGATTTATAGCATGTCAAAGTTACATCTGGAGATGCAACATCACATACTCTCACCCTTTAGCCCATGAATCAAATTATAATATGTAGGGTAATTTTATTGCAATGTGTTGTAGAATTATGTAAAGCTCCATTAAAAAAAATATAAGCATGAAACATGCATACTGCGTTGTGTTGTGTAATACTGTACAGGTAATACTATAGTGTAATTCATTTTGAATCAATTTAGAATCTTAAATGAATAAATACCTCTTGTATTTCATAGATCTATAAGATAAAACTGTAGATATTTGTGTCATACCAGCTGAGGTAACTGACTTCCTTTAAAACTGATACTGTGAAACCAAGGATATTTCATCTGGAAGCTTTGGTTCCTATTTCTTCCATCTACAGATGCGAGGAAAAGATGCAAGTAAAGGAAGCGAAGAAACATACTAGCTTTCTTTGTGAAGATCCCTGGAGGCACAGACACTCTGGTTCCCTCCGGATACTTTGCTGGCACACACCTTCAGCTCTCTGCAGCTCCAACACAGCTTGTTGTGTCAGCTGTTGAGTTAGATAAATGTGTTCAGACTCCCCTCTTGTGTTTTTTGCACTTGTTTTGATCCTCAGTGTGCCAGCTAGCTTTCTCTGTGCTTTAGACTCCTTTGTGTGTGCTGGCCAGCTCCCCGTTACCGCTACTCACCTGCAGACCGAATTCCTAGCTTTCTAGCTAATCCCTTCCTGCCATTCTCCGCTGTCATTTCAACCATCAGTCACCTCTCACATCTCTGCTTGTCAAAGATACTCCGGTGCACATTCAATCCTTGTGTAATAATAAATCCTTTAAACTTAGTCTCTGTGTTTGTTATATTGCGTTTAAGTCCGCAAGTTCTTGATCAAACATTAACAAAGTTGAGTTTGAAAAAAAAGAAAAAGAGGGATCACTGCTAATATGTTCAAAAACTCAATGACAAATACCAGGCTAACAGACGATGTGACCTTCCTTTGCTCTGACACCAGCCCCATTTACACGTGACTACACGTGTGACAGCTACAGGTATTACTATATTACAGGGCTCATTCAATGCGAGGTATAATATGAAAATAATTTCTGATTAAATAAAAGAAAGTTTAAAAAAAAAAAAACTTAACCTACAAACTTGATCCTGATACTAAAAAAATATTAAAAACCTGTGAAAAAAAAAAGACATGAAAGTCTTCACTTTAAAGATCGAACTGGATTTCTTTTTCAACACACACGCACCAACATACTCACGAGCCAGTGACACGGTTTAATAAACCAGCCTGTCACCTGCAAAATTGATCACTGAGACCTCCTTCCTTTGTTTTGTTTGGTATTAAAGAGTATGACAGCTGTCCCATGGGTACTTGGTATTCAGTCAAGCTGTGGGAATTGAAATGGCAATTTCACCTCTAAATGAAACCCACACTGTCCCAAAAAATTGAGCTGTTTGTCACTACAAAACAATAAAGCTGCCAAAGAAGAAAAGCAGGTTCCCACCTCTTCTTCCCCTCTGTAATTATGTATATTTTTTAACTCCCCGAGAACAGAAAAACATTACTTATGTGTTTAATTTTCATAGAGATCAATTTCCTGCCCATCGCTCTGAAATTTGAAACCTCCTCTATGGCATACATTATGCACCAAAGACAAAAAAACCTCAAGAAAGTTCTGACTTTTATTTTGTGGAATTTATGGCAATGGCAGGTCTTGTAACAGTTTCTTAAAAAGGCTCATTAAAAACACAGTGTCTGCTAAGCGTTTCATTTTTTAAATCAAATTCTTTCAACAAAAGCAGCACAGACAACACAGGCCATTTCTAAATCTTCTCCCTTGAAGAGTCCTTATGAAAGCCGAGTAATCATACTCCCTTTTAAGATTTTCTTTTTCTTTTTTTAACCATTTGTACATATCTTAAGGACAAAATCATTAAATACAGCTAAGCAGTTGATTTCCCTGGCTGCACAGTTTAAATACCCCATGGTACCTTTATGTAGGCGGTTGTGTTGATTGAGCCCATTGAGCCCTCGCCTGAAGTTCACCCTTAAGAAATTGAGAAAAATCTCTTTTTACACTCTTGTCTCATTTGCACACCAAAGCACTCTTAATTTCCACAGATGAAAAGGATGTAGCGTCTGAAGAGGTGAAAATGGTTTTCGAGGAAGTTTTTGAGGATTTTCTCAGCTGGTCTCACATTGTGCATCTGAAGGTGGATGAAGATCTTTTAATAGCAGGCAGACAGGAATTTTCAGATCACAAGACTCTTAAAGTGAGATAACTGATTGAGCAGAAGCGAATCAATTTCCCTCCTGTGAAAAAACTATTCACACAGACTGCCATCTTGCTTGTTGTCAATACAATCCTTTTTGTTATAGAGAAAAAGGACCTCCTATTATTCTACGCTTGCTTTTAGTTTTTTTGAGACAAGAAAGAATATGTGTGCAAGTTTGGTGGCAATCATAACCAGCGGGCAGCAGTGCACAGCATGCTCTGTACGAAGATAGAACAATAACAAAGGCCAAAAAACAAAACGCCACACCATGAAATTCTAATGAAAGAACAAGTGAGGGAAGAAAATGGTTTCAGATGTGTGTCGAATACAATAAGGTCACATTATGCTTATAGCTACTTGAGTCATCATACAGAAATAGATGCAACAACCCGATCAAATTATCTATAACAGAAAATGACAAGAAGGTACATTGCAAAAGGGAAAAGATGAACACCATCTCACTTAGAATGCAACAGAGAAGGAAAACTTTTTTCTTTTTTCTTATTCGGTATGATTCATCAATGTGATGAATCAAGAAGTGTCATGTTAAGAATATCCTTAGATAACATCCGTGACAAAAGACTTTGCAAGAAGAATTGTGGTGAAAAGGTTTGACTTCAGGATGTGTAATAACACTTAATTTGCAGGCCATAGCAGTAAGATAGATTATTTGAAGATGACACGGCCTGTCATACATCCATGCCTGTTATTCATGCATTAATATGATCAAGTATAAAAGATTAACTCCACATTTTGGGAAAGGTGCATATTTACTTTCTTTCCTAGAGTTACTGCTAGAAGGATGCTGATTACAACTTGGTTCACATTTTTTTATTTGGTCATGGTTACTTTTAACACCTCTGAAGATTGTATTGGATTAAGATGAAAATTAATTAATAAATTAAAATCGATTCAGTTTTACTTATATAGCACCAAATCACAACAACAGTTTCTACAAGGCACTTCATATGGTAAGGTAAAGACCCCAGAATAAAACTGATAAAACCCCACATAACAAACTGGTGTTTGTCATCTTGATTCATGCATAGATGAAGATGGGTGTCATCCTCATAGCAATGAAAATGCTATGCCTTCTAATGATACTGCCTAAGGGAAGGTTGTTATAAATAGAAATGGTCCTTGCTTGGAACCATGTGGAACTCCATAATTAACCTTAGTGTGTGATGTGTGCATGAGGGTTCCCAAATTACATGAACAAATTGGAGTCTACTAGATAGGACCTGCTGTGATTTTGACCCTGTATGGATATGTCCTGCCATGTCTCTTAAGTGCTCCCCTTTTTGGTTTTCTTTCTTACAAAGGTAATAGTGGCTTGTCCCTGTGTTTTAGTTTAATTAGTAATACAAATATTAATAAAATCATTTAATTTACTTTCTCACATGCCCTGGACTTTTTAGGGGAATGTAACAAACCAAAATAGAGCCATTTGTCTGTCAGTCTGCCCCAGGGCAGATGTGGCTACAACTGTAGCTTGCCTCCACCAGTGTGTGAATGTGTGTGTGAATGGGTGGATGACTGGGTGTGTAAAGCACTTTGGGGTCCCTAGGCGGGACTAGTAAAAAGCGCTATACAAATACAGGCCATTTACCATTTACCATTTATCATTTGACAACCAGACCTGACAACCAGATGGAGTGCTACATCACTATTTTAACATGTACAATATACTTATTCACATGGATTGCTAATTGTTGGCTGTCTGTCTGCATTTGGAAATTAGATGGCAATACTTTGTAAAGCTTTTCAAAATCCGAGAGTGATTGCAGTCCGTCTAAGGTTGAGTGTAACTGTTTGAAGACATGTTACCTGTGCAGTTGTCTTGTGATTGAAAGTTGTTGTCCAGTTGAGGGTATTGCAGACTTCATCTCTGAATGACAAGAAGTTGGTTGTCACAACTTCTTGCAATCAGAATCAGAATAATTAATCCCTTAATCCCTATGGAAATTATGTGGTTACAGTTGCTCCAAGACAATATGAACAGTAACAGACTGAACTAAATTAAATAATACAATATATTAAAAAGGTACAAAATCATAAGAAAATAAGAAATAGCTCTAATATTTACAAATAGCTCAAATATAAATATCCAGAATATTAGATTAATTAATTGATTTTCTCTGCAAACTGTAAAACTTTGTTATTTTCACTGTAGAGGATGTGCAAAAAGGGTGAAACTATTGCATTGTGTACTGGTGCATTAGATGGAGGAGTTGTACAGGCAGGAATCATTTTCTGTGTTGTCCAATGGTGCATTTGGATAATCTCAGTCACTCACTGAATGGTGACTGGCCAGCATGTCATGGAGAGGGTGGGAGGTTATTTCACGCATTGTCCTTTTCTTGGACAAGGGAGTCCAGCTCCATCCACACAACATTACTGGCCTCGCCGATCATTTTATTGAGTCTGTTGGCATCTGCCTGCTGCCCCAGCATGCAACAGCACAGAGGATGGCACTGGCCACAGCAGACTCATAGAAAATCCTGAGCACTGTCTGACAGATGTTAAAAGACCTCAGCCACCACACAAAATACAAATGACTCTGGCCCTTCCTGTAGAGTGTAGTGGTGTTATTTAACCCAGGCCAGTTTATTGTCTATGTGTACTCTGAGGTATTTATAGTCCTCCACAATGTCCACATCAATCCCCTGGATTGAAACAGGGGTTACTGTTTTTTTTGGTCCTCCTAAAGTCCACAATCAATTATTTGGTCTTTTTCATGTTGAGCTGCAGATGATTCTGCTCACACCACATGACAAAGGAGTCCACCAGGACTCTGTCTTATCACCCTCACTTATGCATTAAACCACCACAGAGCCATCAGAAAGCTTCTACAGGGAGTGCAGAATTATTAGGCAAGTTGTATTTTTGAGGAATAATGTCATTATTGAACAACAACCATGTTCTCAATGAACCCAAAAGAGTCATTAATATCAAAGCTGAATGTTTTTGGAAGTAGTTTTTAGTTTGTTTTTAGTTTTAGCTATTTTAGGGGGATATCTGTGTGTGCAGGTGACTATTACTGTGCATAATTATTAGGCAACTTAACAAAAAACAAATATATACCCATTTCAATTATTTATTTTTACCAGTGAAACCAATATAACATCTCCACATTCACAAATATACATTTCTGACATTCAAAAACAAAACAAAAACAAATCAGCGACCAATATAGCCACCTTTCTTTGCAAGGACACTCAAAAGCCTGCCATCCATGGATTCTGTCAGTGTTTTGATCTGTTCACCATCAACATTGCGTGCAGCAGCAACCACAGCCTCCCAGACACTGTTCAGAGAGGTGTACTGTTTTCCCTCCTTGTAAATCTCACATTTGATGATGGACCACAGGTTCTCAATGGGGTTCAGATCAGGTGAACAAGGAGGCCATGTCATTAGTTTTTCTTCTTTTATACCCTTTCTTGCCAGCCACGCTGTGGAGTACTTGGACGCGTGTGATGGAGCATTGTCCTGCATGGAAATCATGTTTTTCTTGAAGGATGCAGACTTCTTCCTGTACCACTGCTTGAAGAAGGTGTCTTCCAGAAACTGGCAGTAGGACTGGGAGTTGAGCTTGACTCCATCCTCAACCCGAAAAGGCCCCACAAGCTCATCTTTGATGATACCAGCCCAAACCAGTACTCCACCTCCACCTTGCTGGCGTCTGAGTCAGACTGGAGCTCTCTGCCCTTTACCAATCCAGCCACGGGCCCATCCATCTGGCCCATCAAGACTCACTCTCATTTCATCAGTCCATAAAACCTTAGAAAAACCAGTCTTGAGATATTTCTTGGCCCAGTCTTGACGTTTCAGCTTGTGTGTCTTGTTCAGTGGTGGTCGTCTTTCAGCCTTTCTTACCTTGGCCATGTCTCTGAGTATTGCACACCTTGTGCTTTTGGGCACTCCAGTGATGTTGCAGCTCTGAAATATGGCCAAACTGGTGGCAAGTGGCATCTTGGCAGCTGCACGTTTGACTTTTCTCAGTTCATGGGCAGTTATTTTGCGCCTTGGTTTTTCCACACGCTTCTTGCGACCCTGTTGACTATTTTGAATGAAACGCTTGATTGTTCGATGATCACGCTTCAGAAGCTTTGCAATTTTGAGACTGCTGCATCCCTCTGCAAGATATCTCACTATTTTTTACTTTTTTGAGCCTGTCAAGTCCTTCTTTTGACCCATTTTGCCAAAGGAAAGGACGTTGCCTAATAATTATGCACACCTGATATAGGGTGTTGATGTCATTAGACCACACCCCTTCTCATTACAGAGATGCACATCACCTAATATGCTTAATTGGTAGTAGGCTTTCGAGCCTATACAGCTTGGAGTTAGACAACATGCATGAAGAGGATGATGTGGACAAAATACTCATTTGCCTAATAATTCTGCACTCCCCGTATTAAAGCCATAAAGCCTTTGAATGAAAACAAATGCTGTTGTGACAGTGATGTACACTGTCTTGGCGGTATATGTATGATTTCTATACATTTTACATCAGACAAAAACTTTGGTTGTAAGATTCAGATAATTATTTATTAAAAGCTAGACATTTTAAAGGAGAATAAGAAAGAAAAGTATTTGTTTGTGCCCCCCTTTCCCTGTTAATGCCCTACCTGGCCCCCTGGCAAAACTTTGCTAGACCCACCCCTGCACAGTTACTGTCAGGATCTGGAGACTCGACTGGAAAGTGCTATCAGGCACCTGAGTTCCTTGGTCTCCACCCCTGGGCGGAGCCATCTCCCTGCTGCAGTCCTGCACACCTGAGACTGATTCGGGGCAATCAGGTTGAGGATTTAAGGCCCCCCTCAGACTCTCCTTCACCGCCAGTTTGTCAACGACCTCACGTTGGTATTGACTCTACGGCTTTTTGCGCTATTGCCACTTTTTCATTGTTAACGTTGGTTTCATGTGCTTCAGATTTCCTGGACCTTCGTTGTCATCACCCTCAACCCCAGCTCGCCTTGGATGATCTTCATATTCATGAGGAATACAAGGACCCTCTGTGACAAAGTGGCTAGGACAGAATTCATTTGCCATTTGTCACTTGCGTATATTGTTATTCTGTGTTCTGTTATCCTATAGTCTATCATAATGCTTTAATGTAAACACAGCACATGTAACCTTAGCTCTACATACTATCCCGGGTCTGTTTGTGGTAGCATTGGTTATATTTATGTCATCTGTGCAATTGTACTTAAAGCTAAATGTCACTTCATCATTAATTGATTTGAATCTTTCATTTGTTTATGTAGTTTGGTTATACTTACCATTGTGTGTTCCTTTGGACAGGTCCTATGTGTAAAACAGGTATGTGGGAAGGGCCACCCCAGTACTTCCTGATTCTACAGGATATGATGTCACTGATCATGTCAATTGGGTGTAACCAAATGAAGGGGTGTTTATTTTGTGTAAAATTGTTTATTTCATTTAAAATAACCTCATGAGTCAGATTAGGTGAAGAGTGACTTTTCAAACTGTTTCGTTGGGTGAATGAGTTTAAGTGGAAAAATGATTTTATTCCTGTTTCTTTGTCTAGACGGTGTTATTTAGTCTACCCTGTTTTCCCAATGGTAGAGGTTAATGAGATCCAGGTGTGAGTGGAATTCTATATAAAGCAGGTGAGATTTTGACTCACAGCTTCTGATGTTTTTGAGAGAATTGTTGAAAGGCGACGCCAGAAAATAAAGAACACCTAAAAGAAACTTGAACGGTCTGCAGATGCTGTCTTCCTATCACCTTTCATGCTGCTTATGCTATGCTACCTCACCTGCCTGCCCTCCGGCCTCACTCACCACCTTGGACACAGCGGAACTCAGGTCTGCCAGCCTTTCCACTACACCCCTGGACTACCACCGCCTCTCCCTCAAAGCGAGGTTCATGCCGGTCACCAGTAAGCGATATCAGTCAGTTCCACCTCTGCTAGGATACCCCGCACCTGCCGCCTTCCTAACCCTGTTCTCTTTTTTTTCCCCAGACGCAACCGCTCCGTTCACCCCCCACTGACCCCCAGCTACTTCGTTAGCAACTCCTTGTCACGAATTCACTTGTTGACTAAATAATAAACACTGCAAAACGTTTGAGCCGTCTCTGTTTGTGGTTATCTGCAATCGAGGCCATTGTGACAGTTACCAGCTCTCAGCTACTTAGAAAAGATCCTGGTGTTATTTGTCTCTCAGAAACAGTTCATAACTTCCCTTCAACTCATGTCACCTAAAAGGTAAACCTGCTTCTTCATCACCTGTTCAACTATGATGATTCAGTAAGGACATCTCCTGGTTTCATCTTCATGTTTCCCTCTCACCACATATCCAAACCGACATGACCAGCAGCTTTTACAGCTGTGGCTCCAGCAAACATCAGGTGATACTAATAATTAATATTAAATAAATTCTAACAACAGCTGATCAAGCTTAAACGTGTTGCTGTTGTTTAGGGTGACCTCCGCTGGTTTCCTCTTTCTGGCGCAAAGTGAGCGATAAACAAACAAGAGAGAAAAGCTGATCAGCTGATCATTGATCATGATTGAAGTAGCAACAGGAGAAGGAGGGGGAGAGAATGAGAGAAGACGAAGCAGCTGACAGCGTAAAGACGCAGAATAACTCCAGCTTTGTTTCATTCTAGCTGAAGTACGGGACAATCGCGTTCGTTTTCGGCTCAATACGAAACGTGTAATATTTACTCTGAATATGGGATGGTTGGTAACTCTAATAACTAACCTTATGAATAAAATAACGTTCACTATCAGTAACATCATAGCACCCACCCAGCTGTATATAAACTCCATGCTAGCTAGTAAGCAGTACGAGTTAACTGACTGTAAAATGTCAGCACAACGAAAATAAACTACACCTAAACTTGGTTTATATCTGACCCAGATAGACTGCTTAATGTTTATACTGTTAAACCCTCCCCCCCCAAAAAAAACAAACAAAAACAAAACAAAACCCATCGGCCCATAAAAATGAAAAATCACCGTATGCTCAATGGCTAGTCCAGCTATGGTCGCGCCATCAGTTAACCCTTCCTTCCCAACCCGACCCCTGACCTAGAGTAAGCAATGCATGCAGTGTGTAGCTGCTGCACCACAGTCCCATTCCACAATGAAACTCACAGTTCTACGACAACAAGGAAGAAAAACTCACATGTTTAAGACAGAGCTATTAAAACAAACTAACACTAACATTTTTACTAAAGTGTGACTCAGCCAGTACATAGGTATTTTAGGTATTCTTGCCTGAACTGGCCTGATGCAATTGGTGCAACCTCAATGCTTTTGCAATTTGCAACCAATTTTCCACATTTCTAAAACTGTACTGCATAACTATATAAATCATTACTAAGATTTTAGAGTCATGGACCCATTGTTTAAACTAGACCTTGGGTAGCTTACCTTTACTATGCCAACCATTCTTTATAATTGCTCTTTGACATGTGAACATCGTATGCAACACCATGACAGCTTGAAAAAGGAGGAACTCAGTTTCAAAACTATTTTACAAGGACAGAATTGTTTTCAGCATGTTTTGGGGCTCAAGGATAGAGACAATGTGATGTGGCGAGAAATACTGTTATCGTTTTGTTTCCTTGAAAAAAAAAAGACTACAAACTCTGAAGGGTACCTTTAGGGTGATTTGAGAGTGAGCTGTGTGTGTCACACAGCCATCTCTGTATCTGGTGGAGAATATTCACTACTGAAAAATTTAACAAATATATCAGGCTGTCCTTTGATTACGTGTGCCATTAACTGCCTGATTATACATGAACCCCATGAAGAAACATGATTGTTTGCATAAATAATATTTATACAAACCTTCCACTGAGAGACGATTTTTTTTGTTATGCTTCACCAGCACCCCTGAATGACTTCTTGTGGATGCTGTGCACAAAGCACTATTCTTTCTCCCTGCTTGATTACATGTTAATATATTCCAGAAGTTAAAAGTTCTGAGTGCAAAATGATAGATTTTCTTTTATCCTGCAACCCCACCACAGTGACTGAGGCAGCACTTTGCTACACCCCCAGAGTAAACGTATTCCTTTGGTCACACTTCGAGTCTCGGAAGCAAAGCAGAGGTTTAAAAGTAGAGCGCAAAAAGGATTCCCAAACATCTCTGACAAACAAACCTATCCCCTCCAGACGTGAACCTCCACCATGCTGTGAACCTTGTTAGAATAAAGACATCGCCAATCCAGCTGCGAACCTGTGATAGATGCTTAGGTAATTCCTAATTTCAGCTCACATTGTGTGACCAACAACTATGGAAAGAAAACAAGCATTCCACGAAACACTGAGGTTCATATTTTACTTTGTTGGTTTTTAGCATCATTCATCGTCTAGAGTTCATGACCTGTGAATGTTTGGCATTAGTGTTTCTGGGTGGTTAGTTCTTAAGGCTATGACAGGATTCAGAAAATAGGGTTAGGGACAGTCGGGAAAAGAATGAACTAAACTGCAATATAGTCTTCAATAACAGAAATGGTTTAAGAAGTAAACAATTGTTAGATATTTAGGTATGATAATTTAAGCCCCCTGATACAATACGCAACTGAGGCTAACAACTCTGTGATTCAATTACAGCTACTATTAGCATACCAACATGCTTACAATTGCTTTGCTAACATAAGAAAGCCTGTGTTGGTGAAAACACACAACCTGTCTTTCTTTTTTGACCACCAATGGCCAAAAACGAAAAAAAAAAATCCCCCAAAAATGTGGCAAAAAAAATCGGAAGACCACCAAGAACCCCTCACAGAACAGACAAGACAAATGACATGAAAAATGGCAGGAATATCATGACAGAGAGTCAAGGGAGAAGGTGTGAGAGTCGCTAGGAGAGGAAGCAGCAACTGTAAGCTGATTATCCACCACACGCTCAGAAGGATATCAGCAGAACCAACCATCTGATGTGGACTCCCATTTGGATCAGCTGATCTGCTGGTAGCTGGCTGAGCTCAACACAGTATGCTGCCTGAAGTAACAATATGTTCAGCTGTTAAAAGCCAGATGTTTTTTCTTCTTATCTGAAACTGTATTTCAGCTGTGCAACCTTTTGAGACCTGAATGCAGATAGGAAAAATACTGTAAGCACCTGAAATCAAACTGCAAATCCATACTGTTGTAATGTGTAAAAAAAGTAGTTTATATATCGTTCCAAACACATCACTTTAGAGGTATCTTTAGAAAAACTGGATTCATTTGCAATAAGAGATGGTGCAAGCAGGTTTTAACATAGCAGCAATCTAATCAGCATAAACACAGAGCTACCTCCCATATATATTAATTCAGTAACACAAAAAAGAAAACAATAGCAGACCGCAGAAAAACAGAGCCTAAAGTGTGTCATCACTGAGAAAAGGCCACGAGGTTACTGGTGTACTTACAGATACCAAGTTAAAGGTCAAACTGTTAATCCGAAGTAAAAAGTCATACTACATGTTAACTGTCTATGACCACAGACTCATACAGGAACGCAAATGAGTTTTATTTGTACAGAAGCCTGCCACATATCCTTGGTTGCAGCATTCAAACATGTTCTGAAATATGCTAACATAGGTTTCAAAAATGTTCACTGATGAAGACTCCCAACCAAGGCGGAGGGCTGAATGAAGGTTAGGTTTTGCAGTATAAGTAGAGAGCAAGGGAAAAGGGAAGAGAAAAGACTTAGCTGTGACCTGTTTTTGATGGACACTTTTTGCCTCAAGCTAAATGAGAATACTTTATTTCTGGTGAAGGATTAAAGGAAACCTGAAGGAGAAGTGAGTCTGGTCTCATGCAGTTTGTGCAACTGACACATGAATGTGAAGCAAACTGCTAATGAAAAAAGTTATATATTCCACATGAATTACACAAGCTGTATTTTAAAATCACGGTGATGCAACTCTACCCTTAATTGTGTCTCCAGTCACGTTGGACTATAATGAGCTGATTCTCTTTAAGGAATCTTTGTTAATCACCACCAACACGGCATGACTGTGGGATTAATTTTGTCTGTTAATTTAAGTGTTGATTTCGTCAGCCAGAGCTGTTTTTTTTTTTTTTTAATGAAAATGAGACAAAAAAGTAGCTGCTGAAATGCATGTCGCTTTGAGACATTAAGCATCATACTTAAAGTTGTAATAAAAAAAGACTTCTACAGAGAGCAAGATAGGGCAAGAACATTTTGGTACATGGCTACGTGGTGGCAGATTTCTTTTCTGATGTATTAATCACATATTTTAATCATGTCACTTTACTATAGAAAGATCACTCCTGACACAAATTGTATGTATGCATGTAGAATGTTAATGTTATATTTTTTAAGGATGGGGCTGATGGTATAGCCCCCCTCGTGAGAGCGGCCAACATGTAAGAGTTTGTGGAATGTCTTTGTCTGTCTCTGTACATGACGTGCAAGGTTGGCGGCTACAATTCAGAGATTATCCTAGTATTCTGGCTGGGATGCTTCTTTCCACATTGCAATGTGTTTATTAAACAATTTCAAAATGCTCACTGGTACAGTGTGTTGCAGGTTATTGGTAAAATTTCCATAACAATGGCATGCAAGAAAATTAAGCATAACTGGTGTTTAAAACAATGAATCATGGAAATATATCTGGCTAACTGGTGGAGATATCGTCTGAATTTCAGGAGCGGGACCACTCCTCCTTCACGCCCCTTCTTACCTCAGACTATAAATGCCCCCTTCTCCAATGCCCGTTGTTCTCATTTCCATGACAGTGGACAGCTTGGAAAGTCGGCATAGGGGCAGCGAGGGGTGGCATCCCAAGTTGCATCTTCCGAGAGGAAGATCCCACTAAAGCTACAAGTCAACCTACTGGAAATATACCCCCAGGGATTCCCGAGAGGGGGGGTGGAAGGGAATCGCACCGGATGGATCAAAGAAATAAGACATTTGGCAATGGTAATATGACAGCGACAGCGGAATGCATATGCGGCAAGATATGCAAGAACCGACATGGCGTGCGGATCCACCAGGCCAAAATGAAGTATGAGCAGAAGGTGTTGGCATCACAGCACGCAGGAAGCACACCTGGTGAGACGAAGGAGGAACCAGGCCCAGAATCACCCCACAGTGCCCGGAGCCTCCAGGTGATGCAGGCCCCCGAAGCTCACAAGTCATCAGAACACCGTCGCGGAAAGTGGCCTCAAGCTAGCAAGGAGAAGGAGTGGCTCCAGTTCGACGAAGACGTTGATACCATCCTGCAAGCAACTGCCAAAGGACAAGTTGAACAATGCCTAAAGACAATGACAACAATGATAGGTTTGGACAAGAGGAGAAGCGGACAGCGAAGCCTCTACACCATGAACAACAGAGCCAACAAGATATATCAGCTAAGGCGGCGAGTGAGAAGGAGAGGGGACCCCTTGCATAATTACGTAGCATAATCCACAAGAGGTTAATGACCTTAAGGCGAGCTGAGTGGCACAGGAGGAGAAAGAAGGAGAGGGCCAGGAGGCGAGCCGCATTCCTAGCGAATCCTTTTGGGTTTACAAAACAGCTGCTAGGAGAGAAGTGCAGTGGGTATCTTGTCTGCTCTAAAGCAGAGGTCGACCACTACCTTAAGGAGACCTACAGTAACGAAAGTAGAGAGCAAGATCTTGGTCCCTGTCACGCCCTGATCGATCCATCTGCACCAGAGCAGGAATTCGATGGGGAGGAGCCCAGCTGGAAGGAGATCCAGGAGGCGGTAAAGAGAGCAAGCTCTGCTCCAGGGCCCAGTGGAGTACCTTGCAAAGTTTATAAGAACTGTCCGAGGCTACGGACTAGACTCTGGAGAATCATGAGGGTGATTTGGAGGAGGGGTAAGGTAGCAAACCAGTGAAGACAAGCGGAGGGGGTGTGGATCCCAAAGGAGGAGAAGAACATCGAGCAGTTCCGAACCATCTCGTTGCTGTGTTGAATGGAAGATTTTCTTTAGATTTTTCTTTAGCATCGTCGCTAAGTGACTGACAGAACATCTTCTGAAGAACTCTTACATCGATAACTCAGTCCAGAAAGGAGGGATCCCGAAGGTTCCAGGGTGCCTGGAGCATACGGATGTGGTCACACAGCTCATTAGGGAAGCCAGGGAGAACAGAGGGGACCTGGCAGTACTATGAACCATCTTCAACGTATGCTGCTCGGTTGTTTGTTAATTGCCCCTTGGGGATAAATAAAGTATTCTGATTCTGTTGGCTTGACCTTGCAAATGCCTACGGATCTGTACCCCACAAGCTGGTAGAACAGGCACTGAACCGGTATTACATCCCAGAAAAGTTCAGGAATCTTATCCTGGATTACTACGCCGACTTCCACCTGAGAGTCTCTTCCGGAACAACAACTTCCGACTGGCTTGAGAAGGGGATTATCACTGGATGCACGATCTCGCCCATCCTTTTCGCTCTTGCTATGAACATGTTGGTCAAATCTGCAGAAGTCCAGTGTAGAGGGCCACTCACCAAGTCTGGAGTCAGGCAGCCACCCATCAGAGCTTTCATGGACGACCTGACGGTGACAACTACGTCTGTTCCAGGGTGCAGGTGGATACTGAAGGGTCTTGATGAAATGATTTCTTGGGCACGCATGAGGTTCAAGCCCACCAAGTCGAGGTCGCTTGTGCTGAAGAAACTTAATGAGGCGCCCGTGAAGAGCATAGGTAAGGTATTTAACCGCAGCCTGAAAGATGCAGCCTCCAACGAAGACCTGGAGACCTGGCTCTCATCAGTGGATAAATTTGGCCTTCCTTGCAAGTTTAAGGCCTGGATTTATCCGCATGGAATTCTGCCCCGGATTTTGTGGCCCCTCTTAGTCTATGAAGTTCCCATCTCAACAGCGGAAGGATTCGAGATGAGGATCAGCAGGTTTCTGCGCAGGTGGCTGGGACTGCCACGAAGCCTGAGTAGCATTGCTCTGTATGGTCATAACAACAAGCTGAAGCTCCTCTTTAGCAGCCTAAGCGAGGAGTTCATGGTGAGCCGGTCCAGGGAGCTGCTCCAATATCGGGAGTCCAGTGACCCCCAGGTTTCCCTGGCTGCTGAGGCTGTAGACATTGCAGTATCAAGGCTGCAGCAAAGGGTGATAGTGGGTACAGTGGCCCAGGGAAGAGCGGGTTTAGGTAGCAGTAGAACACCTAACTATGACAAGGCACTGGGGTCAGCGGGGGAGCTGGCCCCAGGGAGGGGTCACTTGCCCCTCCCTTCCTTCCCTCCCCATCTCCAGCTGCCTCCCTCTTCCCGCTCCACCACAACCACCCACACATGCAGGACCTTGGAGTAGGGGTATGTCACCAGGGTGCAGAGGAGGCTACCCCCCCTCTGTCCCCTTCTGGCTGCCTCTGCCTCAATTTTATCCCACAACTTAGACATTCACATTACTCACACTCTCATTACACATACATATAGGATCTTGGCGGTGGGCACGATACACGGAATCCAAAGTACCATCAGGGTGTACACCTCACCCCTGGCGTCGTTGCCCACCTCTCAATGTTAAATACACATAGACATTGAGGGCTAGCAGGAGGGACCATGCGCTTACCAGGTAGCTCCATGCCCTCCTGGGTTTTAAATGCACCTTAGAACACACATGCATCAACACTACAATGAGCGGGTGGAGGGAGGTTTGGAGTCTTCTCTCACCCCCATTCTCTGCGACCTGCTGGAGCGGGGGGGCTAGGAGGAGGGGTTGGCCGTCCGACTGCGGTCTGGAGTGTGGGGCCTCCCTGCTGCTGCGGAGTCGGGGCGGTCTGCCTCCCCCCACCGCAGGGAAAAGGGTAACACCACCTGGGTCTGGGTGCAGTTCCCCCCTCCAGGGGCAAGGGTACCTAGACCCGGTTTGTAGAGTACGCTTGGGGAGTGTGATCGTGTGTACAGCGTCTCTTTATGTCTGTCTCCACGTTGGTTGAGTGTGGAGTAAGTGCATATGAGAGCGTGAGGGTGGGAATGGATGTTTGTATATGTGTGTGCCTGTATTTCTGTGTCTATATGTCAGGTTGGGTGTCAGGCGCCACCTCTCTGGGGACATCTTAGGCCCTCCAAGGTTTGGAGGCCTATCTCCCCCTACCACCACTTCCCCTGCCAGTGGCGGACTCCCTCAGACATCGGTGCGTTGGTGGTTCTTTGTGTCCGGGGATGGGCGTCCAGGTACACACCGGCTCACTCCTTGGCGGCCACTTATCGGGGCCTGGAGCCTGGGGCTCGCTCGGGCCACTTCGGAGGTGGGGTGCCCCCGGCCGCTCGGCCTGGGGCTCGGTCACTCAGGCACGGCTGGCTGCCGGCGAAGCTCACGGGCGCGTCACTGCAATTCCCCCTGGCTTCTGCTCCGCGGCTGCTGAGTGAGCCCTCATCTGGGACTCTCCTCAGCTCTTTCTGGGACAGTGGCGCGGCTGCCCCTCTGTTGGTCTTCCTTGGTCTCTTGTGTTCTGGGGGCCTCTGGATGTCTGGAGTTTTGATCTCCTCCATACCTGCTTCATGCCCTGGAGGACGGGGCTGTGGCCCCCCCACACCCTCTAGCAGATCATTGCATGAAGGAACCTTTTAAAAAACAAAAAACAAGCGCGTCCATGCTCACAGGTTTACACACGGGTGATCACACCCACAAACTACACCCTTTTTGGCTCCTACCTCAAAGCACACTGTGTTCTGTTGATCTTATGTGCTGCACAATAATGTTTAATATTTAGTATTTACTGTCATATTCCCATATATCATTGTGATGTTCTTTATTCTATTACTCTTGTTCTCTTCTGCTTGTTTTCTTTTTTCTTTCTTAGCAGGTGATCCAGGTGATTGATATATGCATTTTTTTTCCTGCTCATTCTGTTGTTTTTTGTTTTTTGCCCTTCTCCCCCGTCCCTTTTCTCAGCTGTTTCTCTTTCCCTCTTTCTTTCTCCCCTTCTTTCCCCCAGTCAAGTCTGTCCCGTATTCAGTAAGTGAAAATAAAATAAACATTAAAAGGTGAATCAAATGGACCATTACGGCAAGGCTGGGATGGTCAATTTGGTAAAGTAAATCCGTTGGGCATCTTTCTTTGCCTTTAGACAACAATTCTGATGGCAAAAGAGCCAAACGGGGCAGGCAAAAAAAAAAAAAAAAAAAAAGACAAGGCACAGGGGAAAGAGAGGTGGTCGCTGATCCTGGAGGAGGTGCGAGCAGGAGTTGAGGAGAAGCAAACCAGTCAAATGGTGCAATTGAGGCTGCAGGGGGCTTGGACAAGATGGGAGCAAGCTATAGAGCGCAAGGTCACATAGAAGGAACTGTGGAAAGCAGAACCCCAGCGGATAAAATTCCTGATTCAGGCAGTATATGATGTGCTACCAAGTCCATTGAATGGAGTCACTTGGGGGAAAGTGGAGACACCAGGCTGTCTTCTCTGGCAGAAGAGAGGAACCCTGGAGCACATTTTAACCCTCTGCGTCAAAATCACATGACCAATTTAAGACGACAACTCAGTCTCCATTTAAACTTGGGTCGAAAGTGCGGACTTCAAACTATATACCAGTTTTTGAATTGTGTCGATGGGCCACGTAAAAGCAAAGTTATGATAAGAAATACACGCAATGCTTTTTTCCCGAATAAAACAGTGTTGTTTACAGCGGGAAGAATGGTAAAAACGGCATTTTCTACGGACAGCGCTAGCAAACACTCTCCACTTGCGAGTGGTGAAAGAGCTCACTCCACTTGAGTTTGCTTTTGCTTTCTCGTTGTACACAGACATTCTCTGCACCGCCTTTCCCTCCCGAAGACAAGAGTTCGACTCCTACCCGTCCATTGTACTCGATCTCGCATTGTGATTCGGCAGCACCGGCTTCTATCAGTACCAAATCCAGTTTGCTTCTCAGGCAGCTGCTCGCCTTTGGCAGTTTAACCAAGACACTTTCTGGGGCAGTCTCGATCAGGAACTCTACCGTCGCATCTCTGCCGCTCGTTCTTCTCTCTCCTGCAAGTCGTGCTGTGCCCCATCACATCCTGCTTCCGCCTGCATCGTCCCAGCCCAAAACAAGAGTCAGCCCTCACGCCGTCCTTCCATTCTTACCTGTTCGACCCCGGCTCCAGTACCAGGAATTCCCAAACCCACGACTTCCACTTCCTTCATGCCTTAGCAACAAGGTTTAGACAAGTGGGGCAGGCCCGTCATGCACCTAGGAGGCCGCTCCATCTGCAATAACTTTAACGACTCCGGCTGTTCTATGTCTCAATGCTGCTATCTCCACTCTTGCTGCTTTTGCGGCAGCAGCCATTCCCGCCCTGCATTCCCCCACAACCCCACTGAACCATGCCATTTTTCTCATTATACTTGCCAGCAGAGGTGTGTGACTCTCCTAAGCTGACATCACGAGTGCCTTAATGTCTCGCCAATCCACCCCGATTTCTGGTGCCCATTCAGAGTCATCTTGAGGCCTTTTAGTTCACAGTCAGGCCGACCTTCGGTTATAAAAGCAGCCCCAAGCTCTTCGACTCACTCCCCGACACTCCATGTTAGATCCTCCAACAACCATAAACTGCCTTTTTGGTCCATCTCTAGATGATTTCCTGGTCGCCTCCCCTCCCTCGTCTCTGCCAGCCCACGGGCTATCCACTCCGACATCCGTCTGCTCCAGAACGGCTCTCCACCGTCGGAAGAGCAAACAGCGGGACCTTTAACGTCCCTTGAGTCCTCGGCACCAAACGTTTCCAGGCCTCTGCCCATTGAATAGCTCTATTGCATCACTTGTCCCACGTGCTCCAAACATCAGCTGCTCTCCCCTTCGGGTCATTTGTAACGTGCTACACACATAATCCCATAATTCCTCCCTGCTCCTTTTATCTCCCACCTGCTTCACTCGCAGTGTCACTCCTCGACTCTATCACGCTCAATAGCGCTCCGGAGCCAAACCCCGTCTCTGGCAACTCCTGCTTGATAACTGGAACGGCATCTCTTCTCTTACGACGATCGGCCATCACACACCGGTGACATTCAGCTCTACACAGGCGTCGCCCTTTCTGCTGGCTTCGGGGGCTATTAAGACAGAACGTGGTTTCTCCTCAGCCGGGCCTCCCGAGTTTCACCATTATATCCACGAGCGGTTCCTGCCTTCTTCTATCCGGCAGTCATCGCGGCCTTCTGTGGGGCCACGAATGGTCAAGAAGATCAGTCCTCTTTCACTCCGACCATCTCCCCGTAGTCGACATAATCAACAAGACCGTAGCAACTCTCCTTCCATCATGCCCTCCATGCGGTGACCCACAAATCCATATTCTTGGCCTCCATGCAGAGGCCGCTCCGACTCCGGTTCCTCCACTTTCAGCCACAACATTCGAAATCTAAACCCTAGCATCGCGGAACCCAGCAGTGTCTCCAAGTAGCAATAATAAATAGTCTCGCAGCAAGCACATCGTCCACCTATGGGACCGCTTGGAACGCGTCCCGTTCGTTCCATAGTAACTTCAATATTTCCTTCCCGTCATTCGACATTGTAACCGTTACAGCTTAATACCTTATGCCTTCCGGTTTCCGTGCATCAAAATTCCCACGATAAAGACATACCTCAGCTGCATCAACTTCTTTGCCAAACTGCTCACCGAATCCGGCCACCCTGTAACCAGATCATGGTTTCTTTCACGCATTTGTCAAGTGTTCTCGTCTTCTGGGATTCCTCCAAATCTCTTCTCTAGCCATTCCCTCCGCATCGGCGCCACGACTTCTGCCTTTCGCAAGGAAACCCCGACCACATAACCAGCTCCTCGGCCGCTTATCATCCTAAGCCTACTGTTATACATTCGTAACAATCGCTAAGACCTCTGAAAACGCCCAGTCTTCACTTCCACAGGTGATGCCTTCTTTGGGGATCTACCTAGCCCGGGAGCCGTCGCCAGTCCCCTTTGAGGCCTTCCCCAAACCGCCGCACCAGTTCATACTTCCTCATCCCTCTTCGCTTATCGTTCTGAGGATGTGGTCCCAGCTAGTGAAATTACATGGCCTCACTTTACTTATCACCACATCATAATGTAATAATGATATGACGTGCAACAGGAGCCATTATAATTGTATGTTCGGATAGCACAGTGGCATAGTAGTTAGCACTGTTGCCTCACAGCAAGGTCCTGAGTTCAATTCCACCATCAGGCCGGGGTCTTTCTGTGTGAAGTTTGCATGTTCTCCCTGTGTTTGCATGAGTTCTCTCTGGGTACTCCGACTTCCTTTCACAGCCCAAAGACATGCACTTTCGAGAAGCAGCACATCATGTCATGATTTCAGAAACAGCTGAGAAAGAAAGTCACTGACATCTATAAGTCTGGAAAGTGTTACAAAGAAATTTCTAAGGCTTTGGAATGCAGTGAACTATGCTGAGAGATTATCCACAAATGAAGGAATCTTGAAACAGTCGTGAACCTTCCCAGGAGTGGCTGACCTACTCCCCTAGCACATAGAGACTCATCTAAGAGCTCAAAAGTACCCAGAACAACACTTAAATAACTGCAGGCCTCAATTAAGGTCAGCGTTCATAATTCAACAATATAATATAGCTGGGGGAAACAAGACACTACTGACACTGTCTCCATTTCACTTAATAGCAAATGTGTATAACTAGTCCTGTCCTTTTACTTAGTCTTTCTCTCTTAGCATCTGTATCTATAACCCAGTGGGCTCCTTCCCCCCGGCACCTGATGAAAGCTTTTGGGTTTCTTTTTCTTCTGGTTTTGGATTTATTTATTTTTTTCTTCTGTTTACATATTAATAATCTCATTTTGGTCATTTAGTGTGCTTTGAGTCCTACATTTGGATCTTTAATTATAGGAACTATGACACTGGATTTTTAAATCAACAAAATCCCATACAGTATGCATGCTCCCTACTGTTGTATTTAGCATGTCAGCATAGATGTCAGTTTTTGACCTCGTGATTTGACTGTAACTCTGTTTCACTAATGCAGGTCAAGGTGAACACTTGAGATAAATGCCTAGTGTGATTGTTTTGTTGTTTTATATACATCCAGCCAAGCAAGCAAGCCAGCCAGCCAGCCTTAAGTTTCTTGTGCAGCAAAAATAAAGCTTCACACAACAAACTCAGTCAGTTTTTTTTATTTGTACAAGAGGAAAACAAGCAGCTTCATTCTTTTCTAATGAAAAGAAAGGCACCTTCACTTCATCTCCAGTCTGGCTTTTATACGAGCAAATACAAACCAAGTTTTTCCCTAATAGATTGAAATCACAGAGACCGAAGAGACTCGTTTTTGTAATATTGCTATCACCTCTTATTACATAGTGTATTTCCTCAGAAAAAGATAAAGCATTGAAGCAGTTTCTTTCCAACAGAGTAGCTGAGGCAGAGTGGAAATAATTTAACTCAAAGCAAACAGGAACATTTCCGTGCTGATAAATGGATGCAAGATGGAACCCACTTGGATCTTAAATTCTCATCCCAGAAAGAAGCAATATCAGGGAAGATACATTTCAAACATAAAGGGAGACAGCAGAGTGCTCTCGTCATGTTTGATCATCTTTTACTTTTCTTCTCTGAAATTTTCATTTGGCTGGATGAATAAACATAAGGGGAGGAAAATTGTCTAGTCTGTGCATTCATCCTGTCACGTCTTTCTGGGTGCTGCTGGAAATAATGACTGCAACTTTGAAAAGTTGATAATGGCAATTTGAAAGGATGACAAACCATTAAAGGAACTCTAAAGCACATGCAGGCTTGATGGGAAAAGCCATATATTCAGTGGTTTTATGACTAATAGTGAAATACTGAGGCATCTTATATGCCCATTTGACACACCTGGTTGGCATCAAAGGTGCAGCACTCAATTGGCTTTGCTCATATTTGAGTGGAAGAATGTTTAGTGTTAAAGTTGAAAATTTTGAGTCCACCTCAGCCCCCCTTTCTTGTGGGGTGCCCCAGGGCTCAACCCTTGGCCCTCTTCTTATTTCATTATACCTGCTCCTTTTGGGGTCTATCTTTAGAAAACATGAAATATCCTTTCACTGCTACGCAGACGACTGACAAATTTATTTGCCTTTTGCACCAAATGGCCCAGGCTCCATCCAAATCCTTTTGAACTGCCTTGAAGATGTCAAAGCTTGGATGGCTCTGAACTTTTTGAGTTTCAATGAGAGTAAAACGGAGGCGATTGTATTTAGACCTAATAATATTTCATGCAACCTGCTCGTAAATTGTGGTTGGCTAGGGTCTTGTATCAAACAGCATGTGACAAACTTGGGAGTCATTATGGACTCAGATTTTAAATTGAACAAAAATATTAGTTCGGTGTTGCAAAAAAGCTTTTTGCAGCTGAGGCAAATAGCAAAGCTGAAGCCAGTTTTGTCAAGACCGGACATGGAGAAGGTATTACATGCCTTTATTTCAACACGGCTTGACTACTGTAATGCACTTTATGTTGGAGTCAGCCAAGGGTCTCTTGCTCATCTTCAGCTCGTGCTGAAGATGAGCAAGATGAGCTGCTGCCCGCCTCTTAACTGGTACCCAAAGGCATGGACATGTAACACCTATCCTGTCTTCTCTTCATTGGCTTCCTGTTCATCACAGAATTAATTTCAAAGTCCTAACACTGGTTTATAAATGCCTTAATGGTCTTGCTCCCCCATACCTTTCTGAGTTACATCAGCCTTATATTCCTTCACGGACCCTCAGATCAGCTGACCAGCTGCTGTTGGTTGTCCTAAAATCAAGGCTGAAACGTAGAGGAGGACGAGCCTTTTCAATTATGGCCCCAAAACTTTGGAATACGCTGCCTTTAAATATTAGACAGGCATCTTCGTTTCCTGTTTTTAAAATGCTTTTGTACAGCACTTTGGGCAAACCTTTTGTTTTTAAATGTGCTATATAAATAAATTGGATTTTGGATTTTTGGAAGATGTTAAGCCTTTAAAGAGACTGACAAACGAACACAGTGGGTTCATCAAACTATGAGAGCACAACACTTTCACAAAGTTGTCTGCTCACTTTCGAGTTCTAGGCTTATACCCAGGAGAAGAAAAAGCTCTTTCCAGAAATTATTTTCACCAGGGACTTTTAAGGACATGCCTGCAATCTTGCGAACAAGCATTGGTCATATGATAGCCATGGACTGAGATTGTAGAATGGCATTTGTTGGTGTCCATGCACCTACACAGCTTAAAAAGTCATGTCCCTTAATTTAAATTATCAGGTTTGATACCTAGTGTACAAATCATTAGCAACATAATCTCTGACAGGATAGTGAGAGAATGGTCTTCAAAGCATTTTGTGACATCACAGTGGCTTGTCCAATGGAAAAATAGGGCTTTTGATACATGAAATATTAATAAAATCTCACTCATAGTAATATAAAATGAAACTGGTAAAAAGGCACAGTAAAGAGGCTATTTCCAGAAGATCACATTATTCAGTTCTTTTCAAGCTGTGTTTCTTTGGCTGTTAATACAGTCAATAGCTGTGTGTTTCATTAATAGCATTGGTTGTACGGTGCTTTAAATATATTAAAGTTTGCGTACTATCACTCAAACATTAATCCTGAACAAACAGAAAATTCTACATTAAAAAAAAACAACTTCCTTTGTTCTTAGTAATTTTACATATTCTAAATTTGTTTAATCAAATTGACAGATATTTTCTTATTGTTTTAGACTCTTCTCTGTAAGGTGACCTTGAGCGTTTTGAAAGGCGCCTAAAATCAAATCTATTTCTTCAGTTCTGAAAGGTGATGGGGATTGAGGCATTTGGCGCAGCGTGGGGTTATCACATCGGAGGTGTTCCTGAGAGTCGCTGACCCACCTTGTCATCATGTAAGTCATTGGGGTTCTGTGAACCAAAGTGTGAGCTTCTGTTGTTTCATCAAGCCCCATGTTGGAAGCCTTATTTCAGACATTTAACTTAAAACCCATTCAGAAACCCTGTTTACTTCAAGAAAGGATAAGTGCAAAATGGTAACCAATTACTGGTTCAAGCACTCAGTGCCTCCCTCTATTCTTTGTGATTCAAACCTTTTCATCCTCGCTTTCACTGACCATTCAAAACAACTGAAAACACATTAGCCTTTAGATGGGGCCAGATGTGTCTTGGTATTAACCATACACTACAGTGAATGTTTATATGCAGTCTACACAGCCTGCAAACTACAATAAATGGATGGAAATTCAGCCTGAATATCAGACCAGCGACAGCAAAGATAAAGACTGTTCAAAACCATACTGATATCTGGATACTGGATGAATACAAACAACATGAATTACATGCTATGAGCTTCAAACTGTTATACCCTGCTTTTCTAATGACCCTTTACCAATTTGAATTTTCGCTATTCATGTCAATTCATCAGAATGCTTCTACATTTAGCACATACAACAGAAATTCATAGGATCAATATGAGAGGCAGAAATACTCTAAACCTGTTTGTGTGTGTGCTAAGCATTGGGTTCACGTCTAGTAAACATCATCTATGTACTCAGCATGAATCCCTGCATCACTCACTTTGATTTACAATTTCACATTCTGTGTTTTGCACACTGAAACATTTCCTCAGCATCTAGCTTGCCTGAATTTCAAACAAGCGCTCAGCAGAGATAATCCCATCACTTAATCAACATTACCAAACACTTTTAACCACGTGCACTTTTTCATTCTGAGCTGCTGCTCAGCAATAAGAAGGGTTCTTCTACCAAAGCAGGTTTTACACATCTGTGTCTTTACATCTTTCTGGCAATATATAAAGAGCTTATGAAAGGCTTCCTGTAGAGGCTTCAACACTAAATCAGGACTAAGAACACATCAGTAGAAAACACAGTAGTTTAATCAAGTGTAAATGTGTCATAGCAAAGCCCATTCCCCTCTTAGAACGCTTGCCAAACACAAGAGAAACTATCCTCTAACCCACTGTTCCAACTGACAGTGCACATCCTCTAAACACTGCGAGTGGAGCTTTGAGGGCACAAACTGGATAAATCCTGTCTCTGTACTTGCTGTCGCTCCGGGCCAGTGGAGATTTTCTTGGGAGCGTTCAGGGCTCGGCCACAATGCATTGTGGGGGGGTGCTGGTGAGTCACGGTTGTGTGGAAGTGCTGATAGAGATGAAGAACAGCTTCCTTAATGTCAGCTGTAATACCTAGGCAGACTTGTTGGGCCTAATCGAGTGTGGCACTTCCCAAAGCACCAAAAGGAACAAGAACTACAAGTGTGGATCAGTATTTGTTTGTTACTGCTCATGGGCCCTGGACCAGATTTAACAGCAGTTCTGTTGGTAAGTTTCTTTTATGAGAGTAAAAAAAATCCATTGGAAGCTCAAAAACAATACCTTGCTGAGCAAGAAGGACCCTTCCAATGTGATTTAAAGCCTGTGGGCATAACCTTCTGCCCTACTGAGTATGAGAGTGAAAACCTAACCAAGCGTGAAGAGGCTGTCTTGTCCACTCACATACTGACACATTGCTGATTCATAGACAGCCATGGATTTTTTGTTTTGTTTTAAATCTTCAGGTTTGAATACTTGACACACCAACAAGCAGTGAAAAGATAGAAAAGGATTTTTAGCATTTCATGACATGAAGGAAAAAGAAGAGATGAAATAAAGTGTGAAAGGTTTTAGGTGCTGGTCTGGTTCATTTCTTTTAACTGGATTGATCCACGGCGAGAGACTGTTTCAGTATTTGCTTTTCTTTGGACATTTCAGAGAAGAACACATTTATAGTGAGAGAAACAGCAAATTGGATTCTTGAGGAGGTGAAGTTGAGCATCTGTGCCTGTCTGTTTCTACTAGTGGCATAAGCAACTTTGCCACTGCATATAACATTTCAAATGTTCAAACAGCTAGTAAATGTATTCCCAAAAGAGCATTGGTTGCATGTTCACTCAATAGTCAAACATTTTAGAACTATTTGTCTTTTCTACTTTTTTCCATAGACCTCAAGCAATAAATCCTACTCTCCTGCACCACCACTAAATCTGACATTTGTGACTTATATGTAGAAAAGCCACAAATAATATAACATGTTAGCACGCTACATAAAACATCTGTAGAGAGTCTGGACTGTTTAAGTGCTAAATTTAAAAAAACCAAAAAAAACCCAAACTTCTTTTGCTTTATGATCTTGTGTTGTGAAGCAGATCTTTTGTTTTGCCAACATACTGATCTGTGCATTCCTCACTGCATTCAGCTACATACGCTACAATGCTCTCCTTACGCTTGGTTGTTTTTCATTTAGGGTGAACAAATGTTCTGCCTCAACATACTACTAGACTTGAACCACAAAGGGATGAGAATCTGAAGCACTCGTAGTCACAGAGGCACTTTTGCATCATTGTGAAGCTCAAACTGAGGCAGAATCTCATCCATTCTTAGAACAAATCACCAAGGCATGAGCTGAGTAATAGTTTCCCCATATAGACCAGTTGTTTGAGGGAGAAATGAAAGAGAAGAGCAGTTTTCATACATGCACTGCAGTTTTTGCAGACATTTAGATGACAAAGATGTGTGTAAGAGTGCAAATATCCAACTCAGTCACACTGGATATTGTACTAAAAAGGCAAGAAGGCTTAATTATTGTTCTTAAGTGTGTCTGTAATTTTTCATTGTGTCTGAGTGTGACTCGTGCATGCAAGTCCCTAAATGGAGGACAAGAAACTTCTCCAAAAAAGTTAAGTCCAGTTGCCTTCATTTGACACTTAGATTAGATGGGGATAATTACAACAAAAACATCTTCCAGATAAACATCAGCTTTGTGGATATTTTTTTTTAAAACCATGTCTGGATGCTGTTGTTACTCGTGTAAATCAAATACAGCCTCAGAACAGTTAGACTAAAGACTATTAATCTGTCAGTCAGTCTTGACAGTTGATTTAAACATACATTCATAATCCTCCATGTGGTTTTCAGTGGTTGAAACATGCTCATTTACATGTCATTTGTCACACTCGAGATTTTTAAACAAAAGATTATTCCATCAGCGCTAAGATGTTAGGAGATAAAACTGAACTGACTCTTAGATTCCTAAGATGAGGAGCTGACAGCCTAAATGTGAGTCTTTCTAAACTGTTGTCAAGTTAGAAAATCAGTTTTCACTATTAATGCATCAAATTTCCTCTTAAACTGTAACAGAGCTAATTCAAAACCTTGTCATGAGATTGTGGTTGTGACTTAAGACATCAGTGATTGACATGATAGATAATGGATCCAGATTAAGAACACTGTCAGTAATCTGCTCTAAATGTTTTTCTTAATTCTCTCTAGAGCTGATGTAGTGGACACAAAGCTTCATTCATTGACTGGATGGCCTCAATGTTTTTGCTTTAGGAAAAAGAGAGATAAGCTCAGAGTATTAAGTTGGATTTTCTAAATAAGGGTTCATGCGCTAGTTCCAAATCACTTGTTCACATTTTTTTTTAGTTCTTATGCAACAATAATATAAAATATAAATCCTTAAAATGTTTGTAGCTGCCTATAAAATCACAGCAATTTTATTTTCTGTATTGCACATCCTCCCATTACATCATCAGCTGAGCATTAAACTACCCATTTCTAACAAGTCTCATGTGTCCAAAAAATAAATAAATAAATAAAAATTTAAATATAGACCATTCAGTGTACCATATCAAGCTGAGCCTCCTTACCCTTTCTGCTTCCTCAGCTAATTCTTGGAACTGAGCTATTGAGCTCTAGCTCTCTGTAGGAGTGCCCCAAACAGCCCATCAGGGAATACAGGACCACCAAGCAGCTTGTGTTTTTGAGATATGTGGAGCCACATGTCATTCTGCAGTATTGCATGCCATGCCTTTGGACACACTAAGGGAGATGTAGAGAGAGTCAAGATGACTGCCATACCTTTGCTGATGTCTATAGCCTCGGGTAAAGAGCTTAGTGACTGTGTTGAAGACAGGTGAGAATAGCAGCAAAATGTTTTTTATGCCAACTGGGTTGCAAAGTAGTGTATACACTGTAGTGAGGGAGGCAGACTTCATAATGACAGACGGTTGGGTGTTAGCTTTGTATTATTCAGGTTTTGCTCATTATTCTGGGTAAGCACAATGTGTTTATGAGCGGAAAATCCCCGAAGCACTATGCAAATCAGTTTTCAAATGAAGATATAAAACTGTATTACACATGCAACAGTTACACTTTTCAGGATGGTGGAAACTAATGGTAATTAGCAGGATAGCAAAGCATCTTAAGGGTCCTTTATCAGCATCTTTTCACTCCTGCTGGGAAAGGGATCCCTCTTTAGTTGCTTTTCTAGTAGTCCCCAACCCCCACCCAAATGATGGACTTTTACTAGGGAGTTTTCCCTCCCACCTAAATCGTGGACCAAGAGTGTACAGCTTAAGACAAATTTGTAATTTGCCACATTGGGGTTTAATTAAATTTGACTTGACCTGGTTAAAAAGATAACAGTGAAATTGTGTCAGGGAAATTTCTACTCCCTCTCATGCTGGGTGTGACAATCTACAGTACATGACTTTTTCCCCTAGCTTTTATTGCACATTTCATGCCATTTGGGTATTAATCACCACTGGGCATAGCATTTTATATTCTGTCTCCTACCTGTTCCATTGTAATCAGGTTCCCTTCCTATTTTGGTACTTCAAAAGATGACCCATTAGCCTCCTCCTCTGCCATCAGTAATCTAGCCTGTGTTCTCTGAGGGATATACACCAAAATGGGATGGATTTCAGAAAGATTAGGTGTTTTTGGTTTCAATCATCTATCAAGATGCAGGTAATTTTCTTCTTGTAAAGTAGCAATCAATCAGGGGCACTTCTGGTAAATTGAACTGGGTTAGATGGTGAGTGGGGACAAGAAAATGAATGAGGAAAATCTCTATTACAACATAATTTCATATGAATCAACGTAAGGCATTACATCCACATGCTATAGCAGGTGTAACACTGTCTTGGATAACAGGGTATATACTATAGGATTCAAAGCCAACTGATGATGGATCTAAGTGAAGGAGTTGTCTCTTATTTTCTATTAAATTTACAATACTTCTTCACTTCAATTGTGCTTAAATTAGAGCAGAATGTGTTACAGGATGAAAAAAAAAAAAAAAGCTGTACCATTTCGCAAGAGCAGACCAAATGTGAGCATCTAAGCTTATTGCACAAGAGAATTACTTTTGATTTGATCATCACCTTTCTGCACTACTTAATTAGTTCTGGTTGGATCTTGTCTCTCCAGAATATTTTCATCTCCTTTTTAATTCATTGATGAAAGTGTCAATATATTTCATCATAATTAATTTCAGGGCGAATGTAGGAGATCATCCAGTAACTGGAAGGTTTCGTGGTTTGAAAAGTGCTATATAAGAATTAGTCAATTTGATCATTAACAGTTTGTCCCCATGCATTAGTTTTTTTTTTTTTTTAGTTATAATCTTGTTTTTGTTAGAACAAAAGGTCATTGACAAAAACCATGATGAAAATTACTGGTCAACAAAATTAACACTACAGCAGGGAAGTCATATTATCTGTATGATGACCTATCTGACAACCTGTACAATGTCATTTACTGTAGGGACCAGTTCACAGCTTTGTCTTGTAATTCCCCATCATCCACCAATATAAGTGGCATGTGAGAAAGCATAAGTCTAGCAAGTGAAAAGTAACCTGGAGCAAAAACATACCCTAGATATAGTCTCCCTGTTGTCCTCCTTCTCAGTGGTCACTTGCTAAATGCTTTAGCCATTATTGTTTTCCATTTCCACCAACATGACTCGATAGATGATTTTTCTTCTGAATTTTCTTTCATGTCAGCAGGATCCTTTAAAAACTTAATTACTTCATCTTTTTCATTTTACAAATATTTTGCAAGAACATCAGCTGCACAAATCTGAGTCTGTATCTGTTACACACAATCTTGTGAGGGCGCTCACTTCATAAATACCAACGTAATTTTTGTACTTTGTATGTGGGTACAATGTATGAAAAGCTATTTTAATTTGCCCACCAAATTTTTGGTCATATTTGAACAAAGATTTATTTTTGAAAAAATTAAAAGTCCTGAATTAATTACACATTTGTGGACATCCAGGTGTTTAAGCAGTGGCACCTGGTGATTTTCTGTGCTTGCATTTTATTTTGCATTCTACACTCTGCATGGATATTGTCACCCTTCTGCACTCATTAGCTGAAAAATGTTAAAAATTATTACTTTTATAGTTATCATCAAAATATTAGTTGACTGGGATGAGTGATGGAGACATTCTATAGAACATTTATTTTGTTATAGCAATAAAGCATAATGAAAACACTTCACTACACTGCTCAGATATGTGAAAGCGGAACCTACAGCAGCTGGTCTAGCATGCTGGTCACCCTTATCAGCAATGACCATGCACAAACTGTTATGGCTGACTCAGCCAATAGTTACAAACAGAACCAAATTGAACAACATTATTTTTGAGCAAGGAATGAAGTAGCACCTGTGCGGACACGCAACACGTTCATGCTGATTTACAAGTCTGGGGGGGTGAGTTCACTGAGGGAAAGGAGACAGAGGCCAGTCCTGATCATTCAAATTCAAGAGAGTCCACAGATTTTGACACAGAGATGAGAACTGATACAGTGTGCTCACTTGGATTACAGGTTCTCTGGGGGTGGGGCTTACTGGTTTGTTTCCTGGAAGATGATAGCTGTAGAGGAGACGCTAGAGGAATGGACAAGCTCAATAGAGACAGGTTGGACCAGTCTTCAGCCAGCAGGGAAGCACTAGGAATGAGGAAAAATGACAATGGCACAAGGATAATTAGAGTTACCAAGAGGAGCCTGTTTACCATGCTTAGAAGTCAGTCTATCCAGAGGAGACTGGAAACAGAGTGTGAAGGTGATTGGGAGTGGGAAAGTAGAAAACACACCACATCTCCTCCATACTTGCTTCATGCCCTGGAGGATGGGGCTGTGGCTCCCCACACCCTCTAGCAGATCATTACATGAAGGAACCTTTTAAATACAAGCGCGCTCATGCTCACAGGTGTACACACGAGGACTCACACACACAAACTACACCCTTTTTGGCTCCTACCTCAAAGCACACTGTGTGCTGTCGATCTTACGTGTTGCACAATAATGTTTAATATTTAGTATTTACTGTTATATTCCCATATATCATCGTGATGTTGTTTATTATGTTGCTCTTCTTTTCCCCTTCTGCTTGTTTTCTCTTTTTTCTTTCTCAACAGGTGATCCAGGTTATTGATATATGCATTTTTTGTCTGCTTTTTGCTCCTTATCCCGGTCCCTCTTCCCTGCTGTTTTTCTTTCCCTCTTTCTTTCTCCCCTTTTCCCCCAGTCAAGTCTGTCCCATATTTAGCAAGGGAAAATAAAATAAAATAAAATAAACAATAAAAGGTGAATCAAATAGACCATTTCAGCAAGGCTGGGATGGTCCATTTGGTAAAGTAAATCCGTTGGGCATCTTTCTTCGCCTTTAGACAATAATTCTGATGGCAAAAGAGCCAAACGGGACAGGCAAAAAAAAGAAAAAAAGAAAACACCACCCCTAAGGGGGCAACAGGTAGAGAGAGAAGCTCACTGAACAGAAGAGGGAACATTTTCACTTTGGTTTTAACTATGTTCATTTTTAGATTTCAGTGGGTAAGTAGTTCCTTGTCTTGCTTGCCCTGAAGGAATGCTACTACATTTATGAGTACTGCAGTTCATTTAACTTATATTGTTTACATGTAAACTATAACTACAATATCATTAGCTATTAATTTAAACATACATCATCTGTGGCAGAAAACGCTGTATTCTTATGATGTGCAATTAAGACTAGCTATACTATTATTTAGCTAATGAAAAAAAATCTGTAACTTATAAAGTTGTAAATGTTGTTTCCTTAAATAAAGGAAAAGAAGAAAGTAAAGTCATTTTTGTGATTATTTCTAGAGTAGCGCAGTCTCTGATAAGTGTTTGCATGCAAAAAAAATACATTTGCACACATCATTAGCATCAGATGCTCAAGCTCCCCTTAGACAAAATGATCCTGCCAGTAAGCCCTGACCAGTCAGACAAATGCAGCAACACACCATCTCAGGATATTTCCTGGCATCCATGAAATGTTTGGTCAGACATCAATCTTCCTTTTTCCTGCAGAAATGGAGGTCGTGGCTTGTGACATAAGAAACTGCCTGTCTGTGTTCCTAAGATGGAAGTCTAGCCCGATTTCAAGGTAGACTGCCCTGCTAAATTTAGGTGCTGTAATTCATTCATCACCCAGTTAGTGAATGCACCAGATATGCCCATTCTTCTTCCTAGGTGTTAAATCTGTCCTTCAGGGGCTTTGCCCATGACTTTGAAACAGTCTGCTGAACAAGATTTCCTCAACAAATTTGTCTGCCATTGTGTGCCTGTATTGTACTCCATAAAGGTTATCACAGTTGATCTGGCAAAAAGCTCACAATTAGCATGAAACAGACAACAGCATTTCATTTTCTTTTTTACAATCCAAATTTGTAAAAAACTGTTGTAAATCAGCACTGGGATTCAGGAAAAGCTAGGCTAAAGATATTTACGTCGGTGGGTGCCACCCCACACAGACGGCAGTGAGAAATGTGGTCCATTAATATATACATGGGTCAAAAATTAAGGCAGTTGGAGACCATTTGAGCAGGAATCACTGCAACTGAACTATCACTAAAATTCTCCGTACAGTGCTTTGTGCATTCATTAGGCCCTGGTGAAGAGCAGAGATCCTCAGACAAAGAAATTTTCTTCCGTTTTGTGCTCAGCTTGGTCACTCAAGAGTTTTACTTTTTAAACAAAATGAATGTGCGACTCTCATAGACAACATTTTTGCAAATGACATTGAAAATAAGACTGTAAGTGGACTCCTGATTAACGACATAAGTGACCATCTTCCAATTTTTACAATCTATGATAGGAATTACAAGATCAATAAAATGGACAGTAAAAAAGAGTACAGACGAGTAAGAACAGAAGAAAGAATGAATGCATTTAAAAAAGATTTATTGAAGGAAAACTGGGGTGAAGTATATCAGGAGCAGGACGTTAATAGTGCTTATAATAAATTCCTTAGAATATTTACATTACTGTACAATACCAACTGTCCAATAAAGCAATATAGTAGGAAACAGAAATATATGGACTGTCCATGGATAACAAAAGGTCTGCAAAATGCATGTATAAAGAAAAATGCTCTATACAGAGAGTTCTTAAGAACGAGAACTAAAGATGCTGAAATCAGATACAAAAGATATAAAAATAGGTTAACTAATATACTTAGATTTAGTAAAAAGGAATACTATAAGAAGCAATTAGATATAAATAGAAATAATAATAAAAGATTATGGGAAATCCTGAACAGTGTTATAAAATGTGGGACTGGACAAAAGAACTATCCCAAGTATTTCATTTGTAATGACCATGAAGAATACAATATGGATGTTGTGGCAAATAGTCTCAATGAATTCTTTGTAACTGCTGGACCAAATTTAGCAAGAACAATCACTCATCCTGGGAAAGCACAGGAAAAACCCGATACACTGATTGACAGAAATCCATATTCTATGTTTCTCACAGCCGTTGATGAAAATGAAGTTCTTGAAATTGTCAAAAAATGTAAAAACACACAAATCTTTGGATTGTAATGATATTGATATGATAGTGGTTAAAAGAGTCATTGAGGCTATTATAAAACCATTTACATACATCTGTAATTTATCATTTCAAACTGGTCGATTTCCAGACAGAATGAAAATAGCAAAAGTTATACCTCTATACAAATCTGGAAACAAACACCATTTCACAAACTACAGGCCTGTCTCTTTACTACCTCAATTCTCAAAAGTTCTTGAAAAACTGTGTAAAAACAGACTGGAAAAACTTATAGATAAACATAAACTACTCACTGAGAGTCAGTACGGATTCAGATCAAGCAGATCAACATCATCGGCACTATTAGATTCAATAGAATACATCACAAATTCCATAGACAAAAAGCAATATGTGGCTGGGTTATTCATAGACTTGACAAAGGCATTTGACACTATAGATCATGATATATTAATAAGAAAACTGGAACGTTATGGTGTCAGAGGGGTAGTTTTAGATTGGGTCCGGAGTTATTTAAGTGACAGAAAGCAGTTTGTGAAAATAAATGGTGGTTGCTCCTTATGTATGGACATTGCTTGTGGTGTACCCCAAGGGTCAGTTTTGGGTCCAAAATTCTTCAACTTGTACATTAACGACATCTGTAAAGTGTCCAAAGTATTAAAAATGGTTCTCTTTGCTGACGATACAAACATTTTTTGCTCTGGTGATGATCTGCAGAATTTATTGGAGGATATGACTAATGAAATAAGTAAAGTGAAGTTCTGGCTTGATAAAAACAAATTATCATTAAATTTGAATAAATCTAAACTTATGTTATTTGGAAATAGTAGTTTAAATACAAATGCAAAGATTCAAATAAATGGTGTTGATATTGAAAGAGTCAGTGAAAATAAATTTCTGGGGGTAATAATAGATGAAAAACTTAACTGGAGAGCTCACGTAAGATATGTTCATTCCAAAGTATCACGAAGCATTGCAGTACTAAACAAGGCAAAACAGGTATTCGACAGAACATCACTTCATATTCTCTACTGTTCACTGGTTTCACCATACTTAAGCTATTGTGCAGAGGTCTGGGGCAATAACTATAAAACCACATTACATTCACTTTTTACTCTTCAAAAGAAAGCAATTCGAATCATCCACAATGCAGGTTATAGGGAACATACAAACTCACTATTTTTGCAGTCTGAAATATTGAAAATTGACGATATAGTGAAATTCCAAACAGCACAAATTCTATTCAAAGCAAAAAATAAAGAACTGCCAGGTAATATTCAGAGTATGTTTTTTTTGAAAGAAGGAAGTTATAATTTAAGGGGTTTTTGTAACTTCAAAACAATGAAGGTACGTACTACAAGAAAAGGCTTTTGTGTTTCTGTTCATGGAGTGAAACTATGGAACAAACTGAATATGGAATTAAAGCAATGTCCAAACATAAAACTGTTCAAAAAGAGTTATAAAAATATGATCTTCTCGATCTATAAAGAAAAGGAAAATATTTAAATTAAGTGAATGTCTCTATTTAAAAACAAACAAACAAAAAATTCATGATGTGATATTATAGTATATAGTATATCAGAAATCTGTTCACTATTTTTATTACAAATTATATCAGTAAGGAAGCTGACTAAATATTCACTGATAATTTATGGGACAGGGGTGGGATTAAATAAGTGTATACTTCTTCCCACTCCCTTTCAACATGTAAATTAATCAGAATGTTTTTTTGTATGTAATTTGTATAGTATATATTTTTTTTCTCTCATTTCTTTTCTAAATGTACTTGTATATTGTTCACATGTTGAAATAAATTACCAATCAATCAATCAATCAATCAATGTCATGAATGCAGTGAAACAGCCAAGGTTCTTCAATATATTTTAAACTTAGACATTTGTTGATGAATGCAACTCACCCACGTTTTCCATTCATTGCAACTCTATCAGGCTCAGTAAAAGCACACTTCATTTCAATTGTGTGTCCAAGGCATTTGGTCTGGACGGTTTAACCAATTCCTTTTGTTGATGACTGTGTGAAACTTGCATATTGCACAGTTTCACATTCAATGCCAGTTTTCAATGACAAGCACTTCATACATGACCGTGAAAGAGGACCATTTTCCTAGTTTAAGTGGTTGATGCTAACAAATAAGAATGACAACAGGACACTTATGGAAGTCATGTGGGTGACTGCAGCCTGTTGGGAGCTTTAAGAACTGTATCATTTATTCAAGGAGGTAGAAATCTCGGCATTGGCATTTCAACTGTTATTCATTATTTGCTTATAGAAGCTGTGACTCAGTGTGACACATCAGTCTGGATGTGATATGTATACAGTAAAAATATTTAGAAGTTTAAAAGTTTGGGTAGTTTGTAAAGCATTTTCACAATAAGAAACACAAGAAGAGGTTTTTTTTTTTTTTTTTTTAGCAGTATGAATAGACCGAAATAGACAGTATAAAAACTACTATAATGTCAGTGACTGGTTTTGGCCAAGATTTACAAAATTGACTGAATACAGTCATTTTTCTTTATACAGAAAACTGTATAAAGAGGTAAAGATAAAAAGGTAATTTCCGACACTTCTATAGAAGTCTTTTTGTAACCACAGCTACTTCCATCTGGTGCTACTGTAGTACATTCGAATACTGTACTTAAGTGTACATTTTTTGATGATTTTATGTTCTTATTTGGTTCTAAATAAACAAACTAGTAGTTTGTAGTAGTTATAGTTTAAATGTTGTTCCAAAATTCCAAAATTAAGTGCCTGATTTAAAAAAAAAAAAGTCGCAAATGTGGGAAGGAAAAAGAGGACCCAAAGGCAGACACTGGAGAAACGAACTATGGTTTCACAAAAGGCAAGCCGTTTATTATGACTGATTAAACATGAATGCAAAAGAAGGCAAAAAGCAAACAGGATGAAAACTAACCAGAAACCTAAATTGGGAAATGACTAAATAAGCTAACTAAAACTGTGACGAGAGACATGGAACTGAACAGGTACATGTGACCATGGGACTATGAAATAAACTGAATATGAACCTGACCAGTAAGAAGACCGCTGAGACGTGACATGGCTAGACATGAAACCAAACAGACAGCAAGAGATAGAGGACTTAAATACACAGGAGGGTAATGAGGGAAGTGGAAACACCTGCAGAGACACAGCTGACACAAATGAAAATGATGATGCCACAGAAGGTAAAACAAAACACAGAGAACATGGAGACACCTCAGTCTTCAAAATAAAACATGAAACACTGAGAGATGTAGACATGACAACACAAGCTAGATGATTAGAACACAGAACATGCGGAGAGACAAACGCACAGGCATAACTGAAAGTAAAACACTGAGGACTCATAACTAAGGAGACATAGAAAACCATAAGCTAGACTAAAACTCAAGCCAAACTAATAATAATACTAAAACTTAACATCTTTACCGCATAACATAAGAAATCAAAAATACAAAAATACTCAAAATGCTGGCTGATAGACCCACCCCCTGACTCTGTAATGTATACAAGATGTAGACTCCCAATAAGTCTATGATATACAAAACACATTGAACTGCAATATCCCTCAAACTTTTTTCTCTTCTTCATCTACAAAAAGGTCTTGCTCACCTCCTATTTTAATATTGTAGTTCCACCCTGTCTGGTCTCAAGTGCAATCCTTTTTAGTTTTCCTGCTCTGTCATCCTCTATTTCTAGGAAGCTGAATTAAAGGGGTATATAAATACATTAAGGATTTCATTTTCCACTTACAAATGCAAGAATCCTGATTAAGATTTATGATGAGATCTACAATCGCAAGCCCTTAATTGCACTGAAAATGAAAGCAGTATGGTTGGGCTGTGTTAGTGTAGCAGCAATCAATTACTGGGTTCTCCCTGAATAGCATTAATTGATGTGAACACGCCTTCAGCTCTGAGCCCATTATCCAACGATTACGTTGCAGAAAAAAAGAAAAAAAGAGAATTCATTTGAGCGATTTCACACTCCAAAAAACACACTTGCATATTTGGAGGAAAATAAATGATTAAGTGTGTTGCTGAGTAATGATGCACTTCTCAAGTATCCTGTTAATGAGACAGTTTGAGAAGTTAGTCAGTGAATGAAGCTTGTGAAAACATTTTGGGTAAGCTTTTGAGAAGTAATAAAGGACTTGATTACTTAGTGTAGTACATTTTCCCCCTGACCTATGCATGACACTATTTAAATTAAGTGAGAAAAAACATTTGTAATCGAATTTGAGGCCAAACTAAAACATCCACTGAAGCTGACAAAGGCAAAACAAATACCTTAGGCTTGTTAATACACTTGCACGAGAGTCAGTGAGCTTTTGGCAAGGAGAGCACTGGCGGTAACTTCTCATCCCTCTATCCACTGGGCAGACTTTGGCTAACAAGCCATTCAGTGGGTCAGTGGCAGTGATGAAGGAGATGGGCAGCGGCGTACCCTGAGGGGATGCATTAGTCAGTGTTTTAATCGTCGCAACGATAATCATCTGTGGCAGGAACTGCAGGGAGCCAGTTAGGGCCTATTTGCAGCTCAGTCAAAAGTGCACACACTCAGATTAATGATCTTCTGCACGGTGTGAAGGAGCAGTGGTGGTGAGGAGGAGGTGAAGGGGCGGCAAGACCATAACTGCCAAGTTGTCCTTGATAGTGACCACGGAGATGAGTTTGATGGTTTGGATGAATTTGTTAGACTTAAATTATAAATCAATGTATGACAGTTGAGTCTGACCTCACATTTTAAAAGACTGTAAATTAAACAGTTAAAACTGTAATTAATATTTGTGTTTTACATGAAAAGAAAATGTAAAAAATTCAAATGTATATCAAATTCCATTTTCTAGTTTAATTTTAAGTTAATTTCTTGGCCACATGGGGCCATAATCCATCAATAAGGATTTATTAAAGTCTATTTTCAGGGAAAACTGCCTCCTCATTATTTCTAAGCAATTACTCTAATTACCTGTCCATGAAATTTACTACTGTTGCTAATCACTTCTATGCTGTTTAACAAAGCTACTTTTCGAGTCAGTGGCAGACAGTGGTTCCAAATAACATGCACTTTGAAATAAACAAAAAGCAGAGGTTTAATGTCAGAAGTGGAAAAAGTGTTCCAAAAATAATTTGTTTTTATTTAAATACATTTTAAACTTAGTATTTTTTATTTGTGTCCATTACATTTAAGCTAAAGATCTTCTTATGGTCTGAAATTCATTTTTTTTTCTTATTTGTTGAGTCTTGATTCCTGCCTTTATTTCATAGATGGTTTCTTGTTGACCTTGATTTAAATCAACAATCAATGTGGTCAAGGAAAGAATAAGGACTCAAGAAAGGAGAACTATGGTACAGAGAGAATCTGACTGCAATAAATGGTAAATGGCCTGTATTTATATAGCGCCTTACTAGTCCCTAAGGACCCCAAAGCGCTTTACATATCCAGTCATCCACCCATTCACACACTGGTGATGGCAAGCTACATTGTAGCCACAGCCACCCTGGGGCGCACTGACAGAGGCGAGGCTGCCGGACACTGGCGCCACCGGGCCCTCTGACCACCACCAGTAGGCAACGGGTGAAGTGTCTTGCCCAAGGACACAACGACCAAGACTGTCCAAGCCGGGGCTCGACCCGGCAACCTTCCGATTACAAGGCGAACTCCCAACTCTTGAGCCACAATAACACTATGAATAATGTGACGCTAGATGCAAACTATAAGATGGATTACAAAAAGCGTGCTTCTTACTTCACTCAAGTCTGTTCTTACCAATTTTCATGCACGTCATACAAATGAGAACCACCTGTGAAAAATATAATTGTATTACATTTTATTATCTAAAAAAAATTTGCTGGGATCTAAAATTTATTAGCAATGACTGATGCTGGCTTGTCTTAATCCTTTGATAAGTCACTTTTTTTTTAGACAGATTATGTTATGGTCATAATGTCCACAGGTCACCTGGGTGTTTAACGGGCTTTTGTTCAAGGGTTAAGCTATGTCAACAATTCATGGTATCAAATTACATAACTAATTTACAGCATCTGTAGAAGTGGTAATTGGCAGAAATTCCATGCAGAAACAGAAACCCCATTCACACTACTAAATTCAGGCGTTTCAATCACTTCCATGGCTATTCCATGGTGTATAAAATCAAGCAACTGGGCATGCAAACGGCTTAAGAATTCTTAAGAAAGAATAGGTCTCTGGAGGTCAGTATGTAACATAAATTATTACTGAAAGAACATTTAACCCACATTTGAAACTGCTGCTAAATTTAAAAGCTATGTAAATGTGAATTGAAGCTTTCCCACAATGCCTAACAGCTAAGTCTATGTGACAAAACTGGATAAACAGTAACATCTGAATCAGAGTGAATACAGCAATCACACATCCTACAGCCAGAACACTTGGACTCATTTTTGCCTTTACATCTTCTGGATTTGGTTGTTTGGTTTGAGGAAATAAATTGCTTGGTTATGTTTTAGCATTAAAGGTATATGATTTAAAGCACCAAAATTATGTGGATAGGTTCATGGGGTGAGGGGTGCTTTGGTTTAAAATAACCCTTTTATAATGTTAGACGTATGTTAAAAGACAAACTTCTTCCAGCTGCAACACACTTGTCCTACATACCTATGTTTAGTACATTTATGAGTCATTGGTTACCACAGTTACTCATGTAGCCAGCAAATAATTTTAGCTCAATCATAGCATCTACATGTACTTTTGATGTTGACAGAGTCCTTTTTAACTCTTTTGGACTGCACCTCATATTGGAAATATATGATAAATTGTCATAATTATAATTTGAAGCCAATATTTAGTTATGACTAAGCATAAGGATATTATGAGTTGGGAGTAAAACCTCAAATGCTGGAATTTCAGAAAATCTCTTAGCCTTGGAAAGCAAGTGGTCGTGGTCTCTTTCTATCAATTAAATTGGAAGACATTACACTAAATGAAAACGTACCAAAGTAAAGCGATCGCTCTCCTTGCATTGTAGACAATGCTATCATAAATCTCATTGTCTATTTGCATTCATCATTTTCATCACTGCCATCTTGTGGCCATAGTTGGTATTGTTACTAAAAGCCCTGCTTGTTTCATATTTATGGGAAACTGTAGCTGTCTCCATTTCACAAGTATGCCTGTGTCCGGTTAATGACACGGGACAACCACTAGTAATATATTACAGTATATGATGCTGTCCAAAAAAAATGAATAAGCCTTTCTGTAAAAATCACAGCATGCCACAAGTTTAGACACTGTCATGGGTGCTATATTGCTTACACCATGTAGGGAACCATGTAATGTATAAGAGCTATTATTTGCTCTCAAAACAGTGCAAATGATGCAACATTTTTCTGCATTATTGTGTTATTTTGTGGGAATTAATTTTTTCATTAGCCAACTAAATATACTAAAATGATGCTTCTATTCTGACGAGGAACACAGATCCTATCTTGTTGTTACCACGTGGTGCCTTTCAGGTTTGTTTCCAGCCAGGTAAGCAGTTCTTAATGTAATTCATCATTTATCTTCAGCTGCTTTCCTGTAACACAAAGCTTGCCTCTCATGACATGAAGTGGTTCATTTACCACAACTGTATAACTGCTGGCTCCTTTTGCATTTGTAACTTTAGATATTGCCATGCAAGGCTTCCAGCCTATCAAGACTGATTGATTGCAGGCTTGTTAGATTTGTTATGGTTAAACAAATGCTATGCTACAGCTGGGAACCTTTTGAATCACAGTTAAAGTATAGCATATCCATGTTCTGTTCACAAGGTGCGGAATCTAGCTTTTTTCTGCACTTGCGTCTGCAGGTTTAGGAAGTGAAAGTCAAACCTGCAAACTAGAAAGAAGTGAAGGTTGTGTTTGATGGAGGAATGCATGGAGGAATGCAGCTAATCATTATTTTCATTTCATCAGTTAACCTGATAGTAATTTTCTAAATTAATTGTCTGAGCAGTAAAACAAATCTCATGAGAGCAGAACACATTAAATAATCTCAGTATGTTTAATTCCATAGATTAATTTTAAAAAACAACCTTTCTATAATTAAAACCAAGTGATAGCTCATCTTGTTTCATAATGCAAACCTGTTTTCCGAATGTAGGAAAAATGTTGATTGTTGAGCAAGGAATGGTATGTATGCAATGATGAATGTTGCATATCAGAATTCACAGGGAGCAGCTATATTGTGCCTCACTTGGACTCAATCTCATAATATTAAATCCGTCAGGCATAATTGGTTTCCTACCAGATTAAAACATAAAACTGCAGGGAAGACACTGTTCCCTGCTCACCACCATCTGTGCTCTGTGATGTGTCATTGCACCAAGACCTAATGAATTATTAGGTCATTAAGATAATTCGTAATCTACCACCTTTTAACTTTTGATGTGTTAATCAGAATCAGAATCAGAATACTTTATTGATCCCTGGGGGAAATTATTTTTTGTTACAGTGCTCCATTTTAAACCAACATTAAGACAAGACAGACAATACGCTAACTAAGAATAGTACAATATATACATACATACATACATACATACATACATACATACATACATACATACATACATACATACATACATACATACATAAGTCACTTATAAATAAATATTTGGAAAAGAAACATGTGTAGTTGTAGCAGCAAACAGTGTGTTAAGTGGATGCGTTGTACAGGGAGATGGCCACAGGCAGGAATGATTTCCTGTGTCGTTCAGTGGTGCTTTTCGGTAATCTCAGTCTCTCACTGAACGAGCTCCTGTGACTGACCAACATGTCATGGAGTGGGTGGGAGGTGTTATCCAACATTGTCTTTATCTTGGACAGCATCCGCCTCTCCGACACCACCTTGAGGGAGTCCAGCTCCATCCCCACAACATTGCTGGCCTTACGGATCAGTTTATTAAGTCTGTTGGCATCTGCGACCCTCAGCCTGCTCCCCCAGCATGCAACAGCATAGAGGATCGCACTGGCCACCACAGACTCATAGAAAATCCTCAGCATTTTCTGGCAGATGTTGAAGGACCTCAGTCGCCTCAAAAAATAGAGACGACTCTGGCCCTTCCTGTAAAGTGCTGTGGTGTTTTTAGCCCAGTCCAGCTAACTCCATTCACTTCCTATTCTGCACCGTAATTGACCTGTGATACCTGTCACTCTTTTGCCTGCACATTTCCCGTAAATAATACACAAACAAATGATCATCTGGTTACTGTTCCTCTCGAGCTATCAGCCACAGGACAGCTGTGTTTCCCAGTTACAGCCAAAGGCTGGCAGGATCCCCAAAGCACACTTCAAACACTGCTCAGTTATAGAGACAGAAGTCCCCTGCATGATGCATACGTGCTAGTGATCCAAGCTTCAAGACATTTTTTCTTCTGCTGAGGAAATGGCAAGGGTGTTGTTTTCATTCATATTTAGTTGCTGAATATGTGGATAGGGGCACGCTTAAGGTGTGATCGCTATAACTTTCAACATTACCCTATGGTATTATGATCATGGGCTGGTGTCAGTGACTGAAATCTCAAGATTTTCAAATTGGCCTTCAAGGTAACTGTTAGTCATTCATTGTTTTATTGGAAAGATCTAACCTAGTGAACAAACCATGCGCAAACAAAAGTTCTTAGCTATAAAGTTGTTTAAATGTTGCTGCAGGTCTGTGTATTAAACATAAACATATTTTGCTTCTTTAGGACTGTAATAAATCATTGTTTTCCATTTTGATTTTTGGGTAAGTTTACACATAGCCTTGAAAAGGAACCCACATTGCACAGCTATTGTGGGAAAAGTCACTGATTTGTAGATAGGGGCAGAAAGAAGCCACTGAACCACGTCATGAGAGGAAACCGAATCTAACCGAATCCAAACGAGCGTGAGCAGGCAGGTGGGTCGGGAAGGTAAGTATTTGGCCGAAATCTTCAGGAAAAAGCACACCAGCTCAATGGAGACTGGTAAGGGAATCTGGTTTTGTAGATACTCTTCAGCTGCATGGGAAACACTGGACTAGGTGTCTGACCCACATAAAATGTAAGGAATCACGAGAAACGAGACTGACCAGTGCAAGCTATGACAGAGAATCAACAAAAACAGTAATTATAGCAATCTGAACAGTATACTTTCTTGTAGTGAATTCCAAAAAATCTTGGCCACAATGGAAGCAATGGAATTCAGTTTAGCTGTCACAGTCCGGGTGAGTCACCAGTGTTTTTACACCAACTGTTCCTTCCCTTGGGAGGAGCATTCAGTCAGTACACCTGCCACTGTCACCTGTGCAAGATCTGGGCAAATCTGCAGCCAGTATTTAAAACCAGCATTCACATCTCTTCTTCGCCAGTTTGTCAGCTAACCAATTACCTTGGATTCACCATTAACTCTAAGTACAGTTGTATACCTACCTGGACACTGGTCACCCTCTGTAACTCCTCACGCTGCTCCAAGCTCACAGGCTAACCATCCCTCACCTGCCTGCCCTCCTGCCACCCATTTCTCTGGACCATTGGATTCATCAAGTTGGACTCTCTGTACTGACCTGTCACTGGACACTCACCCGGCCTTCTAGACCTCCGCTTGCGCCATACAACTCTGTTTACCACTGTGCCCTGAGGGACTGCTAGCGAGACCCTCCCTGTGTTTGCTTTTGTGTTAATATAATAAAGAGTTTTGAACCTTTATCGTTGCTTTTTGTACCTGCTTCCACATCTGGGTCCACATATGCATACTGGCCCCTGGGCCCCTTAACATTAACCTTCTTTAAAAGGCAACTTAGTTTGACCATTAACAGTTATGAAAGCTCTTACCTTACCATAAGACTCCGTTCATAATAAAGTGACTCAAGGAATATGACAAGTAGTCCATATAACACGATTTATTATAAGCTAAAAAAAAAAACCCCAACAACTAATAAAACAAAAACACCAATGGATGTTGATCTTGACAATATGAGTCAGAGACCTGAATAGTATATCTGGGTAAGTTTTTATAGCCTAAAAGGCTCAGATAGGTTGCACCAGCTGATGATGTTTCAATGCCACAAAATGATCACTGCAGAATAGCCCAGACCTTTTTTGGAGACAATGGGAGGAGCATCACACAGTGTTGGCATCCAAAAATAAAATGGTAAATAAAGACAAATATGTGCTGGAGAACAAGGATATTACTTCTTGTTTATATTATTGCCTTGTGTGGCTTTCAGCTGACTGATAATGTTCATTTATGTCTACTTGCATCCTAATTCACTGTGGTTTTGGTAAGCTGTTTCAAAATGTGTTTACACATTTGAGAATCTCTTGTTCCAGCTGAAAAAAGCATCTGCTCCAGAAAATTTATGCAAACATTTATCTCACCTTTTTCTAATTTGACTTGGGGAGGCAACCAAATTACCACTTGTTTTCCCAGTGCCCTTTCCCTTCATCCTACATTTCCACTTCTCAACCTTGATGACAGATATGTTTTTCTTCACAGGGAGAGAACTGAGTGGGAGGATAGTACCTTTCACAAAGGGGAGCTAAGTCACAAACACCACAGTGACAAGTGTATTCACAAAACATAAGTTGTCAGTGGCTGGACATGTGTTTTCAGTGTCACAGAGAAAAATAACATCCTCTCCAAGGCTTATTGTTTTCTTTTAAGATCTGATGGCTGAGAGGGAAGATTCATGTTCTACTTGAGGACAAAATGGACTAAAGATACTGCTGTTGAAAAGCCAAAAATGAACATGTGTTGTTTTCTGGGGATGAGAAAATACATTTAGTTTTTCCACTTGTCCATAAGTTTGGCTTGTGTTGAGTTGAGATGATGCTGGCACTCCGAAGAAACAGATGCCTTTGATTAGCTGCCATTTCTCCTCTGTGACATCATACAAACATATTCCTGCTTCCTCCCATGGGTGATTGCAGGTCCAATGTTTTTTGTTTTTTTTGCCAGTGATGTGCACAGTGTGTGTGACAGAGAATGATAAACAGGGAGATTAAACACAAAATAGGACAATGAAATTGAGGATGCATGACAGGGGAAAAGTGAAAGATTTCTGTTCCAGGAGGAAGAGACCTTATCTAAAAAAAAAAAGGTTTTATACTTACTCGCAGGAATAAAAATTCAGGTTAGATGGGACTGTGCTGGTCAGGCAGACCGGTCCAGTAGATTAAAGCAAGACATCTGGCTTTGATGCTTCTTCTGCTCTATGGTGACTGAAGTGGAGCCGGATGGTTAAGCTGGATTGTTGTTTTGCCCAGTGCTCAAGTGTCCTCTCATCCCTGGATATAGAAGTAATAGCTCTTCCACGCTTTGGATGCGGAACCAGGGGTCATCTTACAGTCATGTTTTACATAAGGCTGTGGTATCAGGACCTTCAGGATTGATGGTATATATCTATGTGCATGCAGTGTGTGGGACTCATGTAATGGGTGGGCACAGATGGAAGTATTGTAATAGATATTGCCCCCCCTCCATAATCTCATGCATTCTTATCATTGTTATGTTATGCGTTCAGTTCTGTATTACTATTTCTGACACATACTGTGATAACTGGCAATATAGCTAGGATACTCTGATCAATGATGATTCCCACGGGTGGTGCTCACGCAGGCACTGAAACGGGCAGCTTCGGGCTCACGCAGGCACTGAATCGGGCAGCCTTGGGGTCCTGTGTGTTCTACTGCACAGATAGCCTGCAGAGCGCAGCTACGCTGAACTGAAGTGCTTGTGTTTTGTATTTGCAGGTGAGCACAAGTTATGTGTTGATAAACGGAATGATGTTGACGTATGAGAAATGTATTAGAGTATGGTACTGTCATTAATGGAACACAACGCTAATGTCGGAGTTTGTGATTTACATGATGTACCTGAACTGGTGTTAAACGGGATGTCACATCGCAAATGATGTAATGAGGGGATCGAGAGGGTAGTCTCCATGCGCAACAATACTAGTTGGAGGAGCATACGAGTGTGCAGAATATTGTAATATGAACATTGGTGGGAAAATACTGAGTAAATGAGTACTTTGTTAACACGTGTTCAGTAGTTATATGTAAAATGGTCGCGTGTGTTCTACTGCACAGATAGCCTGCAGAGCGCAGCTACGCTGAACTGAAGTGCTTGTGTTTTGTATTTGCAGTTGCAGTTGCAAAAGAGCAAGTAAAGAGAATGATTCTGAACTCATGCACGCCTGGAAGTGTCATTTGTCCAAGTGTGCAACAAATATTGGAGGCACCGCTGGGATTATTAACGCCGTGTCCAGCGTGATGAAAATAAGGAAGGGGCGTGGCTACAGCAACCACGATGGACCTCGAGGAGCTGGCAGAGACTGTGTCCCAGACACTCTGGAACCTACAACTCGACCAACTCAAAGGGGTATGTGCTGAAGCTAAAATCCCTAGTGGAAATGTCACAACAAGACGAGCGTTAATAAGATTAATTACAGAATCGATGGACAAGGTTATTAATGATGAAGAGCAGGATGTTGCGCTCTGCTATCTAAAGAAAATGTTAGAAAGTGTCGACCCAGCGATAGGGAGCTCCAGAAGCACAGAAAGTGGATCAAATCCAACGAGCTCGCCACAGGGGGCTCAGGAAATAAGGGAAGAAGTTGATTTAGCAGAGAGATACGCACAGCTCCAGAGAAACAGCGAAGCACTGCAGGAAGAAATTAGGAGGCTGAGTGGAAGGGTGGAGAGGACACCACCAAATCAACCAACCACCCCACAAAATGTGTTTCTTGTCGCAGCCAACCGCCTTTCGGAAGTGACGATAAGGAGGGAATTCAAAATCTGTGGTCAAATTGGGGAGAAGGGCCAAAAGGACAGACTCTCATACACCAACCTGATGCATCAGATTGACAGAGGTCTGAACAAAGGACACAGTGAAGCGGAGGTTATAGAGGCTGTGGTGAAGTCTGTCAGCCCAGGTTTGAGTCTTAGAGACATGCTTGAGATAAAACGTGACCTCACCCTCCCCCAATTGAAGGCCATATTAAAGGGGCATTTTAAAGAAGATAGCACCACAGATTTGTATCACAGACTAGTGAACGTCACACAAGACAGCCGTGAGTCTCCCCAAAACTTCCTCTTCAGAGCAATTGAGTTAAAAGAGAGGCTGCTGCTTGCATCGGAAGACACGGGGTCCGATGAACAATACAGCCCTGAGCTCATCCAGAAGAAATTCTTGAGGTCGGTCAGTACTGGGCTACTGAGTGACCCTATCAAGTTTCAGCTCAAGCCCTATCTGGATGACCCTCGGGTGACAGATGAAATCCTCATTGATAAGATGAATGAAGCAGCTAGTGTTGAATCAGAAAGACAATTGAAGCAAAAGAAAACTACAGGCAGCAAATCTGTGAAAGTAAATGAACTCCAGACGGAAAGGCCAGCCAGTCAATTGGGTCTGGGTGTAGCCGAAACTAGGTTGGGGACTCAAGAGCAATCAGCTGAAGTGGTGAAATCCAAGAACCGCAGAACACCTGTTGTAGCTGCTTCCCGAGAGTCAGAGCTGCATGAAGCGGTCAGGCTGCTGAGAGAGGAGATGGCTGAATTAAGGAGGAGCATCACCACCCCTCAAGGCCCCACTCGCCCACTAAGAACCAGTGGGAGGAGGGGATGTAAGGCATGCCAGGAGCAGGGAACCAATGAAGGGTGTGAACACAGCTTCAAGTGTGGCCAGCCAGGACACCTCTCCAGAGGCTGTAGAGGGCGAAGGGGGGCAACAGAAAGATCGGAGAGCACTCAAGTGGGAATCCAGACCATCGCCCCTCCCAAATCATTAATTCCCATCCATGCTGAAGCAGATGACAAGTTGCATGAACTGCTTTGGAATCGGATAAGACAGTTGGAGGCAGAATTAGAGCAGAGTGGCAAGGCTAAAGAGACTGTGGGTGCCACGTATGCCAGTCATCTCTCACTACGCTGTCAGGCTAAGCTGAGAGCCCTGATCGGGAAGAAGTGTATGGTGGATTGTTTCTTTGAAGGTGTAGAAACACAAGCATTGTGGGATACAGGCTCACAGGTGACTATCATTAATGAGAACTGGAGGAAGTCCTGCTTTCCACATATCCAACTGAGAAGCACAAGTGAACTCCTAGGTGAGGATGAGGCTCTGGTGGGCAAAGCAGCGAACCAAACACCCATACCCTTCGCAGGTTGGGTTGAGCTAAAATTTAGACTGGGGTCAACTAGAGATCCACAGCCAGAGCTAGTTGTCCCCGTGCTTGTCTCAAAAGAACCAGGAGTAGCAGAGCCACCCATCATTGGCTATAATGTGATTGAGCATTTTGTGAAGGATGGAATGGAGCAGCATCCAGACGTTACACCTGCGGTGGTAAGGGAAGCCTTCTCGATTGATTGTAAGAAAGCGGAAGTGCTAATTAACATCGTGCAGCGCTGCCACAAAAGCGACGAGGAGGGTGTGGTGAAAGTTGGGAGGCAAAAGATAGTGATTCCAGCGGGACAAAGCAGGGAGGTTAAGTGCAGTGTGAGGACAGGTCCCCTTCGCCTGAAACAGGAGGTTCTTTTCGAACCAGAGGACATTTCAAAACTACCAGAGGGGGTTAACCTGAATGAAACTGTCATTGGACTGCAGAGGGGAACCCGGTCCAGGGTGGTTATTCCAGTCACGAATGGCAGCAGCCATGACATCACCCTCCTCCCTCATGCAGTGTTGGGACAGCTACAGCAAGTGAAGGCTATTTACCCAGTAGACGTAAGACCAGTAAGTGCTGAAAACATGGGCAAGTTGACGTGTGCTAGTGAAAACACAGGGAGCACCATCAGCGCCCCAGAACAGCACAAAGGGGAGTATGAAGAGGTGGGCAGATGCAGCCAAGATTTATGGGACCCACCGGTGTCAGTTGATCACCTGACCCCAGACCAGCAGGAGCAGGTGAGAAAAGTCCTGCGTGATGAGTGTGCTGCATTTTCAAAAGATGAGAGCGATGTGGGATGCATCCCCTCCCTGCAGTTAAAGATCAGATTGAATGACACAACCCCAGTAAGACGCACATACATCTCAGTCCCCAAGCCACTCCACAAGGAGGTGAAGGAGTATTTGGAGGACCTGTTGAATAGAGGATGGATTCAGAAATCCCGTTCCCCCTACTCATCGCCCATCGTCTGTGTGCGCAAGAAGGATGGAAGTCTGCGTCTCTGCGTGGATTACCGTGAGTTAAACCGGAAATCCATTCCTGACCGTCACCCCATCCCTCGTGTTCAAGACATGCTAAACAGCCTGACTGGGAGTGCATGGTTCTCAGTGTTGGACCAGGGCAAGGCGTACCACCAGGGTTTCCTGGAGGAGAGTAGCAGACCCCTCACAGCCTTCATCACACCTTGGGGCTTATATGAGTGGGTAAGGATTCCCTTTGGTTTGTCCTCGGCTCCAGCAGAGTTCCAGCGCAGTATGGAAGAGTGCCTGGCAGGCTTGAGGGATGAAATATCTCAGCCATATCTGGATGACAATTTGGTCCACAGCAGATCATTTGTGGAACACCTGCGTGATCTGAGGGAGGTCCTGCGCCGCTACCAAGAGCACGGGGTGAAGCTAACCCCCAAAAAGTGTGAAGTGTTCAAGGACAAGGTGAAATTCTTGGGAAAAATTGTATCCAAAGATGGCTACTGCATGGACCCTGCTGAATTGGCACCAGTGCAAGCACTAAAAAACCGCAAACCTGAGACTGTGGGAGACCTAAGGAAAATGCTAGGTTTCCTGTCATACTACCGCCCCTACATTCCAAACTTCTCACGCACTGCCAAGCCACTATACCAGCTGCTATCGATCGGAAAGAGTCAAGTGATTACTGACAGAAGATCAACGGTAACAAAGCACAAAGGACAGCGGAAAAAAGCAGACCAACGCCACTCAAGCCAGCCAATCACATGGACAGAACAACACCAGGCAGTGCTATGCCAACTGATAGAACACCTGCTGAGTCCACCACTCCTGGCATACCCTGACTTCGAAAGGCCATTTGTGCTGCACTGCGATGCCTCTCAAGAAGGGCTTGGTGCAGTCCTGTACCAGAGACAGCAGGGCCAACTGGTTGTCATTGGGTATGGGTCGAGAACTCTAACAGCTCCAGAAACCAACTACCACCTCCACTCTGGAAAGCTAGAGTTTCTAGCAATGAAGTGGGCAATCTGTGAGAGGTTTCGGGAGTATCTGTACTACGCACCTTCGTTCACAGTGTATACAGATAACAATCCGTTGACCTATGTCCTGACTACAGCGAAGCTAAATGCTACAACACACCGGTGGGTTGCTGAGCTAGCCGATTTTAACTTCTCAATCAAGTATCGGCCGGGAAGGGCTAATGGCGATGCTGATGGTTTATCACGAATGCCGCTAGACATGGAGGAGTACATGCGCACATGCTCGCAGGAAATGAAACCAGAGGTAATCACCCCTGCGACAGAGGTGCTTCAGTTGAAAGCCCATGAAGATGAGCCATGGATGTGTCCAGCTACCATAACCACAGCATGTGCTGATGTAGAGCTTGAACGAGTAATGGCCCCAGTGACACAGATCTCCAAAGAGACACTAAAGAAAGCACAGGAGGATGATCCAGTCATTGGCAGGGTGCGAGAATGTGTTATGACAGGAAAATGGCCCCCTTGGAGAGGAAGAGACAGGGGGGAAGACACTTCCGTTCTAAGCCGGGAAAAGAGTAAGCTGTACCTCGACAAAGATGACATCCTGTACAGGAAATCAGCTGCTCGAGCTCAGCTAGTGTTACCCACAAAATTCCATCAGCTGGTGTACAAGGAGCTCCATGAGGAAATGGGACATCTCGGAGTGGAGCGGACACTCGCCTTGGTCCGTGATCGATTCTATTGGCCACATATGCAAAGACATGTGGAACATTATGTGACTAAGGTGTGCAGTTGCTTGAAACGGAAACGTCCCGGCAAACCAGACAGAGCACCGCTGGTCAACATTGTCACCACATACCCTTTTGAGATGGTCTCAATAGACTTCCTGCATCTGGAGAGTTGTAAAGGAGGATATGAGTACATCCTAGTTGTGATGGATCATTTCACCCGGTTTGCACAGGCATATGCATGCACCAACAAGTCAGCAAGAACAGCGGCAGAAAAGATCTTTGGAGATTTTGTGCTCAAATTTGGATTCCCTGCCCAGTTACACCATGATCAGGGAAGGGAGTTTGAGAACCAGCTGTTTGCCACCCTGGAAAAGTACTGTGGAATCCAGGGGTCACGCACAACACCTTACCATGCAGCGGGGAACGGCCAGGTGGAGAGATTTAATCGGACACTCCTTTCCATGTTGAGGAGCCTGACAGAGGAAGCCAAGGCGGACTGGAAAAACTCCTTGAGCAAAGTGGTGCATGCGTATAACTGCACACGCAGTGAAGCAACAGGATATGCCCCATGTTATCTTCTCTATGGCAGAAACCCCCGCCTACCAGTGGACATCATGTTTGGCCTGGTTCCAGGTGACCAGAGTACTTCTCACAGTGATTACGTCCGTAAGTGGAGAAGTAGGATGCAAGAGGCATACAGACTGGCATCAGAAACAGCCCAGAAAGAGAGGAACAGAGCGAAAAAGCAGTATGATCGGAAGGCTCATGGAGTGGAACTGCAACCGGGATGTCGGGTGCTAGTACGGAACTTCAGAGATCGGGGTGGGCCCGGAAAGCTAAGGTCTTACTGGGAGGAGCAAGTACATGTCGTGTTAGAAAGAAAGCACAAAGATAGCCCTGTCTATGCCGTACAGCCAGAGAGAGGACCAGGGAAAGTGAGAGTTCTGCACAGGAACCTCCTACTGCCCTGTGACTTTCTCCCCGTCCAGGAGGAGAAGCTGGAGAAAAACAAGAATGGGAAGGAGGATGCCAAACAACAAAGAAAAGGAAAGACCCAAGAAAAGCAGCAGGAGAGTGACCACGACAGCGGTTCAGAGGATGAGGGTGACTGGGGAATTATCACCACACAAGCTGCGGAATCACCCACCCAGATCAGGAGTCAGCTGAGGGCAGAGGCAGAGGAGTTCCAGCCAGAAGAAGCTAACGGAGAACTGTCAAGTGGTGGTGTCAGCAGCGAGTGCCTAGACGAGGGTGGAAAAGGTGGACTGGAGTCAAGTGCAGAGGAGGAAGAGGCAGGGCGAAGTGAGCTGTCTGGGGAGGAGAACAGAAGAAGTCAAGGACAGGTGTCGTCATCTGATGAAGAAGACGAGGGAGAGCCCAACTTACAGCCAGTTCCCACAAGAAAGTATCCTTTCCGATGCAGAAATCCACCCAAGACATTCACGTATGACACCTTTGGTCAGCCATCAGTCATAAACAGACACAAGTGATGTCCACAGCTAAGAGGAAAAAACTAAGTTCATTGTCACATGTTGAGTTTACTGTGGTGACAGTTTAAACAGAAAGAGAAGTGTTCACAGTAGCAAATGTTAAAAAGAGCAAATTTGACAGAGCAACAACTGCATGTATTTGTTTAATAGTTCACATGAGTTAAACAGGGAATACCAGAACCAGACTAGCTACACATAGAGAGATACTGGCTTGTATGTGAGATATACAGCAGTAAATGTGTGTCTGTGTAAAAGGTTACATGGTAGAGTGATAGGTCTACACCTTCAGCCGGATACAGAGCACGCCTGAGTGGCGGAGAGACTTTACAGACATTGCCTGGCCAGTAGTGTCTGTTGCTGGTACATGACATGAAGGGGGAGATGTATGTCATGCCAAAGACTGTTACCGGACAGAACGTATCTTGAGAGGCTGACTCCCAGTGAAGCTACTGCTGTAACCTTCTGTTGAAGACATGCATTCTGGAAAAAATCTCTAATGTCAGGATGACATTCATTTTTGGAGGGGAGAGTGTGGGACTCATGTAATGGGTGGGCACAGATGGAAGTATTGTAATAGATATCGCCCCCCCTCCATAATCTCATGCATTCTTATCATTGTTATGTTATGCGTTCAGTTCTGTATTACTATTTCTGACACATACTGTGATAACTGGCAATATAGCTAGGATACTCTGATCAATGATGATTCCCACGGGTGGTGCTCACGCAGGCACTGAAACGGGCAGCTTCGGGCTCACGCAGGCACTGAATCGGGCAGCCTTGGGGTCCTGTGTGTTCTACTGCACAGATAGCCTGCAGAGCGCAGCTACGCTGAACTGAAGTGCTTGTGTTTTGTATTTGCAGGTGAGCACAAGTTATGTGTTGATAAACGGAATGATGTTGACGTATGAGAAATGTATTAGAGTATGGTACTGTCATTAATGGAACACAACGCTAATGTCGGAGTTTGTGATTTACATGATGTACCTGAACTGGTGTTAAACGGGATGTCACATCGCAAATGATGTAATGAGGGGATCGAGAGGGTAGTCTCCATGCGCAACAATACTAGTTGGAGGAGCATACGAGTGTGCAGAATATTGTAATATGAACATTGGTGGGAAAATACTGAGTAAATGAGTACTTTGTTAACACGTGTTCAGTAGTTATATGTAAAATGGTCGCGTGTGTTCTACTGCACAGATAGCCTGCAGAGCGCAGCTACGCTGAACTGAAGTGCTTGTGTTTTGTATTTGCAGTTGCAAAAGAGCAAGTAAAGAGAACGATTCTGAACTCATGCACGCCTGGAAGTGTCATTTGTCCAAGTGTGCAACAAGTGCATTCTTGTGGTGTCACATTGCTTTTTGAGGGACAGGTTGTCAAGTTGCCAGCAACTCATTTGCATAGATTTGAGGTCTAGGCTATGGAAATCAGGCTGCTAAAACTTTGAAACTAGCAGTTTTCAATTTCAAGAAAGACAGACCGAGTCTTTGCAAAATGTGTTATTTGCGTTAACTAAAATACATTTTCCCCACACTGTTCTGTGTCTGAATGGCACAGCAAAAACAGCAAACGTTTGATATTGAATTAATGTAACTATGTTAAACCCATGGTCGTCTAAGAACCTTTAAAAGCTTTAATTATAACAGGAGTAAAATAAAATATTTTTTATATTTATATTTATATTATAATTATTTTATTTTAATCTTCTTCAGATTTCGTCTCTGATTTTTGTGGATGATGTGATTCTGCAACCTTCACTGAATGACAACCTCCAGTTTGGACAGTTTGCAGATGAGTATGAAGTGGCTGGGAAAAGAACTACCAGTGCCCAGTTGGTGTTGGGAATGAGCTGCTGCCCCAAATTTAATTTCTTAAAGTATCCTGTGAGGGAAGTAAAAGATTGACAGAGGAAGTGTTGCAGCACCTGTCTGTTGTCGTAAAGAAATAACTGTTATGAAAACAAAGCTTTTCTGTTTACTGGTTGATCTACATTCCTACCCTCACCTATATCCAAAAGCTGTGTGTATAAACCAAAAGAAAGCTTTCTTTTGGTCAAAAGGGTGTCTGAATGCCCACCAGAGATTGGATTAAGAGCTAGGTTGATTCACGAGGGGTTCAGAGCAGAGTCAGTACTTCTCTACATTAAAAGGAAACATTTGAGATTGTTGGGGCATCTGACTAGAATGCCTCTTAGATGAGGTGTTTTGGGCATGTGAGACTGGGAGGAGCCCCAGGGGCAGAGGAGGACATAAAAGAGAGATTCTATCTCTCAGCTAGTTTTAGTTTTCCTCTTTGTCTATGCTGCCCTCTGCAAGCTGAACCCAGATAAGTGGTATAAAATGGATGGATGGATGAAAACAGTAGAAAAAAAAAACACCCCAGTGATAATGAAAATAAAAGTGCTCTTCACTAAAAAATTCACATATATCAAACGGAAAAGTCAGTAGCCTATAATGTGTTGTTGTAGGTTTGATCCCTGACTTCTTATGTATTAACAAAGAAGGAAGACTTTAAATAATAAAATTTGTTCTTGTGTAGATATGATAAAGTATATTTACATAGCAAAATGAACTGCCTGCAGCAGAGTAATTATTATTATTATTTTTTTTTTTAGAAAAGTTGAAAGTTTCAAATAATTTTTGAAAGCAGCCTTCAGGTGATTTTCTATCATCTATAATGGAAAATAAATGTAAGAAATAAAACAGACATTAAGAGCCAGTGCCTGCATGTTGTAAATGAAGTGCTTTCATGGTTGTATTAAAAATGATTCAGAAATAATGTATCTTATCACATTTAATAAACCTCAGGGGCATAGTGTGCCTTGATTTTTAAGAACACTTTTAGTAGAAAAGGGAAATCTTTCTACATGACAAGTTGACCAATTTATTTAGTTTGTGTTTATTTTTAAGTCATCTTTAGTTTAGAAGATCAATAAATGCATCTACACAAGCACCGAAGATGAATTCTGCTTCTGAAATATCAGTAGTTGATAAATTCATTCTCTCTTGCTGTAGGACAGCATGAGTAATCACACGTTATCTGCATTAGACACATTAATGGCTGATATTTACAGAGAACATCACACAGAAATGTGTCATCATCTAGTCAGGTCTGGGTGATAAAGTCTTATTTATTTTTCTTAGTTAACACCAGCAAAAGTAAGAAAGATAAATCAAGACAGTAAGGTCATAAGCTGGATGTCATGGCATACTTTATACAGACTATTTGCCAATGTTGATTGAGTTACCTGCACATCAATGAAGAACACTTTCACTGACAGGATTAATCACTCTTCTGCTGTTAGCAGTGCTTATTTGTGTGCTGTCTTCTTGCTGCTGATGATGTTGAGGGGCATTAAAGTCTGAGAAAATTAAGGCCATCAACGCATGTGTCATGCAGAGTGGCTGATTGCAGAATTCCCACATCAGGGAGCAAAGTCCATTACCATTAGTTATCCACCGATATGTGCTGCTGAGAGTCACGGATGATGGAAGGAGGGGATGCCGAGGAGGAAAAGGCAAGAGGGGGTGAGATGGAGACAAGCTAGGCAAGACACAACAGAGTGGGAAAAGAGAGTTCAATAGAGCAAGCTAGATTGAAAAGAAAAGGCGCAGACACATACATAGCTTGGGAGGAGACACAGGGGTGAAGAGATAGTGAGGGGAGAAAGTGAGAACAAAAAAGTACTATTGATTGTCGCCTCTGCACCTGCCATACTGAAAGGAAAAAGTACCAGACAAAATGAAATGTCATCATTTGGGAAGAGACTGGCAGGTTCCCTGACTCATCTCCCGCAAGGGCCACTCCGGCTGTCATCCACCATTCCCTCCAACATTCATCAACATTCATCTCCACTTACCTAGAGCGAAATTCATCTGACGGAAGCACATGCAAAAGAAATAATAGTGGACTAACATCAATCACTTCACACACAGGGAAGAAGTCTTTGTGTTCACTTTCCTAGGTGATAAACAACAAGGCTGACTTTCTGGGAGACTAACACTTTCTTTTGTTTATTGTGCTGATGGTCATGCTTCTACTTTGACATGCACAACCTTCACAGCAGTCATATTTAAGGAAGTATTGCCCTTATGCCAAGGCCTGAACCAGAGGGAACAAGAGAAGGTGTGTTTATAAGTCACACACTAATTTTGAAATAGTCAGTGTAGTAAATCAGTTTTACCAGTGGAATGGTTGCATAGCATGACGAGTATAAGCACTGTTGTTATGGTTACCTACAGTTCAATTTTTCCTTATCACGCATCATTAACAGGATGAAAAGCATTCCTTCTAGGTTCTTTCAAGCTGTTTTTCAAATGAACTTTTTTTGTAGCCAATTTTCCATCTCCCGGAAAAAGAAATATATATATGTGTGAGAGAGAGAGAGAGAGAGATTTACACACATGCACACATATATACTGGGAATAGTATATTGTCTGCTGATTTGAAATGAATCTGCGTGGGATGGTCAGTTTTACCAATTTAGACCCATTAGCCAAACCATAAAAATCCAGATGCAGATGCTACAGCTAGACAGATAGATGCTAATAAAAAGCAAACCTTTATTCAAGCTGAAGACAAAGTCCAAATCTCAGAATCTATAAGAAAAGCAGCAATCCAAATATTAGAACTGATTGAGAGCACACACAGAAAACATTAGTGCAACATAACAAGGACAAAGGGAGGCTTTATATACACAAAAGGAAGATTAGGGAAATGGGAACCAGGTGGGTAAACATATAGGTGCAAGCAATCAAGGGATAACAAGATAAAGAAGAACGACCAAATGCAAGACAAGGGACAAAAGACTACCAAAATAAAAATAAGAAAAATGACATAACACATAGATGGAGACTAAACAGGAAGACACAGGGACACAGTAGAGGCTGGATAAACAAAAAGTCCATCCATCCATCCATTTTCTTCTGCTTATTTGGGGCCAGGTACAGCAACCTGCGTGGTACTAATTCTCATACCTGCCATTTCACACTTGTCTGTGAACTGCTCCAGTGTGAGCTGGAGGCCACTGCCTAATGAAGCTAACAGAGCCACACTGTCTGGAATAAGCAGAGATCAGAATCTGAGGCCACGAAGATGCAAGCCTTCTGCTTGTTGTCATGTGCAGTTATGAACACCCTTATGTTTGAAAGTGTTCGTTAGGGACAAATTGTGGTTTGCGCAAGGTTCAGGAACAAAACACCTCTCGGGTTCAGATCAGTGAGGCTATTCCTCCCAATTACACCTCTTCAGGTGTCACTGTTATTGGCATCATGAGTGTTGGAGCCTCCCAATAAGATGCCAGTCTTCAGGTTGAGCACATTTTGATCACCCTACCCAGAAACTCTAAGAAGGCTGGGTATTCTGAACTGTTGTTTGGTGCATAACAGATAACCCATTCTCCAACCTAAAGGCATAGGGAACCAACCCTCTCTTCCACGGGTAAAAACAGAGTGCAGCCCCTCTCCAGGAGACTGGTTTTAAAGCCTAACCTGTGGGCTGAGATGACCCCAACTATAGTTAGCCAGTATCTCTCAAACTCGCACACAGCAACAGGTTCTTTCCCCACCAAAGACGTGACGTTCCATGTCATAATCGTCAGTCTTAGTAGGTATTAGGTATTGGTCCGCCAGGGTCTCTGTCCTGGACTGTCACCCAACACACACTGCACCTGACCCCTGCCGGCAGTGGAGCTTACAGGAGGGCGGGCCCATGTCTCCCTGGCTCCAGGGTGTAGCCTGGGTAACCTTATCCTAAGCAGGGTAACTATTTGCTTCCTCTTGCACTCAAAAGGGTTGTCTGAATCTTTTCCTGGTCCTTTACCCAGGACCAATTTGGCATGGGAGACTCTACCAGGAGGCAAAAGTCCCCTGACAGCATAGCCTGTGGGATCCTTAGGATTCCAGACCCCTCCACCACAATAAGGCAGCGATTCGTGGAGGGGTAAACAACAAAAAAACAAAGAAAATCCTCAAATAAATATAAGCACAGCTATAATCATGAATAGGATGAGAACTCAAACCAAGCAGGGAATAACTTTTATGAGAAAAATACAAAATTCTAAACATCACACCACAAAAAACACAGGTTCTACGGTTCTAGGTTTGACTCTTCTTATTTTAAAAAGATACCATGTTGAAAAAAATGTATCAAAGTATATATGAAAATAACCATACTCCTGATCTATTACCACAGTAAACTCCTTCTGCTTATATACTTGCTTCTCTTACTGCAGCGTGACATTCAATTTAAACATTAGGGCCCCAGAAAAGCAGACTACATTTACTTTTCCAAGTTAATTTTTTAAAACCTGTTTTTAAGGACTTACGGCAAATAATAACTTGCTGATACACCTTACTAACCAACCATTAGTTTTTTAGATCTTCCATATTATCCAAATATGGTCTTATTAAAAAAAACGAAACTAAATCAAAAACAGCTCATCACTTTCCACTGGGAAAAAAAAGACCTTTTACTTTATAAGATAGGCATATTAGTTTTATTATTTGTTCCAACTGTGGATTTCTTGGATGTAGAAACATTTATGACTGTCTAATTTTGTTTAAAACTACACTTAATAGATGCAATCTAAAATGTAAAGGGGCTTGGATTCATAAAAAAGGACTGTTGAACTCCCAACTTAGTGGCCATTATATAAATCTATGTAATACCACTTTGCCTTCTCAGTTTTTGTATTTTATCTTTGCACTTCTCTCTACCTGAAAAGCTCTTTAATTGGATGGCAGTGTTTTCCTCCATCATTTTCAAGGACCTCTACACAATGACACTGGAAAGGAAATAGTGTCTCTTCATTGTCGGAACCAATGCAAATGTCTCCTTTTAATCTCTGCAGGAATGAAAGTGTTTTCACACTGATTCTTGACCCCTTTCGGCTGTCAGATATTTAAGCAAGCTGAGTTTTTGTTTTCACCTGCACAGCTTTCTCTGACAATGTCACGCTGGGATAGGAAGATAAGGAGAGGGAAGGTTGAGGGTATATGGCTCTAACATCCCTCCTGTCTGCTTCACTTGATTTCAATTTGGAATCTACTGGAAACAGGCATTCTTTTCTGGGCTGATATTACCATGTGCAGTTTACTGATATCTTTAATGGAGATGGGTACCTGGCTCATCAGCACTGACTAATTTTGAGTGAGCGTGAGGTTTTATTTAAGAGAACCAGGAAAAATGTACGTGTTTTTTCTTCGACACACTCTAAAGCTATAAAAAAAATGCAAACAGTTGCATCTCCTCATTGACCTGGAGGCTTTACTGCTGGAAATGTCAGAATTGCATGGGCTCATGTTTTTTACAACATTTTTTTATGTTTGGCTCATAACAATATGTTGGTGAAAAAGACAGATTTACATCTCTTTCTTTAATATCACAGATCCTTTACTGCACTTCATTATATTTTTACATGTTTGATTCAGAATCACCAGAGTCAAAAAGAAGGTTTGTATTTAGTTAAAATTTGGCTCAGTTCAGGAATGTGGCCACTCTTCCACATGCCAAAGATGAACATAAAGGTCAAGAAGATACCTCCCTATTATTTCAATGTTTGTTGTACATGGGAAGCTGGAAGTGAGAAAAGCATATCAGCAAGGGACCTGTATTCTTCAGAACAGAGCAGGTATCAGTGGTAATAGATATCGCACTGAGGTTGTTAAACACAATATAACAAGGAAATGCTTGGGTGGAGATGGCTTCCAAAGCGGCTTACACGTGCAGAGCACTTTAGACAAACTTAAGTCACTTTAATATGACTGATCTTTTTTCAAATTCTGGAACATTTTCAGCTTACATATTTGTACCTCTGGAACACACACAGGATCTTCTGCAGTGTCAAAATACTAATTTATGCAATTTATGCAATTTATGTTTGTGTGGGTCACTGATGTCAACCAGATCAGGTCATTTCTGCTAAATTTCCTCTACAGAGGCCTCAGGAGCTCTGTGCTGACCGTTTCACCCTTGGAGAACCTATAACTGTGTGCTTCAGGTTGCTGCCTTTGACGTTGAAAACTGGATGCTTAAACTAAACACTCATCATAAGCAATTTAACCTTTCATTCCTTGAAGTTTTCACACCTCTTGAGATTTACAATATCAAATATCTTGAGCCACTCATATCTTTGTATTTTGACTTTCCTGTTATTTTTAAAAAAGTGGTCCTGAGCAATAGTTCTCAGTTCTCAAGCCTTTTGAAAGTTCTTTATACTTCGTCTTTTTTTCCACTCATTTTCAGTCCAGTCCTTGTCCCTAAACATTTACAGAGGATCTGAGGAAAATTAACAAGTGAAGGAAAGAAACAACGCAACAGACCTAAAAAACTGTCTGCAGCAGATGAACAGTATCTGAAAGTCATGTCAGATACACCAGCGATCTTGCACAGGACCTGAGAGATGCATCTGCAGCAATTTACTGTTTGCTGAAGTGTCATCAGAAATTGTCAGCATGGGCGGGCATCAACAGGGCATTCTTAAGGAAGGGAATTGGGAAGAAAAGGCTGAAATGTGTCAAATTACACAAAAACTGCTCAGTAATGTCTCCAAATCAAAAAAAAAAAAAGTCCATTTCTTTGGAGGAGGTCAGGATAGAGAGACCAGGGATGTCTGGATAGAAACACACAGTGGAATGCTACCGTCATGGACCAGCGTCCGCAGAGTCCGGACCTCAGCTTTATTGAAGCTGCATGGGATCATTTTGACAGACAAACAGAACAAAAGGTAGCCAACATCCAAGGATTTTTGAATATAATTCAAGAAGCCTGGAGAACTATTTCTAAAAACAAATTAAAGAATGCTTGCCTAAGAGAGTTCAGGCTGTGGTGGAGAATAAAGGTGATCATATCAAATATTGACCTTCTAGTCTGTTAGAGGGCTGTTAGTGGGCTCAAGAATTTTACACAGCAATGTATTTCTTGATTTCTGCTGCAACATTTGGCTAATAAGGATATAATTTGGTGTAAATAACATGAAAGCATAGACCCACCTTGCCTTTTATCAGTAGTTGCTGGTGGTGTAATGGCATGGTGAAATTTACTGACACACTTTGGGTTTTTTAGGACCAAATGAACACCATATAAATGCCACAGCCTACCTGAGTATTATTGCTGATCATGTCCATCACTTTATGACCACAGTGTACCCATCTTCTGATGGCTGCTTCCAGTATGATAATAAAGCACCATGTCACAAAGCTCAAATCATTTCAAACTGGTTTACTGAATATGAAAATAAGTTCACTGCACTCAAATGGCCTCCACGGCCATCAGATCTCAATTTAATAAAGCCCCTTTGGGATGTGCTGGAATGGGAATTTCTCATCATAGATTTTCAGCTGACAAATCTGCAGCAACTGTGTGATGCTATCATATGAAAATAATCCAAAGTCTCTGAGGAAGGCACTTCTCAAGGCACAAGAGGGTCCAACTCAATACTCACAAGGTTTACCTAGCAAAATGGTTTTGACTCTGTGTGTGTATATGTGTGTGAAAATATAAATTAAACGCTGCTTTATGGTTCTCTTTAATTGCTTGAAACACACAGCACAGGATGTTTACGCTGCTGAATTTGGGTTTGACATTTACTTAAAGTGTAGGCTGTGTGGTATCAGCCTATACCACATTTCTAGGCTGTTGTTTTCTGATTTCTTGCTATGCTTTGGTATCATTTTCTCAAGTCGCAGATTTTCAAAAGGGTTGGCAGCAGAAATATTCCATAATATGCTTAAGGAAAACATAGTAAAGAGTGCTATTTACAGTTTGAAATTCATTGGTCTGTGCTCTTTGTAATCTTGATCAGTTTCTTCATGGCATTACTTCTGAGCCAGGAGTTCAGCTGGAGGTGATGGTTGTTGACAGGAACAAGGAGTAACACTCTCATTAAAGCCTTTTTGACATCAAGGTGACAGTGCTCGCAAATACTACTGGTCAACTTCCGGTTGATCTTTCAGCACCCGTGTTTTTAACAAGGGTGTCATGTAAAGGTCGTTTCAAACAGAAAGCAGGCAAGAGCCCGAGACTAAACTTCACAAATATTATTATGTAACACTGAACAAAAATATGCAGCACAATGTCTTAGTCATTGCTCTCACTGCTTAGCATTGGCTGTATCAGGGCAAACAGCATTTCATACCTGATTTCAATTAATTTACCTGCAACTCTACATCTCAAATCACACACCCACAGAAGAAATGCAATAATTCTTCATTTTGGCAGGGACCATATCATCTTTGAGAGTCCCCCCTCTCAAAACTACTATAATATTAATAGAATTGTAAGCTATGGACTATTCAACTCATAAAAAAAAAATGCAATTAATAAATTGAGTAAAGCTCTGTAACCATTATATATTTTACTTTATTATTATTAATGACATATTTTAAATTAAGCGTCTTAAAAAATAAAACAAATTAAGTGCAAAAATCTGTGACGTGTATCATTCTGTTTAAGCAGCTGCACTTAGTATCAGTGGTTTACAAATGTATTTATTTGACATTTAGCAAACAAGAGATTCAGAGTTCCCTTGTGAATAAGCGAGCAGCTAAAAGTAGTCCGGGTCTTCGATCTGTTCTCTTCCTTTTTTTAAAATATTAAATACTTGTTTGTGTTTTTGGTTTGTTCACATATTTCTCCTGCGTCTTTTACCCAGTGCCATTGTCACCCACTGTTTTCACATGTGTGATCGTTGTCACCCGTGTCATATTATGTGTCCACTTCCCTGAAATCCTTATCCGTTTGCAAGCCGTCTTATCCTTCCTTTAATTTGTTGCACTTCATGCATGCATTACTTCATCTCTCTCACCACGGATACAAGCCATCAGAGGACTGAAAGTTATTGGGGGCACAAAGCAGTCTGTGCCAATGGTGACAAAGATAAGAGACATGTGTGAGATCATCAACAAAACATAGTAATAATAGACATGAGGATGTTGAAATTGTAACTCCAAAAATGCATTTATTTCATACATGCACTAAAAGCCCGCATAAGGACACTTTAATTCATGTGCTTCTTCATGTTTTTTCATTTGGCTTTGCTGCCGCACTCTATTTATTTGCTGTCATTCCAATTTCTTTGTGATTTCCTTGTATTTACTTCAGGAAAGCCAAAAGCCAAAAAAAAATGTGTGATCAAATTGGCAGAGATGTTTTCTTTATATCCATGAGCTTTGCCTATTGGCTTGAAGTTGCGATGGGAGGCTTTGTCTGACACTTTACAGTTTTTCTTTCACAGGTGCCTTCTGATGATGTGCACAGTGCATGAGGATAATTTAAACATGAGCTTTTGTGACTGTTTCTGTGGCCCTCCATACTGCTGTGCATTATTAAATGAGGGGAAGAATCGAGGTGAGAATTAAGGTAAAACCTCAGACCACAAAATCTTCCAAGCATACTGCCTGTGTTTGTGTGTGTGTTGTATTAAAGTGTATGAATGTGCCATCATTCACGGCACTTGCTCTGGTGGCCACGGAGGGTTAGGGGGTGGAGCTCTGGTCAGCCATTGATAAGGAAGCCCAGTGACAAGAACCGTATGCCACTTGTAGATAAAATAACAGAACAAAGGGAGACAAAAAATAGAGAGGAGACTAAAAAAACACTGATTTTGTAACCGTGGCGACTCTGAATCAAGGTTACAGCGTGCAGGGGCAGACACATTTCCAGACACTGTAACAGGATTAGTTTCACCATAGAGTCTAATGCAGCTTTGTATGTGTTGTAGTTTGTGTGTTTGCCTGTGACTGAGGATGCAAGCATCCCCCAAATGCTCACACAAATAAACACTTGCCGTGGTCAGACCTTTTTTTTAATACTTTTATTAGATCCCAGAGCATGTGTTTACATGCCATTTGCATAAAAAGCAAACAAACAAAACATACTCACACACACAAAAAAAAGAACAAAACCCCCTGTATCATATAAGTGTAAATGCCACATTAACATTCCCTGCCACACATTGATTTAACTCCTTTGGCTTTGCTGGAAACAATCCTGACTGGTGACAAATACGTCTGCAGCATTGAGGCAAATTAGAACAGTCCAGAAGTAATCATAGCACGCCTGGGAAGAAAACTAGACAAATAAATGGGACTGAAGTAGATCTGAGTCTAGCAGAAAGTCCCAAGTTACACCAGCACCTGGAATTTAAGAAACATGTTTATTTGTTCTTTAACACAGAACTTTTGTCACAGTCCCTGTGAAGATATCTGACACTTTTCACTAGTAAAGTGGTCGCAAAAGAGCCTGTCTGAGGCTGGGATGATGTGGAGGAGCAGGTGGTGGAAAGACATGTAGCTTTACAGAGGGATGAAATCCCAGAACTTGAGGGGCAAGAAAAGAATATTCCAAGGAAAACTATTACAAGTCGATACAAGTAAAATATTGATGCATGTTCAAATTTTGACCTAAATGTGATTAGATGAATGGACATGAATGAGACATGCATGATTCACTAACTTAAATCAAAGTTGTTTCTGTTTATGTTAACATACAAACATGGAAGAAAGTGGTTTTTTGGGGGGGGGTTTTGTGGACCCAAGTTTTGGTGTTGTTGAGATTTGGATTCGTGTTATTATAGCTGAGATCAGGATTTCTGTTTTTATTTAATATTATTACTCTTATCATGTTAATCTTCATGTTTTTTCATTTTCCCAGCATTTCCCTGCCTTTGCCTCCCTCTGTCTTGTCTATGTTGTCTTCCTTGTTTACTTTAGTAATTGCTTTTCTTTGTGTGGTGCTATTTCCTTTGCCTTCCCCTGATTTCCTGATTATTTTACCTGCTGTTTGTTGTTTCCTTCTATATTTTGCTCTCACCCGTGTCCTATTTCCTGAAGTCAACCCAGGGTTTACTTAGATAGCCGTGGGAACACCCATGAAAAATATGACCACTCATAACCATGGTTACATACATGACAGCAGAGTAACTGACTTGATAAGGAAAGATAAAACTATAATAGATGTAATCAGGATGAAAGTAAAACAGGTGGAGTATTCATTTCAGTGGCTGGTTTATGCCCGGTCAGGGAGAGGCAGCCTTCTGCTGTAACAGGTTAGGGCTGAGGGATTACTGTATGTGCATATATGTTTATGTCCCAGCACACATACCATTTTGCTTATACTTCCTTTACCACAGCCATGTTTACATTCTTGTTACAGCTGGATGACACTGTGAAAACATCTGTGCTGTGGTTCAGCATCATCGACCCCTTTTCACCAAAGAATTCATCCCACGGTTGTGTATCTCTCTGATGCTTATGATGTGCTCGCAAAGCAAAGATGAGTGATATTGTGCTCATATTGCGTATGTCAACAGCAGCCTTTGGATCATTAATCAAGAATGTTAAAGTATTTCACACTGAGCAGAAAAGCAGACAAAAAGCTTTAAAAGTACGATAAACCTCAACAGATCCAAAGGAAAGCAACTTCATTTAATGCGGAGACACCAGAGGATGGCACCTCTGTAGCATTAAGTCCCCGAAACATATTTTGAAGATAATAAGAAGTGATAGAGATCAAATGAAAAACCTTTAAAGTGTGTAAGGAATGGGGCCAGGCAGTGATTTTCTTCCTCTCCCCAGGTATTTCCAGGCAGCCAGGAGGGCTGATTGAGATTTTCCTCTAGTGATATGGAGGTCCTGTCGGAGAAGAGGTGGAGGAAAGCGCAGGATGTCTTATCTCCTTCGGAAGAACTCCCTATGAAGATATGACTAACTTGCTCTCACACAAGGGCACTGAGTCATTTCAAGAGCAGTTGTTGCCTTTTGCGGCCCAGGAGTGCTTCTTTTACGTGAAAAAAGTTGCCATCTTATTTTCTCCTTGTTTGCGATATCTTCTTATATATGGCAAACACTGTTAAACCCCTTTAAGCTCTCAGTGGGTAGTAGAAGCACACAGGAAAAACTCTGAGACTGTGTGAAAAAAAAAGTCATTTATTTCATTCCAGTGCAGCTGAATCAATGCCCGAGGTTTATGACTGACATCTTTGAATGAACAGAATATGCAGTGGAAAAAGACAGCGTGACTCAGCACAGGAGCCACAAACAACTTCAAAGTTTGGGACTTTCAGCACATTTATTACCAAACTACATGTGTTTCATTGGTAAAACATACATTGATTTGTTAAGTATTTGTTTTCAGAGGTAAACCAAGTTTGCTTTTTTTGTTTTTTTAAAACCTAATTTGAATTTTTCCATGAAAAGAAGAAATTTCCTATTTTAATCACATCTTAACTAGAGTTTTCTGATTAAAGAGCAGAGATTATATACTGCTGGAGCATTCATAAGAATGTCTGTTGTGTGGTATGTTGCTTAAATTAAGTTTTGTTGAGTTCCTGAAGTGCCCATGACTCAAGAGATATGACAGTTTTAAATCCTTAAGCCTAAAAAGAGAAACTTCACATTGTTTGATTAGAAATGGGCTTGTTGAGATGCTTCCCCCCAAGAAAAACTGTAGAATTAGATATTTGAAAAAATGCCAAAAACACTTCATGTTTTCCTAAACACTTGTACCTTTGTGGTTGTAAAAATTATGCAAATGAAGTTGTTATACTCCCACAATATAATTTAGGGAGATCAAATTAGTTAATTGCATCACAGTGTGCTATTTTGATAAAGACATGCTATAATTATACTTCCAGTATTGATTAAGCTGTCAGTTATTTTAAATCATCCAAATGAAGGATGATGCTGAATGTTTGTTACTACTGTCTGGAATGTCTTGATGCATGCTCAATCATCCAGGTAAGTAAATCCCAAAAGGTCTATTCTGTTCATCTGGACGCAGCGTTTACAGTGGGAGAAACATTTCGTCACTCATCCAAGTGACTTCTCAGTCTCAGCTGACTGCAGGTTTCTATAACCTTATAAATAGTACATTTGCACAATAACTGAGCCTAGCCCACTGAATGAACAATGAACAAAGCCCACAGAATGACAATTTGCATATTAATGATCAAGAAATTGACCTCACAGCCCAGTGTTCATTCAGTGGGCTAGCTTCAGTCATTGTGCAACGAACTGTTTATAAGGTTGGGGAAGCCTGCAGTCAGCTGAGACTGAAGAAGTCACTTGGATGAGTGACGAAATGTTTCACACTAAAAACTCTACATCCGAATGAACACAATCAACCTTTTGGGACTGTCTGGAATGAGTTATGCAGGCATACCTTAAATTAATACCTGAAATTCACGTGAGGAGGCAAGTGTGCTATAATTGTGTCATATCTCAAAGTTTAAAGTTTTATATTAGGTCCAAGCACAAAAGCAAATTTTGGGATAGTGGATAATGTTAAAAAAAAGAAAAAACATGAAACACATGTTAGCTCCAAAGCTTCATTTTCCGGATTTCTGGGGTACCAGGTTCATTCTCATCTACAGGTTATAATGCAGGTGCACATTTTACCTGCAATTAATCACATGGCCATTACAGACTGGTTCCTTCAACCGGGGTGGTTCTTCTGTTCTGTTGTTCTGTTTTAATCCAGTTCCAGAGTTCAACTACACTAATACAACATTCACACAGTTTTTGGCCTGATTATAGGGGACCAAAGAATTGCAAGTGGTCAGCAGAAAGTGACTGACCACACAAGTAGTCTGGAGTGTAGATACTGGCATTTGTGGAGCAAAGTACGCAGATGGCTGATGGAGATGAAATGCTGGATAATATGGGTCAGATGACGAAATTAGATCCATGACAGATCAGCTGATGGACTCGGAGAACACAGTCAAAAAAATAATTGGACAAGAGTGGCGAGTTTGTCTAAGGTCAATTCTATAGAGTCAGAAAACAGCGATTTGCCTATTTGTTAATTTTTGGCAAAGAAAATTCATGTTAGTTCTTTATATTCCCTCAGTGTGATATTATCTTTGAGTGTTAAACTGAAAAAGCAGAAAAAAACCCCAAAGAACAATAAATGGTTATATGGAACAAAGTCAATATGAGTGGATTTATAAGTAAGCCAGTCACCATTTGGCAGTTCTTAGAAAAAATACACTGTCTTCCAGGTTTCACTAAATATGGCGACAACAAAAAAGACAGAATGAGAAGGCCACACATTGCACCGGTGACAGCTGATCTATGCTCCCATATAAGTTACTGTTTCTTCTGGAGTGGGATGGGACTCGATCGATCTGTTTCTGTCCTCAGATTGATTTTAATGTTGACTGGCCCTATCAAATTTGCCCTTCACAAGAACAAATTGAGCATGAGTCAACTCATGATTTAGCTGAGTGATTAATTTTTAGAGCTTCTGTCAATTATGGTGAAAACAGAGTAATACTTACCAACATCATTAGAAAAAACAATGTCATGACACTTACCAGGGGTTGAATAGATGAAGGCACCTGCACATAAAGTTAGAGAAAACAGGGACTAGAACATAAAATTAGAATGCAAATCCACTGAGAAGTTAAGGAGGCTTTTAAGCAGTCATGTGCATGACAACATTTCTTGTTTCTCTGAAATTTGACTAATACTATAGCAGGAGTAAGGATTTTGAAAATGGAAAGATGGCTGTAAAACGATAAATATGACCTTAACCTTGAGTAAAATTTGTGTGAAGACCCATTAGGTGAGTACGTTTAAGTTTCAATAAAAGCTAACCAGCACTTTAGGAGGAGTAGTGATTCTTGTGAACTCAGAGGGGACACAAGGATGGACATACAATGGACGCCTTGTCATTGCATAAGCTCATCAGTCCTTTGGCCGGATGAGGTAAAACATACATTGCTGTGTTTCATAAACATAGCTTTAGTATAAGTCTTACTTTGAAAGTCAGTGTTCTTTATTTCTAGTTTGTGTTGCAGCCTTTTCTAGTTTCACTCCTTCTCTGTGGTAGGTGAGTGAATATTTACATTGAATCTGCTAGCGACCAAAGAAATCACAAGGTGGGCTTTGTTGCAGCACTCTCTTTGTAGCCAATTCTACCTAACGACAGCAAGCAACCTTGTGAGCTGGTCGGAAATACAGTTTTTCATAGCGACTCGAGGGAGTTGCTGATTAGTTTCTAGCCCCGTCTGACAGGGGCCTTAATTCATAGTTTTCAAATGACGCCAAAGCTACTGGGACACGTACTGCAGTCCTTTGCCCTCCCACACGGCGGCATTATTTACTCACCCAGATCTAAAATACATGTAGCTGTCCGTAATTTCAATGCTTTCATCCTGTGAAAGCATTGAAATTATGTGAGGGATTCTCCAAAAATGTCACCCAAATAGAGCTACAGGATAAATATTCTGCTGGAGCAGAAGATGGATCACAACAATTTGTAGTTTCTCTTCATATCTTCATTTTTCCTCCATGGATAGATGATGCAAGTAGTCTTGTCTTGAGACAGATTGAAAAAACAACAGTTTTGTCCTGCAGTACTACCACCTGTGCACTACTGAGTCATGATGGAGTAATGTTTAGCCCGCTAGCGTAAGGAGTCGATCACATAACTGAAAGATATGAATTGAGTTCTTTTTAACACTGCATTTGATGACCTGATGGTTAGTAAGTTGGCAGAGACAAAAGAATTCCAATAGCGCACAAACCTTCAATCTTTGCAATTTCAAAAATGTAAAATGTATTTATTTTTCTGTTTTCATTGCAGAGCATTCTTAGTGGAAAATCTCTGCTATCTCTGTTTGTTCAGGAAGAGCAGGGAAACTGAAATTAAAAAGCTCTCAGAGACTCAAATCCATTTCAATGTTCATACCCTAAAGAAACAAGACAGTTACTTGCTGGTGCAGGCTTTCCAACCCAGTGCCACTAAGCAAACTAACTACAATGATAGCTTTCCACTGTGTAGCCAGAAGAAAAGACTGAGATAAGTGGTCTGGATAAGTGGCACAGTATGAGTTTTACTGAATTCTGTTGAATAGGATAGAGAACAGCCAGTTTTTGGCTGTAATATTTGTTCTCTACAAGTGCTCAGTAAGGTAAGTTTTAACGTCATTTCAAGCTTAAGTTTCAAATGTTGATTTTATGCAGCACATATAGTCAAATTTAAAATGTCACAGGCTCTGTTACATCTTTTCATTTGATTCTATCCCTTCGACAGCGTTGTAAGATTGAATATATTGTGACAGTGCGTCTGTTGTACATTAAGGTCAAAGTTATTAATTTTAAAACTTAGCTGAGAACTGAGCAGATTCATTAAGCTTAAGTCTCAATCTGAAATTCATCATCTTGTTATTTTAATTAGGGTCAAAGAGACATCTATGTTTTTTATAATAGGAAAGAACCCTTTCTGAACTGTAAAATAAATGATGTGCGTTTATTATACATTATGTGTGTGTTTGTGTGTGTATTCTTGTGTGATATGTGCACTCCTTTTGGTCAGTGTTCTCTCCACATTAATAATCACTATCACATGCTGAAATGGGATATATATTAAAAGTTTGACTTCAAAAAACATGCAGGATGTACAGAATATTCTTCCACTTAAACAGACATTATTCATTCTGAAAATTTAACTGGATTAACACTGATCACGGCTGTGTTAGCAACTAGTTATATAAGTCAGCTTTAATCCAACCATCAATCTTCTTTCCTCTGATCTGATTTAGGGGTCTTGGAAGGATCATTTGAAAACACAGGTTGAGTGAATAATGGTTCAGTTCCATTAAGTGTCCCAGTATAAAAGCAGAAACTCTTCAAAACAGAATGTGTCTAACATTGTTTTAGTCATTATTTTTTTCCACTATGACAAGTTTAAATATATCCAGTGTCATTTTAGTTTATTTTATAAAACATTTGCTAAAATGTACCATTTTGCTGTCATTTTAATGCATGCATTTCCTATGCAGTGTGATTATATTTTATGCTTATCCAGTTTTTGCTTGAAGGTGCAAATAATGGGAACATATGTCCAATGTACTGATCTATCCACCTCGAGAGTAGCTTGCATGCTGGAGGACATTAGAAGCTGCACAAAGCCCTCTTGTGTCGGTTTATCAGTCTGCCACCACTTAACACCAGGGAGAAAAGAAGAAAAAGACCTAATGTAGCTGAGCATCCCTTGATGGTTTTTTAAGATGCAATGTTTTCAAAGGATGTATGAATAATCAAGATGTTGATGTTGATGACAATGTGTTCGGGCAATTTGAATTTTCTTGCTCCCCTAATAATCCTGTGAGGTTAACAATAAAATTTATTTCTGCCTTCAATCTTGTTTAGTAAATTAAAAATGTGCATGTTAAATAATTTAAAACTTTGTGTTTACCAATTTTAGCTTCTCATTTTATTTCCCCAAGAGAGACTGAGCTGGATTTATTATTATTATTATTATTATTATTTTTATGTAATATGCCCTTCCTGATGAAATCCTCTTATTTGTCTGACCTTGGGCCAAGCACTGGCAGCATGCTAACTTGTGAACCCTCCATCCTCTCCACACACACACATGCATACATAAACTATGGAAATATTAAATTTTGCCCTTATAAATCAAGGATTTTTATGTTGCTATCTAAGGAATGCTGAGTAAATTAAATGAAGAGAACGCAGGTGATAGCTGAAACCTTTGTGCTTCCATGGTGTAAGAGTTACCACATTCACCAAACACTTGCAAAGAAACACAATCTCAACTTTGTGCAGTGGGGTCACAAGCTAGTGCACTACTGCTGCTAGCATTGGGATCTAACTAATTAGCATTAGCATTTGTTGTAAAAATCAGTTCCAAACCAAATATAATAAAAAAATCTGATATTTTTAAGGTAAGTAAACAATAGTAATAGTAAAACTATAATGTTATTGTAAACCTGATTTGTATTGTTATTAGGTGAACAATAAGATCAAGTTTCCACAAATCTTTTGTAAATGTGCACGTCTGCGTAAATTCAACAACAGTCATGTTGCCTTGATATTTTGAGTTTTCTCAACTTTTCCTTTTACAATGCATTTCTTTTAGTCTTTTGGCGTTATTCACTTCCATACATTAAGGACTATCTTGAAAGCACCCTCCACATAAATTGCAGCCATTTTCAGTAATATGGGATTAAAAGTAAAAGGAGCTCTCTGTGGACTGACTCAGATATTTCATATTTAAGTGTCTCCCTGGAGAGATTTACACACATAACACCACCAGCAGTGTTTTTAACATAAGATATTTTATTTCTCTTATTTTATTACTAGACAAACCCCTGCTGCAAAATAACAATATTGCCATCCCTCCATATATACCATACATCTACTATTAAACTGAGGCTCAGTAATATTTCTCAAAACCCAGTGTTAATTTCCTTGTTAGTGACGACCCCTTGACCTTTCAGGAAGCAAGATAAATCTTCCACCACAGACTGTAGCAGGAATTTAGGCCTCACACCTACACCCACAGTCACAGTTACAGGTGTATGCAGTAAATACTGCACGTAATATATATACAGGATATCTTATGGCTCCTCATATCAGCCAATCTTCTCATTTCCAAGAAATACTTTACGACTGCCAAGAAATAATAGATATGGCCCCTGTGTTAATTGCATTTTGAGATTCAGAATTATACAGCAGTTGGAGTCTGAATTAAGTCATATCCAAGCAGCTACTGTGACGATTCCTTGTGAATATTAAAAGGTAGAGTTGTATAATGTGGGACACAAATGTGATGCATACGGCTGGCAAATCTAGGATTGGGGGAGATGGATGGTTGATGGTGTACATGCAAATATATTTGCCTAATCTCTGCCTGACTATCCTGACTATAAAAAAGTGGGCAGTGTTGAAAATGCAGGTTAAATCAGCTGGAATGATTTTCTTAGAGTTTTAAATGTGATCTGCTGTCATCTTCTTTTCACTGAATAAAGCTGTGGAAGATTCCCTTGGCTGCAATCATGGCAATTCCACCCAGGCTATATTTCCCCGTTTAGTTCATCAAACTCTGCCTGGATGCAGCGCAGAGGTTTGACACAAGCTTTCAGGAATTATTTAAGTCATCGCTGTGTTTTATCAGTCACAAAACATACGTTTGTTTATGCATAAATGTAAGAAAAAAGATAAAACCATGAAATGCAAATATGAACAAAAATGCTTGTAGTATTGAATATAAAGCAGTCTGTAATGGCAGGTCACCAAAAGGGTTTTAGGGACTACAAAGGCTTTTGTGCTGGTGGGCACAGGATGTTGGAATTAAAGGAAAGTTGAACCTGAAACAGCGTAGTTCATAAAATGTTAAATAATCAGGCTCCAGAGTCATTTGCCACCTGTCCACCCTGCTTCCTCAAACACGTGACCGAAGGAAGCGCTGCATAGCAAACTGGGAAATGCTTATTTTCCATTATCTGGGATTTACACTGGGACAACAATGAAGTGCCGCTGCCAATTCAATGAGCCCCAAGCCAAGAAAATGTCACGGTGATGGTTCAAGGCACAACCAAATGAGAGGATTTCAAAACATGAATAACCTTGTTTCTGAGAAGTTATAAGCAATGCAAAGTTGGCAGAACATAGTAAACAGTTAAGTGGGCTGTTTATAAGATGATCCAGAAAGTCATCACACATTATTTTAAGCATTGCACATACAGGTTGGTAACATTTGGTTCAGATATTTAGCCTTCTGGTGAGTTTGTGGCCTTAAAACAAAACATAAGTAAAGTTACTCATTCATAAAAATGACTTTTATGTTTGCAGAATGCATATAGCTATGTTAGAGAACAAACAAACCAAATAAATGGACTAGTCAAAAACAATGCACCTGAATTGCAAATCAAGGAACTTTAGTTAATCAACATAGATTATATTAATGTAAGTATTTTCAGAACAATTTGTTATGCATTTACCAGAATAGCAAGCAGGCCAACACATCCCAACATATCAGCTAAATTTGTCCCATGATTACAATCTTGCAAACAAAACAAAACTGGTTGATTTGGTTCACAAAACAAATGAAACAGTCATTCTTGTGTGGCTTATATACAGTATGTACGTTAGGTGTTCATTCATGCAAAATAATTCTAGAAAACTAGAGCAGTGACTGAAAAACTGTGAGAGATTTAAATGATAAGAAAAATGGTAAAAAATGGTACCAAAGAAAATTCATTAAACTTTCATAAGAAAAGGGAAAGCCAAAAGAACAAGAAATAAATCATGATGACTGGGTTGGTTAATGCAGGTAGATTTATCTACTGCTTGATATAAAGGGTACACATTTTTCTCTGCAGTCAGCAAGTCACAAAGCTAAACTCACAATGTAGAAATATCATAATATGGAAAAAATATAGCCATTCCATTGCTGCTTGAAGATGCAGCCCAATAAAAACTAATAAATGAATAAATAAATAAATAAATAAATAAAATGTTTCCAGCATCAGTTAAAGAAGAAAGCTAAAGAAAGAAGAAAACATCAACAATATACACAAATAGGTGTGTAATTCCACCACTGTGGAATAAGTCATTTTACTTTGCTTTTAGTCACTATTGAGGATACCTTGATAGTTTTCAATTAAACACACACACACACACACACACACATAAACATGGTCATATTTTCATATAATTGCCTTTCAGCATGTCTCTTAGACGATTGACGCTAGATTAAACGGTCTGAAGCATTAATTTCTGCCTTGTTGTGCAAGAACAGACAGAGCCAGGAACTCCCATCATAAACAAAGTGTTTAATGAATAGTAGATAATGCAGCATGGTATCCTGTAAAATTGCACACTACGTGAGATAATCCATGTATTGGTGGCCTCAAAGACAAGGCCGTAGGCTCCAGGCAAATGATTACATTCATGATCTTAAAAAACTCAGATCACTTTCAAGGGACAAATGTATCACCTTAAAAATGTTTGCTTTTCTTCTCTGCGTGAAGCCAGGACAATTACTGGGAACAGAACACTTCAAAGCCATTTTGTTCACCACAGTTGGGGGTTCGCTTTGAGGATATACTGCTACCTGCACTACACATAATACAGAGACCATTAGGGTTTGCAATAAAGAAGATACACTGTCTTTCACATCACTGGCTCACTGGCCAAATAGAAGGAGAAAAAAAGAAGCACATCACCAGCTTGCTGGCTTCGTAGCTGCAGTCTGTGTTTCTGATTTTGTTCGAGATCTGCAACATTGCAGTGTTTCTCTACAGAAACCTTTGTTTGCTCTCACTCCCAACTGAAATAAGAGTGGTGTAATGAGTTCGTTTTTTAAGAAGCACCTGCTAAAATATGTCTTACATCTGTAAAAATAATGCAATTGTATATATGCATGTAACTGTGTACTAACATATCCAGGTCACACCATGCGCTTGTTAGTAAAACAAATAAACCAAAACAATTGTTGTGCGTTTAACTTGTACTCCCGCATCTCCAGTTACCTCCATGGATTTCACCTTCCACAGTTCATGTTCCTATGATCTCGTGTGTTTAACCTTATAGTTCTTTTGACGTCTCGCAGTTCATGTCTTACCATCTGTATATAGTCACTGTCTGCCACAGTTATAGTTCAGTAGCTCTTGGTTCAATTGTGTTAAGTCCTGTGCATATCACTGTTCACCTTCACTGTAAATAAATATCATGTTTCACTATTCTGTGCCTCTGTCTTGGGTCTGCTATTCAGTCCATTCCCGTTGTTCAGACTGCTTCGCTGTGACAAAACTAGAACTAGAAAACAGAAAATTGATTATTATTTTTATTAGGTCAGTGATCAGAAGCAATGCTGATTTTGATGCATTTTTATTTTTAATAATTACTTGGATATATTCCTATAGAACATGAGATAAATATTATCATAGTTCTATTATTGCAGCACCTTGAGGTTGTGATTTGACACTGTTGTTGTGATTTGGAGCTACATAAATGAATTTGAATTGAGTGAATAACAAGTTTTTTTTATCACTAATAATAATAATAATAATTTTATAATTATATAATCTAATTATAAAAAGAGAATTATTATTAAATGTAAGTTATGTTCATCTTGTACATCTTGCCTTTTTATCTTAGTGGTTGATAAGTGGATTTTGAATGTTTACCTGTTTCTCACGGACACCCTGGTGATCATCATGCAAAATTCTTGCCTTTTTTGGCTGTTGGGAGCAGCTTAGGGCTTTGGCATGTGGACCACAGGATTCAACTGCCAATTTTTAATGAGTAGTGGACGATGCCCTCTACCACCTGAGAAAATGCAGTGTACTCTGAAAAAGTGGAAATTTATCAGACAGAGAGAGACTGTCATGGTGCAAATTTTTTTCTTTCTTTTTTTTTTTTTTCTTTTTAGTTTATTCTTCCCTTACATGACGAAGATATTTTAAGTTCAACTTTTGTACGGTCTAGTCATGAATTCAGCTCCTTTATTGTCTCTGAGTATATTTGTATTTCTTTTTTTTGGGGGGGGGGGTTGTTTTTGTCTCTTAGGTTCCTTTTGTATCTTTGTCTTGTCCATGATGAGAGTTAGTCATGCCCTCTAGTTATTTATCTGTATCCTCAGTCATGTCTCTGTTTATTCTCTCCCTCTGTCTCTTGTGTCTCCAGCTCCCCGGCACTTGGTCATGTCTGGCTATTGTGTGCTTGGTATTCTCTTCCTGTGCCAAGTTTGTGCGTTTTGCATCCTTGACTCTGTCTTTGTGCTGTGTTTCCTGTTTTACTTGAGTAGTCCTTGTCTTTATGTCTAGTTTGCTCCAGCTGTGTTCCCATGTATCTCTACTTTCCCTGATCATGCTCATATTTATATGTTGTGTCAGTTCCCCTTTGTCCCTTGTCGGAGCGTTTGTTCACCTACCCCTGTGTCCACATCTTTCTAGTGTTCCAGGTTTCTACTGTTTAGTTTTCCAGTTTAAATTTCTAATTTAGTTTCTCATCTAGTTTTGTCACCCTTGCATTATTTTGTCTACAACCTAAATAAACAGCCTCTGCTGTTTTGCTCTGAAGCATTATGTTTTCTTTGTTTATTTGTCTCTTAAGCAGTCTCTGATGGAAGCAGTTATTTATCAATGAAATGCCACTTGACAACATACTTAACTTAAATCTATAAATGCAAGCCAGCTATTAGCATTTCATATATTAAATAGGACCAAACCAAGAATTAAGGAACTGAATACATTTATGCTACATGCTAAAACTAGCTGTCATTTTACAGTAAGTGGGGGACTGGAATAATTATCTTACTTTTCAAGAAATGAACACACACTTAAACAAAAGCTGCATCTCTGAGAGTAATGATATAGTATGAATGTTGAATATTTGAACACCAGGCAATTAGAGCACTTTATAATTAGGGATGGGAACTGAGAACCTTTTCTATACATGAACTGATTTCTAGTAGTCAAATTCCTTGGAATCGCTAGTCTGCTTGCCTGTCAATCCCGCTCATCAATTCTTGCACTTGCGCTACAGTCACCTATATAATCAACAATAATAAGGCAGTTTACAGCGCGGATATGGACTTACTTTTTTATTTCACAAAGGACAAGAGCTTTATAGAAAAGTGCAAACTGAACCCAGGACAAAAACATTGCATTATGGTACTAACACGATTTTTAGTAACTGGACTAACTGTGTCCACTTTCTGAGATCCATGCTGAGAGTCTGAGACAAGACTATTTACTTATATGCACACTATTCTCACATATGTGAAGAACAGGCACCCTGCAAGCTTTCTGTATCTGTATTTAGACTTCAAATGTTTAATTATCCATGAAGATAAAAATGAGCAGATCAAGCAGAAGATTAGCCTGTCAAAAAAGATAGCAGTTATTTCTGCACATTGGTATTATATGAAAGGTTTTGCATATTTAAAAAGTATTGGATATTTGTTTGGCAGTAGTGACAAAGAAGTATAATAATTGGTATGGTACCTACACCTTCAGACTGTAATTGATGCAACCTGCACCCATGAAGTAGTGAGTGAGGGTGCAAAGGCTTCAACTTGTATATGATGGAAAAAACAAGACTTTGAAACTAGGGTCCATCTTACTGTTTGTCCTATATTATTCCTGTATGTAGAATTTACGCTGTAATTGACACAAAACGTCTGCCAGCCGCTCCTCCTCTGGGATTCAGAGGCGATCTCTCTGTGTCGATACACTAGCGATTAGCTCAGTTTGTTGATCCATGTGTTCAGAGAATAAATTCCCAATTCTTCTGTCAAACAGATGAAACACGTATACGAGGTGGCCATCTGTCCATTCACAACTGTGCAAAAAAGTCAAAGTCACATTTGGTTTTTTTTTAATGGGCATTTTTCCATTTTCACAGCATAATCTTCATGTGCACTGTGTAAAGATTTCACCAAAATTCACGCACCTATAAAAACCCCACTCAGTAGAAGCTAATTAGCAAAGTCGTCAACATAAGATTCTCGGTATTGATGAATTTTACATACACAAAATGATAAAGAACTGCTAACAGCAGTAATATTGTCAGTGCTGTGATATTCTGATGTGTTATTTGTTGTTTTAATTTATCCTGGAGTCAAATTTTTGAGTCTCTTTTAAGTAATGCATTTTTCCGGATTTCTTTGCTGATATTTTTTTTCTCTCTATTAAAATGAAACTACCATAAAAGTAAAGACGTTTCTTTTTAAGTGAGCAAACTTACAAATTCAGCAGAGGATTTAATAATTGCTTTGCCCACTGTATCTGATGTGGAGAAGATGACCCCATACACCTTTTGCCTGTTCTGATACTATAGCTGTTCTCTGCTGATACTGACTGATAGGTTTGTAGATTAAACCTATTCGCTGGAACGTTCAGGACAATTTACTACACAGCAAAATCAAGACGCAAGTAGGCAAACTTCTTGGTGTTCCTCATGCATGAGGGAGGCCTGCCTGGAGCCAAGTGTCATTCCACCCACTTGACCTCCGTCAGACTCTCAGCCAGGTTCCCCATAGCACTCTTTTTATTGTGGTGACATGAATATGCATAGGTTCATTAACATATGACGTTTCATATAGGCACACATGTGGACAAAGAATACTGTGTAAGTGTGTGTGTGGTGTGTGTGTGGGGGGGGGGGGGTCAAGATGTGACCCCGTGAAGACTCCCCAAAGCTGGTGCCAGGAGTCTAGCGGTCCATCTAAACAAAAGGCTCTTGTACTTAACCAGATATACGTGTGTTTGCTATACCATATACCAGCAAGAGAAGATACACCTCTCCTAGGAGGTGTGTGATCTATGCCAGAACACTCTGAAGCAGAGTGAACACACTCCCCTCTTCATGCTACACAGAGTTGTTACAGACCTCCTAGGATGAGACATTCTTTCAATATGCTACATTTCACTGTGTGTTATACTTGTATAACTATGCATGTGACAAATAATAAAGAACCTTGAACCTTGAACCTTGCCATCAACTATATACTTCTAAACACAAATGATTACATGTTTCTTAATACAAATGACAATAATAAAATATAAACCCATCACTGACCACCAGTCCAAATTCCTGATCACATTGTATATGATGATCTCCTCCAGCTGGCAGGAACCTCATGTGTGAGAGCAAACGAGGCTTTGCTTGTTGGTAATTTCTGAAGCTATAGTCTTATGATAATGTTACATGTGGACAAGGTAAGTACTGATGGCCACAGAAAGACACCTTGAAGATTATTCACATCACAAGTTTTGTACAACAAAACACATGGAAACATTCGCATGCATGTAGTTACACACACACACACACACACACACACACACACATACGGGTCTATGTGGTATGGCGGGACTATACTACGTCAATCCGCCCGGTGGTGGTTTAAGTGGACTACCCTTTTGAAAGGACTTAGAGCCAAGGGAGCGAGGTTAAAGTGTTCGAAAAAATCTGAAAAAAATTTGGGTCACTTCAGACCTCATACACTCCCTATAGAAGTCTAGATACACTGATACACACCAACCAGACTCTATTGTGTTTTCTGGAGACATTGTCCACTTGACAACAATGTGTTTTATGAGGTCCAAAAAAAACAATATTGGGTCTTTAAAGGGACAATGATGTAATATGTAAATAGCTCATCATTACCATGAATACACATCTGACAGGACACAGGATTACTGGAACATCATTTTATTAGTGTTCTTGGATCTGAACATTAATTTTAACCATAAATAAAAAAAGAAATCTATGGACAAAAATGCCCACGCTTCCCACAGAAATATAAAAATATAGAAAACAGAAAAATTAAAAACATTTAAAATGAATTTTAATAGTTTAAAGGTAAATATTAAGGGGAGAAAATATGCATTTATAATTTTTTATTTTAAATATAACCCGTCAAAAAAAACCCTAAATAAATTAAATGTAAAAATTATGAAATACAAACTACTTCTGTATTTAACAAGAACTTTTTTTTCTTTAAACAGAACATCAGTGTTAACAACAATTGGCAATCTGACCAAGATGTAAAACCACAGCTCTCTAAACAGTTATTTTAGTTCATTTTTTTCTGCCTTTTTGCAGTTAATCCTCTGTTTCTTACAAAATCTCTTATGTTTTGAACTGTTCTTCCTGCCAACACCGGATCTTCTACCAATTTGCAATGACTGCATTCATTTTTGGTGGCTAGTTTCCCTTCGTTTATGTGGTCTTTAAAATGCCTCATCACTGCAGCAACCTCAGCCTTGGACCACATGTTTTTGGGAGCTCTTCGGGAATTGTGGGATTGAGCAGCATTTTTCTCTGGAAGATATATAAAGTAGTAGTAGTTAAAACAAACAAAAAACCAAACAAAAAAAACAAAAAACATTTGGTGGTTAAAAGAATGGATGCTACCCTGTACTAACTTCTGAAATGTGTTGCTACCATCAATATCAAAACGAGCTAAAATTCTCTTTGAAAATTTATCAAATTTCTAAAATGAGACATTTAGTGTTCCGCTGTGAATAAAAGACTGAATAAAAAGTTGAATAAAAGTCTCTTGATGCATGCTCAATCATCCAGGTAAGTAAATCCCAAAACGTTGATTCTGTTAATCTGGACGTAGCGTTTTCAGTGGGAGAAACATTTTGTCACTCATCCAAGTGACTTTTTGCCACCACTCTGCAGTTTGCCATATGTTGCAAAGTGATGAAACAATAATAAGCTTAGAGAACCAACTGCACCCCTTACCTTCAGAGGGAGCAGCAGTCTCACTTGCTGCAGGCATTGTGAGTGGTCCTTCATCTGCTGATTACACAATTTGATTAAGTTTTAATATTTGTAACAAACATTTTATCCACAGAAACCAAGCTAGTGGTAACTTACCACAATCTACAGTGTCTTGGAGCTGCGCTGTGTTTGTGGAATCAGCTACTGCATGTACAGGCTCACTGGTGCCACACGCCAACATTGTGAGTGCTGTGTCATCATCATCTGATTCACTCTCACTGTCCTTTGTTTCAGCATCACTTAATGCAATTTCATCTGAGAAATTGTGGGAAAACCCCCCCAAAAAACCAAACACAAACCCCCCAAAAACCTCACATTAACAACGAGATATGACAAAATACAGAACAAATACTGGAAATTATAGTACATAGTTTTACTATTTAAGGCCACCACTCTGCAGTTTGCCAAATGTTGCAAAGTGATGAAACAATAGACTTCAAGAACCTTAAATCATGGACATTTAACAGAATGGTCTGTGCTTTTAGGTTTTAATTCTGTTGATAAAGCATAATATTCAACTACTGCCCTAATATTTGCTCCTTTCAATACAAACCTTCTATTTTGATCTCATCCAGTGATTTCCCCTGGATCTGGGAAAGTTGTCCTTTTTCCAGTGTTAAAAGCAGTTTGGAAATCTTGGCCAGCTGTGTTGTGGGAACTGGTAATCTGTAGAATTCGCGGTGAACGCGGATATCATGACCCAGGAAATCTGCAACCTGATCAAGTTCGTTGTTTTTCAAATTAAGGACTTGTGAGAGTGTGGCAACATGTTTTCTGAGCTGTGTCGATCTTAGATACTCAGGCTGCTTTGCTCCACACTGGTGTGCATGAACACGCAAGGAGTCCATTCCTCTGTAATGACTCATTGATCGGGGTCTTGCAAAGAGGTAGATATTAGTGGCACAAATACCACAGTCAGGCCTCCTACTAACCAGTAGTGACAGAGCATCCAGCATGCTTGGTGTTAGCAGAACTGGAACATTTCTGTCCCTTTTTCCCATTATTTCTATTCTACAGAAATAGTTACAGAGTCTCTGTTCCATTTCTGAGAGCCCCATGGCAACATCTGTGTGGAGTGCTGTTTTGTCTCTTTCAAGAAAACTTTTGAGGCGCATCTTTGAAACCTCTCCAGAACGTCTTCGGTTGAACACAATGATTTGTGAGAGTGTAACTTGTGCAAGTTGGGCATAATTCTGAGCTGTGGCTTCGTTCTCCAAGCTGCAAAAGGCACTTTCTGCAGATTTTTGAAGGTAGTGATGGAGAATCCGAACATCTTCTGTAAAGGGCAATGTTGATGGCTTGTTAAACTTTGCCTCACTCAATGTGTTCAAGGCACGGTGAGACACCATCTCAGACCATTTGGAGACATACAACTTCTTGAACGCATCAGTGGACTTGATTAGGGCTTCATCCTCTGTCATGAGGGCACGACAATGGATAATGTCAGACATTTTATGCAGTGTATGTCCCAGTTTCAGCGCAAGGCTTGGAGTTTTGTATGACAGTGTCTCTTCATCAAAACCTGAAACTTTCTTTACTGCTTGCACAACTCTCTGGAAATTAGCAGGCTTAATAGCTTCTTCCATGTTATGCACTGAGAATTCTGTGCGCAGACACAACAACAAACGTCCCGCTTCACGAAGCTTCTGTCGTATATAATCATACTTTGTAGGGTCTTGTCCATGTTTATTGTAGAGGGACTGGGCAAACTGAATAACAGTAAAGTCATTTCGCACAGCTGAGGCAATCTCATCTTGTTTCATAACAGCAAGAACCTTCCAGACTCCACTTGACACCTGCGGATAACACTGAGACTCCAGAGTTAAAGCCAGGCCGAGTACTTTGGTTCTTCCAGGTTCTTTATCCGTGTCATCTTTTGGTTTGTTAGGACATCTGCGGACATGTCTCCAAAGATCCTTGCGAACATACATCCCTTGACAATAAAAGCAATGAGCAAACTTTCCCTCTACTGCTTTAATCTTGGGTCTTCTCTTCACTTTCAGTGGTCCCACTCCACCATGCAAAACTGCAGCATTATGCTTAAAATTTCCCTTATTTCTCAATTTCTCTAACAGACTTTTACGCTCGTTTGAGTCTCTAGGCAGGGAAAATGCATGCACAACATCAGGAGCCGTTTTGTGCGTTTTCAGGTGGCGGGAAATTTTAGCTTGTGGTTTGCCACAAAAATAGCAGTAATTTCTTTTACTTAAAGTCATTTTTTCTGATTCAGTTTCGCAAAGCTCACTTTTATCTTGTGGCTTGTCCTTTGTCAAGTTGTGGATTAAATTCGTTGAATCTGATTGTTCATGCGCTTTGGAGATGTCATCTTGGCATAGCAGACCTTTTGATGTGCTTGGCAATAATGAGATGTCTTCATCTGAATCTTCATCATATGACTCTGAATCTGGCACATATTCTTCTTCTGATATGCTGTGGTTGCCATCATCATCGCTTGATATTTGATCCAGAACTGAATGTGGCAATCCATCCTCCCCTGAATATTCAGAAATTTCTTCTTTCTGGAATGTAAGAACAAAAGTTTTTTTAATTGATCAATACTTTAGACAGGTAAAAAATAAACTGAAAAAAAGTCAAGCCAAATATGAATGGGATACACACCTGTGTTGACTGGTGGCAATTCTGATTTGCCAATTTTGCAAGGCAAGATTTGTGCCAGACCCCTAAACAAACTGAAACACATTTTGATAGACTTAATTTAGCTTTGCAGTTCTATTTAAGTGAAGTAGTTTTTTGTCAAAGCATTGCAGTAATGTCAAATGCTGAAAAAAAAAAAAACAAAACAAAACTGTTCACATTAAGGATATTTTAATGACTACACATACACTGCTAATCCCCCTCCCCCCCCCCCAAAAAAGGACATCCCAGATGTGAATGAAGGAATTATTCTTATTAAATACTTTGTTCTTTAGGTAGTTGAGTGGCATGAAAGTGTGTAGTTGAATGTGTGTGGCCTCCAGATGCCTGTACGACTTCCCTACAATGCCTGGGCATGCTCGGGATGAGGTGGCGGATGGTCTCCTGAAGGATCTCCTCCAAGACCTGGACTAAAGCATCTGCCAACCCCTGGACAGTTTGTGGTGGATGGAGTGAGACATGATGTCCCAGATGTGCTCAATTGGATTCAGGTCTGGGGAACAGGCGGGCCAGTCCATAGCATCAATGCCTTTGTCATGGAGGAACTGCTGACATACTCCAGCCACATGAGGCCCAGTGTCGTCTCGCATTAGGTGGACCCCAGGGCCAAATGCACCAGCATGTGGTCTCACAAAGGGTCCGAGGACCTCATCTTGTTACCCAATGACAGTCAGGCTCTCTGGCAGGCACAGAAATGCCACCCCTCACCATTACTGACCCACTGCCAATATGATCATGCTGGAGGATGTTGCAGGCAGCAGAACATTCCCCACGGCATCTCCAGACTGTCACGTGCTCAGTTTGAACCTCCTTTCAGCTGTGAGGAGCATAGGGTGCCCGTGCTGAAGTTGCCAAACTTTGTGTTTTCTGGCAAATGCCAAACATCCTGCATGGTGTTGGACTGCAAGCTCAATCCCCACCTGTGGATGCTGGACCCTCAAGCCACCCTCATGAAGTCAGTTTCTGACCATTTGAGCAGACAGATGCACATTTGTGGCCTGTTTGAGGTCATTTTGCAGGGCTCCTCTTGTTCCTCCTTGCACAAAGGTGGAGGTAGCGGTCCTGCTGCTGGGTTGTTGCCCTCCTATGGCCTACTCCACATCCAGGTAGCACCTCCATGCTCTGGACACTACACTAACAGACACAGCAAACCTTCTTGCCACAGCTCACATTGATGTGCTACGCTAGATGAGCTGCACTACCTGAGCCCCTTGTGTGGGTTGTAGACTGTCTCATGCTACCACTAAAATGAAATCACCGCCAGCATTCAAAAGTGACCATAACATCAGCCAGAAAGCATAGGTGCTGAGAAGTGGTCTGTGGTCACCACCTGCAGAACCAGTCCTTTATTATGGTGAATTGACTATAATTTCCACTTGTTGTCTACTCTATTTGCAAAACAGCATGTGAAACTGGTTGTCAGTGTTACTTCCTAAGTGAACAGTTTGATTTCACAGAAGTGTGACTGACTTGGAGTAACATCGCATTGTTTAAGTGTTCCCTTTATTATTTTGAGCAGTTTATGTTATGGAATGGGGAATTGAGGACAATCCCAAGTATACCATTTTTACAAGGTCCTGCACCAATGAGGTAATACTGCATTTCTTTAATTAGACGTGACCACCCATTAATTAAAAAGGGAGCAGTGTTCATTTCAGCACGTCTTAACTTGTTGAACTCTATTAATGCTTTTTACTATACACTGTACCTATTCACTAAATGTCTCACCTTTGCACTTAAAGCCAAGCCACTTGAGGGAGGAAACCGGTCCCACACACTGAATGCACTTGTCCAAAGATGATATTGTTGTGCACACCAGACGATGATTGTGACACTGTTAGCAAAATATTGCAACATTTATTTGTTTTGGACAGTTGGAAAGGTGTGTTTTCAATTCAGTTGCAGATATCAACTAATAAACTTCGTCCATGTAAATCACATCACACCCAGGTGACTGCCAAACACACACACACACACACACACACACACACACAGCATCCATAAAGAATGATGATAGATTAAATTATTAGTTCATTAAGTGGTACACTGGATTATATTTACCCTTTCAGGCTCTGGATGTTTCAGGTCCAGATCATTGTTTGGAAAGCTGTTTGGTTGCGGCTTTAGGCAGCTCACAGTCTTCTGAATCTGGCTGGTCTCAGTCTTCGTGTGTAACAGATAGAGAATGAAGACAAAAGAACAGTAATCTGACAGTTACTAAAAATGCATCACTCAAGAGGATGAATAGACCATTTCACTATCGGCAAATAGCGTAAGGTACACATCGTGCATGAGAAACATTCATTAAAATCTGTCCTAGGTCAATGTTACCTCTTCAAAATCTTGCACTGAAGAAGAATGCATGGCTTCTGAGCCTTGCTGAGGCATTTCTTCATCAAGATCCTGCAACAAAGAAAAGATGGCACAAAGATTAGACCAAGTGCTCTTCTTGCAACTGTACTGGGCAGTCCTGTGCTTCTGTCTTTAATTTGCATGTGTGTGTGTGTGTGTGTGTGGGGGGGGGGGGGGGGGGGGGGCTTTCCACTCAAGAAATGTTTTCTTCTGAAAAAAATACTGGCTACAATAATTAACAACTGATTCCTTTGCAATCATCCATCCTCTTCCACTTATCCTTATCAGGATTGTGGGGTAGCAGTTTTGGGGCCTATACCAGCTACCATAGGGCAGTACAACCTGGACAGATCGCCAGTCTAACATGGAAGGACAAGCATTTGCATTCACACCAAAGGGCAGTTTTGAATCACCAGTTAACCTAACCCCATAAGCTACATCTTTGGACTGTGGGAAGAAGCCAGAGTACACAGCCAGAGAGAGCCCATGCATTACAGCAGTAAAAAGTGCCTAAAACAAGTTAAGAAGTTGTATAGTACTATCTATCTTAATGTTCAAGCCTGAGTTTCAAAAAATTTCAACATAGAAACAAAGCACATGCAGTCAGCTCTGCATGCTGTAGGTCAAACTGTCAAGACATACGAGAAGACCCCTCCTAAAACCAGAGTGATGTCACCATGAAGCAAACTTTGACGGAGTCCCCCAATAACAGTGTGGTCCTCCTAAGTCACATTTGGGTGGTTAACACACACACACACACACACACTCAGATGTTATCCAGACTTGCACTTTGAAACAATGAAAAGGACCTACAAGCCACGGTCCATGTAAATCACATCACACCCAGGTGACTGCCAAACACACACACACACACAGCATCCATAAAGAATGATGATAGATTAAATTATTAGTTCATTAAGTGGTACACTGGATTATATTTACCCTTTCAGGCTCTGGATGTTTCAGGTCCAGATCATTGTTTGGAAAGCTGTTTGGTTGCGGCTTTAGGCAGCTCACAGTCTTCTGAATCTGGCTGGTCTCAGTCTTCGTGTGTAACAGATAGAGAATGAAGACAAAAGAACAGTAATCTGACAGTTACTAAAAATGCATCACTCAAGAGGATGAATAGACCATTTCACTATCGGCAAATAGCGTAAGGTACACATCGTGCATGAGAAACATTCATTAAAATCTGTCCTAGGTCAATGTTACCTCTTCAAAATCTTGCACTGAAGAAGAATGCATGGCTTCTGAGCCTTGCTGAGGCATTTCTTCATCAAGATCCTGCAACAAAGAAAAGATGGCACAAAGATTAGACCAAGTGCTCTTCTTGCAACTGTACTGGGCAGTCCTGTGCTTCTGTCTTTAATTTGCATGTGTGTGTGTGTGTGTGTGGGGGGGGCTTTCCACTCAAGAAATGTTTTCTTCTGAAAAAAATACTGGCTACAATAATTAACAACTGATTCCTTTGCAATCATCCATCCTCTTCCACTTATCCTTATCAGGATTGTGGGGTAGCAGTTTTGGGGCCTATACCAGCTACCATAGGGCAGTACAACCTGGACAGATCGCCAGTCTAACATGGAAGGACAAGCATTTGCATTCACACCAAAGGGCAGTTTTGAATCACCAGTTAACCTAACCCCATAAGCTACATCTTTGGACTGTGGGAAGAAGCCAGAGTACACAGCCAGAGAGAGCCCATGCATTACAGCGGTAAAAAGTGCCTAAAACAAGTTAAGAAGTTGTATAGTACTATCTATCTTAATGTTCAAGCCTGAGTTTCAAAAAATTTCAACATAGAAACAAAGCACATGCAGTCAGCTCTGCATGCTGTAGGTCAAACTGTCAAGACATACGAGAAGACCCCTCCTAAAACCAGAGTGATGTCACCATGAAGCAAACTTTGACGGAGTCCCCCAATAACAGTGTGGTCCTCCTAAGTCACATTTGGGTGGTTAACACACACACACACACACACACACTCAGATGTTATCCAGACTTGCACTTTGAAACAATGAAAAGGACCTACAAGCCACGGTCCATGTAAATCACATCACACCCAGGTGACTGCCAAACACACACACACACAGCATCCATAAAGAATGATGATAGATTAAATTATTAGTTCATTAAGTGGTACACTGGATTATATTTACCCTTTCAGGCTCTGGATGTTTCAGGTCCAGATCATTGTTTGGAAAGCTGTTTGGTTGCGGCTTTAGGCAGCTCACAGTCTTCTGAATCTGGCTGGTCTCCGTCTTCGTGTGTAACAGATAGAAAATGAATATACAGTGCATTTTTGAAGAGGCTTTTGAAACATTAAATAAACTGTATGAGAAAGATAAGTTTCAAGCTATTGTCTTTAAAATATTCACTGTCATGTATAGAGAATTTAAGGCCCTATGATTAAGAGACAAATAGTCAGTGTGATTTCTTTATTTTTTAAGCCATTGCTAAAGGAGTAAAACAATCACCTGTAGCAGCAACGAACTGTCACTAGGGCCCATTTATCTTCAAGGGACAAAATTTAAAATGAATCTAACTAAAGAGGCTACACAGCAAAATCTCCAGTGTTAAATTAACACTAGAGAGTGTCTATATGGGTCCACACAACACTGTTGAGTGTTGAATTAACACTTTTGACAGTGTTATATGTTTAAAAGTAACCTAGTCAGTTTTGAAGATTAACAAAGACTAACACTGAGCAGTGCTGATTTTCTAACACTGGAATATTTCTAACATTTTGAGTTATTTTCCAGTGTTAGAAAATCAGCACTGCTCAGTGTTAGCCATTGTTAATCTTCAAAACTGACTAGGTTACTTTTAAACATATAACACTGTCAAAAGTGTTAATTTAACACTCAACAGTGTTGTATTTAACACTCAGAGGTGTGGACCCTTATAGACACTCTCCAGTGTTAATTTAACACTGGAGATTTTGCTGTGTAGAATCACATTAAACATCAATCACTGTTAAAATTTAGAAACCGAAAGCCATTTTTTATTTCTGCATACCTGCTGATATTTTTTTAGTGCTTTTAGAGGGCTTTGATGTGGCAGCCATCACAATTGCCTGTTTTCCATTAGTACCTACCCCTGTTTTTCCAGTAGGTTATAGTACCATGTAGTTTTTCAGTAACTACTGCACCAAGGTTCCAAGTGATCCAAAGTGATCAGAAAATTTGACATAGACTGAATGCCACCAGGTGGCTGGTCAATGGTGTCACTCGATAAGTTATGAGTGCGCCTCCTTCGTGAAAATCCAAGCCATCATTTTTGAAACTCTGAAATGTTTGAAATAGCGACCAAAATTAACAGCGTGATCCCTGAATTGAACACTAAAGTATAGACTGAGCAGCAGGCATTTTGTCACCTTGACGTCCATGCTTGCTGTGGCATTTATATCACTGGATGCTCGGCTGCATTGCTATAGTTACCCCAGGCACAGTAGGTGATACTCAATTTCAGTGAAAAACTAGATGCCCTAAGTCACGTTAAGCCAATTTGAGTAGGTACAAATGTAAAAATGGCTTAGGGTATGCAATTTATCAGTTCCAAAAAGTACAATTGTAGAAATACCTTGCATCTCCAGAGCCAATCCGAGTCACCATAATTATAGTCTATTTCTTCGCCTGGACTTATGTCTCTGCTTGCAAATAAGCATAGATGGGGCTTTCCATTGATATTTAATATTTTCATCTTAGCACTTGGACTGATGTGGTTGTCGTTGACAAGTCTGCCTAATGACCCATCTTCTTGAGATGCATCCACACTGTGGGGTTAGGCAAAAAAGTATTAGCTTAACTAGTTAGTTAGGAAGCTTTTTTTTTTCATAAATCAAAAGCAATGTGTCATTTAATCTTAATCAAACTACACTGATATAATACGCACCACCAGAGTTTTCCATCAAACTTGAATTCAAACATGAACACCTTCAGGCTGTCATGATAAACTCTGTGTCTCCGCTCACATTCTTCTTTTGTTATGAGTTTACCTCTGTATTCCAAAAGAAAGTCTCCTTTTTGGAATGGAACAGTCGTGAAAATGCCCCGACCTGAATTGCAGAGGCATACCAAGTGAGTGACAAAAGACAAAGTGACAAACTCCAAATCTAATCCAAACTAAAGACCAACTTACCTTTGAAGGCATTTATGTAGTGGATATCAAGTCCCAGTTTGTCCCTTCCAGCAGAAACATGACAGACTGCATCCTCCCGTGGAGGAATGCGTCTCCTTCGCATGTTCTCCTGTACGATTGGCTGTATTACCAAAGCATATAAAGTATTACGATTATCGTCATCATTGTCATCATCATCAGTAGTAGCAGAACTAGCAGTAGTGTAGTTTACAGCATAAACACAGCTGACTTATTCATAGTGCTAATTTATGCCTTCTTTTAAAATGTTAAAGGCCTAGTACTCAAAATGGCGACATGTGACATTTCTGTAATGGCGACTGCAGAGAGTGATACAAGTACTGAGAAAGCTTAGGCATCAAAACTGTAAGAAGTTTTTTCTTCAGGCATATAAATAAATACACGACTAAATACACTTATACCCTTGCTTTTATTTTAGGGCTGTCAGCAGAATGACAGACATTGGACAAACTGCCCGAAATTAGCTAACAGCGACATCAGGGATTTTGACTCAGACTGCGCTGGTTTAATTGTTAATCGCGTTAGTCGCGATGTCGGCATTAACACGTTTAAGCCACAATAATGCTTTAACACCGAGTAAATCCTAACACGGGTTAGCCCGCTTTATCGCGTTGACGCGGTTAGTCGTCAGCCCTATTTTATTTACTCAATGACAAACGCTGGGGCCGTTTTACTTCTTCAAAGACTCACTAACAGTCCATAAAGCATAAATTAAACCAGTTTAATATAGGCCTGTGCACCTATAATTTCATATAGTATTAAAGTCATGGTGCATTTTACATTAAAAAAGGCTTACCTTTGTGTTTTTAATCCGTCTTCGTATTGCCGTCGACATACACTTGTTAAAGGGCACGCGCGCGAAAGTTGTGGCGCCGTTTCCTGTAGGTACCGCCTATATATATAGCCTACCAATCACAATGACTTCCGGCCGTGTGTATTGAAAATGTGTATTAAATTGCAGTACCTACACACATCCACTCTAACTCGAAACGTCGCTGTGCAATACACTGGAATACACAAAAATCAGGTGAGGGGTATAGGTGGACTTTTAAGAAAATCAGAAAATCTTTTAATTATAGTTTAATAAATGAATTTACACTACAGTTTAAGCAAATACAGGTCAAAAGATAAATAATGACCTCATAAGAAGTAGAAAAAATTATTATTTAGACACTTAAAAATGCATTTACAAGTCATGTTTTAGGGGGACACATGAATACACAGCAAAAAGTCGAAATGTCCCCGGAGCCCAGGTACAGCGCAGGTCAAATGTCAATCCATACCACATAGACGCACTCACACACACACACACACACACACACACACACACACACACACACAAATATTACTGAATGATGACAGTAACCAAATGTTCAGTGTGGAGAACTGTGCAGTTTGAAAAACTCTGCAATATGTTGCATTCCACAATCAATATTTTTAAGACTTAATGTGTTACATTAAGTTTCTTACATATTTTTACTTTAATAACAGAAACATTTTCAGGGTTCTTAATCTGCTTTTCAATCTCACTACTTCCTTCTTGAGGCTAATAAACCTTAAAAATAAAACAATGTTGCTTGGATACGAGGGTGACTGTTGAAAATCATGCAGGTTTACATATTGTTCTTTGAAAAAACAACAAGAAATGAATACACAAAAAAATTATGCATCCAGACCAAAAAAGCCATAATGAACATGTTCATTAAATTTTTTTTTATTAAAGTTCCAGCTTTGTGTTGGACTATCATACCATTAAGAATTCCTGTTTTTTTTTTGTGGGTCCACCTACAGTCCAATTTGATCTTAGGTGGAGCTGACCTTTGTTTTTTTCTAACACATTTTGTTTTCAGTCTGAATACTAAATAAAATTAAAAAAAAATCACATTTCGGTAGCACTTTATAATAAAATCACTCTATTAGGTGTAAGTAAGGTAATAGCAAATGCTTGATTTATCATTTATATATTATTACTCCTCCTTAGTATTCCCATATATATATATATATATATATATATATATATATGTGTGTGTGTGTGTGTGTGTGTGTGTGTGTGTGTGTGTGTGTGTGTGTGTGTGTGTATTAGTGTGTAATTAGTAATTTGTAATTGTTAGTAATAATCATAATCAATGTTATAATAATCTAACTGTATTCATATATAGCATACTAAGGAAGAGTTATGGTAAATAAATGATGAATTAAACACTGATAGTACCTTACTAATCACTTAATAATGCTTATTGCCGTAAAATCATTTAAAAAGTGCTCCCCACATTTCTATTTACAGAATAATGAGATATGACAATACATCTCAACTTTTATAAATTCACTACATCGACTATCGTTATCTTTATTTTACAGTCTGAAAGATTTACAGATCACAGCTGGTCTACAAAGGCACAAAACCTTTGCATGAAAGATGTTTTTAAAGCTCATGAAAAAATGGCTAAAGCAGCGATGACTCAAACCTCAGAGGACAAAGCCTAGCATAATAACTGCCTCTAGGTCTGTTTACAACTACAGCAACTGAGCTCTGTGAATTAATTGTACTCTATGAATGAACACATGTTCTTCTCCTCATCTCACAATATATCCAGTGATTGGAATGACTTTTCTAATTCCTGAACAAATGTATGCAAAAACTGCACAGAGCTATATAAACACCAGCATCTGTAATAGGGCAGTCGTGAAAATTGTCAGGCATGGTTACTGTTTTTAAACATTTGTCCAGGTATATATTCAAAAAACAATTTGCATCTGTGTCAAGGTGTGTGCTATTCTCCCACTACAGCCCCTCCATTTTTTTAAACTGCCAAAAGTCATTCATTTAAAAGTTAACAAAAGTGCTCCAAATGTAAGAAATATATTTAAAGGCAAATAAAACAAAAGTATTATAATTGGCTCCTTTTTTTATGTCAAATTTGAGGGAAAGTGTCTCACTGGAAGGCATAACTCAAAGCATGTAGCACTGCTATAAATTATGTAGCACATTTGTATTTTAAAGTTACCCTGTGAGGGTGTCTTCTACACAAAGTTCTAGGCTTGAATAAAACTATAAGATTCATGAATAATAAACTTAAGATACATAAAGAGCTGAATGGTCAATAGACTTTCAAGTTGTACAACGTGGAAAGATAGCAGTCTTACCCTAACTATACAAAAATAGCAGTACTAGTAGTGTTTTGTGACATTGGAGGTTGTATAACTTCTTCTATATTTTAGGAACTTATTTAATATTGATGTACACTCACTGCATAACCTTTAGGTACACACTGTTGCACTAGGTTGGACGACCTTTTCCTTTCAGGGCTGTCTGAATTATTTGTAATACAAATTCAACATGGTGCTGGAAATGTTCCTCAGAGATTTTGGTCCATATTGATATAATAGCATCGTGCAGTTGCTGCCAATTTGTCAGCTGCACTTCCATCATGGATAAAAAAGATTTGCTGGCTGAAACCAGTTTGAGATTATTTGAGTTTTGTGACAGCAACAATACTCTAGTAAACAATGCTCAGTTGGTACTAAGAGACCCCAAAGGGAACATTGCTTTAATGTTGACTATGAGCCCCCAAAAGGTTGATTCTGTTCACTTTGACTTAGCTTTATGAAGCTACATCCAGATGAACAGAAGTAACCATTTTAGGATTTGCTTACCTGGATGATTGAGCATGCATCAAGACGTTGTGTATGGGCAAAATCTGACTCCACTTGCTGAATGTTGCAGCAGAAATTGGGACTCATCAGACCAGGTGATGTTTTTTCTAATCTTCTATTGTCCAGTTGCGGTGCGCCTCGATTTTCTGCAGCAGTGGCACATGGTTTTGTCTTCTGCTGCTACAGCCCATCTGCTTAAAGGTTTTAATATATTGTGCATTTAGGGATGCTCTTGTGTGTACCTTGGTTGCACCGAATGGTTGTCCAAGTTGCCATTGTATTCTTATTATATCAGCTTGAAACACTCTAGCAGTTCTTCTCTGACCTTGGGCATCAACAAGGCATTTTCACCCATAGAACTGGCAATCACTGGATATTTTCTCTTTTTCAGGTCATGCTCTATAAACCCTGGAGATAGTTCAAGGATCAAATATATCTTTATTATCCCCAAGGGACAATTTGTCGTACAGTGGGCTAAATTCACAAAACCATCAAATAAAATACAATAAATAAGCAGTAAATACACGAAAAACAGGACTGAAAACATTGTGAATTGTTCAAAAGATCAGTGGAAGATGGGACAAATTCATTTCTGAGTGCATTTGTCCTCCACATTGGCATATAAGTATCTGCAGCCAGACAGAAGCACCTTAACCTTCTTCAATTAGAGGTGGCTAGGATCAGCCAGGATAGACTGAGACTTCTTCAAGGTCCTTATCTTGTACAGGTGAGAAAGGTCATTCAAGGTTGTTTTTTAGGTTCAGTGACCCATACCAGAGATGGTTGCGTGGGGAAAATCCCAGTGGATCAGCAGTTTCTGAAAATCCTCAGAACAACCTAAAAGCTCGCCATGCTCAAAGTCACTAAAATCACCTTTCTTCCACTTTTGGACTTTAGTAGCAGGTCTTGACTATTTCTAAACGCCTAAATGTACTGAGTTGCTGCCATGTGACAGATGAGTTTCTTCCATTACTCAACAGTTAAACTTGAGCAGTTGAAAATAAAAAAAAAACATTCTTAAATGTTCACATCCCTATGTGTATAGCTGAGTGAGGTAAAATCCACATCAATACACGAGGTAATAAATCCTGCTTTTTAAGTACTGCTTGGAGCAAAATCCCATCTTCCATCAAAAATTATTAAGCTGGAAACACACTAAACGGCTGGAGAAGACCAGCAGGCTCCCAAATCATATTTTTTTCAACAGTGATGAACAAACCGTTACTTCCTGTCAAGCTGTCCAGCGATTAGTGATGTCTAGCGGGTAAAGGCCATTTGAGCGTAAGGGAACAAAACACACCATTGCTCATGATGCATTTCAATGAGAAACTACACATAAAAACAATTTGCCTTCAAATGATTTTTCTTACGAGGCCATCTCCTGTGAGTGTCCTCTCCTATTGTGTTCTTCTGGCATAAAAGCTCCATTACAATGATTTAGTCTGAACAGAGCAAGGGTACTCTTGAACAAGTATACATGTGCGCGCGCACGCACACACACACACACACACACACACACACACACACACGCACACACACATTCAAATGCACTTATGCCTCGGGCCTCGGGACCCATCAATTATAGTGGGTTCAGTCAAGTTATCATCATACTCCCCTTTTCTTTTTTTCTCCCTCAGTGCACAGAACTAGCACAATATGGACTCGCTACCCCTTTGAGCACTTCAAATCTGGAACACTTGCATAAGAGTCTATTTTATAAGCATGTAAGCAAAAATAAATCCCAGATTCCATCGGGGTTTTGGGAGTGAATCTTGCTTATGTCAAGCGGAGAAGGTGTGAAAATCAAAAGTGTATTTTGGGGAGCAATGATTGGCAGAATGATGCTCAAGCCATCAGAATCTGTTTGTCTGCTGGTTTCAGTTTTGCTTTGTACCTCTGCTGTTCACTGTCCTGATGACAAAGACTGCTGTGCTCATCAGGGAGTTACATTTACCTTGTACTGTCAGATGTCATCTCAGGAAGATGTTTGACTCAGTGCACACACACACACACACACACACACACACACACACACACACACACACACACACACACACACACACACACACTTCCACCATCACACAGCTGTCTTTGAGTCAGGTGTGTTTACTGTTCACAAGCTTTTGAACTACTTTGATGTGCATCCAAAGGTTATTGGAAGGTGATGTGGTTTTTAGTTATTCAAGATTAGCCTGTTGTATTGATGTTTCAGGGGCATATACTATACTTCAACAATAACGACAAAAAATACTGAGACAGTTAAGGAAGATACTTTATTTTGTATTATGAATTTCAGAACCAACATCATGCTGTTAGAGCAACCTATTTTACATGTCTTAAGTGAAAAGGAGACATTTCTGATCAAATCATTTTAATTAATTTCAGAATTATTTTACTTTATTAATAAAGCAGTGTAAAAGTGGATGATCTAATGCAACATATAATGATATTTCACACTTTTACATTTGCTTTCTGTCCTTTCTTGACTGTCTCCCTACACTGAGCTAAACCTCCTCTCATCTTCTCCTCTGATGACTGATTGTATTTTTACTTTTTTATTTTTGGCCCTTCTCTCACAGACATCCTTTCTGTTGCTTTCTGTCCTCTCTCCTCGCTGTTCTGCAAAGAATAGTTTAACATTACTGTACATCAGCCTCTTTCACTCTCTCCCTGTTCAGTGAGTGTGTGTCACAGTCCATCTTCTCTTGCAGGTGCTGGTCTACTTGACTCCATTTATCGTGTGTTTGGGTCACATTAACTGTGCTTGCCTCCTCCCAAATTAAGTGTGGCTTCTACAGGTACATTTGTGTCTCATTATTCACTTACCTGCAGTGTTTAACTCCAACTCACCTCCTCACTCATTCCTGGAGCTGCACAGTGTTGCAGGGTTCCTCAAACTAGAATCTAGAACCTGCTTTTGATGCTACACCTTTAACTTTGAACTTGCCCGAGAAAGTTTAAAGGAAAATGTGAAAAAAGTTATGAAATGCTTGAAATCTAAAAAATATTAATATTAAATTATTTCAAATAAAAGGAACCATTAGAATCTGATCAAACTCAGAAGGTGGCTTATTTCCACTGAAATGAAGGCCCACTTTATCTAAAACATTAAGGTAACAACTAAAGATCCTTTTTCATGTAAAAATGGTTTATTCTGCAAAATATCAGCATGCTATCTGACAGACGTCATTACAACAAGGAATGTGAATCATTACTTCTAGATGTTCAATTATTTGTTTTTGATTTATCAAACTTATCACTGAGAAGTAAAATTTCACATCATAGTACTCAATTTTCTGGGGGAAATCTCAAGATGTTATATTGCTTCACCTACCTCAACAACCTCAAACCAATAAAATCAAACACTAGTGTCAAGTACTGTTTTGGCATCAGTTTAAAAAAATTATAGCCACTGGCTGTTAACATTTGAAGAGCTGAGACACTCAAAGTTTAACTTTACCAAATTACCTACAGGTAGAGTTCCTCTACATCAGCGCTCGGCATCAAAGCTTTTTATGAAGGATACGAAAAGAAAAAATACATCCTGTATGAATTCCAGTGTTTTACAAAAAACAAAACAAACAAAAAACATTCTTTGCCAATATGTAAAACCTTAGAATTGAGGTGCATTTTCTTTTTCCTTTCTTTATTTTTTCCTTTATGACAGAGATTGAAGCCTAATGAGCTTAATGATCTCCTGGTCTTAATGGACTTAAGGAAAAATACCAAATGAAGAAGTGCTTGTCCTGACACAAAAGAAGGGAGCAACAGGTGATCTCTTTCTGTCCAACAGTTAGGGCATCACAAAGGTAAAATTTAAAAACTGTGTCTTTGGGGGGAGTTTATGATCGCAATATCTCCTCACATATGGAAGTGATACTCTAGAGTCTGAAAAGAAAAGAAAGGAATGGAGAACAGCTACGAGAACCACTTGTGTTTGACTGCATGGCTTTATTGAACACTTTAGTTAACCTATTATGCAATAGTGATGGTTGACAGTAAGACCAATATACTGGGTCTGAACATAGAGTGCATTACTTTTCTTGGAGCTCTAAACCAAACTGTATCCCCTTTGAAAACTGTCTGTGTCCTGCACTGAGCAGTGCCCTTCCTCAACAACCTGTTTTGTAAGTGAATCCACTGATGGGCTCCTCTAGCTCCGGGGTCAGAGCAGCAGCCATATTGATTTTTCTGTTTATAAAGACAGTGGCAAACAGGGCAGACTCTGAATGCCAAAACGAGTGACTCGAAACAGGCATGGCCTGGAGGTATTTCTCTTTTCCCCTGTCTTTGTCTGCCACTCTGTTTACCTTAAATGCATTTCACTCTCTCTGCCTCTCACAGTATTTTCACCAACACTTGTTTGTCTATTCATCTCCCACATATTTTGTACTACATGGATAAATAAGTTCAGATAAGATAAACAAGAATAATAAAAAGTATATAAAACAGCTACTACAGAACCGCTCCATTAGAGACAATGTTTTTTGTGGGATATTCCCTGACATCTAGCTAAAGATTTCTCTGACAAGTTGATAAGTAATGCAATTAAATGGATTGCACGCTGCAGAATAGGGATTATTTATTTATGGCTAAAACCCATTACATTTTTTTTTCGTAAAAGAACTCTGAGTGTTTTTATGGCACACGTGCTTGTTTCATTTATGTGAATTTCTGAGAGTTATATGCAGTAAATGACACACTTTATACCACATACGAGGTATGTTAATTAATTATGTTAATGTGAATTTTACTAAGAAAGCTCATGCACTGTAGCTGTAGAACACCAGTGAACCTGTGGTCCCAACATTTCCTTTAAGTCTAACTATGAAAGGCAGTAAGCTAGCAGGAGAAGACTGTGTCACATGCAAAAACACACTGAAAGTAGCCATCTCCCTGACTTCTGTATTAGTTTCCAATAGGTATCAGTGACATCTCTAGTATTTCTTTCTTCCATTTGACTGATAATCTGATATACACTACGAGTCAAGTTTAAGAACACCCCAATTTTTCCAGTTTTTTTATTGAAAATTATGCAGTTTAATGTCTGATTGCACTTTGATAGCATAGTACAAACAAGGAGTTGGAGTTAAAAAAAGAAACTTTTTGACTCTTCAAATAGCCAGCTTTGGCAGATATAACAGCTGGGTACACCCGTGGCATTCTTCCTACAATAGAAATCAAGTACTCTTCAGAAAGTTCTTCCCATATCTGCTGCAGAAGTTCCCATAAATGTGTGCTTTGCTTTCACTCTTCTGTCCTTTTCATTCCAAACCAGCTCGATGGGGTTTAAGTCTGGAGACTGTGCTGGCCTGACTCCATGTTTTCTGGCTTACCTGTACAAAAATCTTGTTCTTTTTTCCTGAGGTAGTTCTGGCATAGCTTGGACTTATGTTTTGGGTCTTTATCTTGCTGTAGAATGAACCCATGACCAACTACATGCATACCAGAGGGTATTTCATGGTGCTGCAGAATGCTGTGGTAGCCGTTTTGGTTCAGGGTGCTGCTCACTCTGTACAAATCACCAACCAAGGATCCAGACCATCACACTTCTTCCTCCATGTTTCACAGTTGATGCCACACACTGTGAAACCATCCTTTTGCTTACTCAGCAGCACTCAATGTCCTGCATGATGAAATGAAGATTCCAAATTTTGATTCATGAGTCCATAATATCTTCTTCCAGTCTTCAGTAGGCCAATGGTGGTGTTTCATGACCCAGCCAAGCCTCTTTGTCCTATTCTGACGTCTTAACAATGGCTTTCTTGCTTTCATCCTGTCAAACCTGCAGCTCAAACTCTTCTCTTCACAGTTGAAACTGAGACTTGCTTACTACGACCATTATTAAGCCGGGCTTGAAGCTGTTGTTCTGTGAGCTGCCTATTGCGCAAGTTCTTAACTCTCAGTAACTTGTCCTCTGATTCAGTTTGGCTTTGGGTCTGCCAGACCTCTTCATGTAAGAGTTTTCTCCAGTTTTTCAGTGCATTTTGATGGTGAACGAAACTGTACTCACTAACACCTTGACTTTCTTTGCAACCTCTCTGTAGGAAAGACCTTAATTTTTAAGTGTTATGATGGCAAGTCTCTCTTACATTGTTAACTGCCCTTTTCTCGCCATTTTTGTAGCAACACACTACTTTCTGCAGCACAGTACTATTCAACTGATGCTCATGGGGGTATGGTACCACAGTGTTTTCCAACACTGATTTTAGGCTGACAGGGCATTGTAAGTAATCCAGAGAAGTTGGAACACCTGTAGAAATTAGTAGAACCGGCTTTCAAAGCTTGATCAACCTGCATTGCTGCAGAACAGATTTAAGTTGTTATCCCATTTTTTTTTTATTTCTGAAAAAGGTCTTTTTTAATAATTCTAAATTGTACATTATTTTTCAGTTTTGGGTAACCTTACCTTTTTTTTTTTTTAAACCTCTGGCAGTTCAACACTTACCTTTGTACCATTTCAAGCTATTTACCTGATTTGAACGACTTGAATTGCGATAAATAACTGGAAACACTGGGGTGTTCTAAATCTTTTGACTGGTATTGTAAATCTGTATATTGTCTATAATGTGTATGAATATCTGTGCACACTTCTAACCTTACAGTTCCCCCAGTCCACAACTTGGGGACTGAGGGAACTGTCACTACAGAATGACAACTGTATTGCTGGCAAATCAAAGAAGTGTGTTGCTAAGTTTCAAGTAGACAGTATGAGCAGAAACTAAAAAACCCCATCATTGACTACATTACTATTGGGATGCCTTATCAATGTAATTTATGTTATTGATTATGCCAACGGTGCATCGCAGAACTGGCCCCGTCCAGTCGAGGCATTGATTTTCCCTGACAACAAGCTAAATGGTGGATAGACTGGCATTTATTTAGCACCATTCTAGTTTTATTGACCACTCAATGCACTTTTACAAAACAAGCCACATTCATACACCTATTCATACAGTTTTCTATGCACATAGCAGTTTGTATTATATATCAAACATTTACATGCTCATACCTCCCAAGCCACAGATGTCCCAGCTGAGCAGCTGGGACATAAGAAAAGAAAAGAAAAAAACCCCAACTTGCCCACAATCATCTAAATTGTGGGAGTACTTTACACAGAAACCCAGCAACGCAGTGCTCTGTAAGGACTGCAGATTGGAACTGGCTTATCACACCACTACTAGTGATTTTTGAGCACTTGAAATGAAAGCATCCCAGAGCACTTTGTCAAGACTGCATCAGCACAAAGATGGCTCTGGCCCGGTTCAGCATACAGCTCTCTGGCTCAAATGAAGAAACAGTCACGGGCACGGTTCAATTGGACTCTGTCACATTTCAGGTCTGGTGTGATTGCTAAATGTGCCCAAGCACAGAAATGAAGCACTTCCTGCAGCCCAGCTGCCTCTGTGCTGCACAACTGCTGCAATAAATATTTGATAAGTCTATCAGGCATGTGAAATGGCCGTGTTTCACTTACTAAAACACACAGGTAAAGGGTAAATAGAATCATGAATTCTATTGTGCTGTGCAAAAAACAGTCATATCATGATAAGAGAGAGTAAGAGATTAAGACTAGTTGATTTGATGTTTAACACTGCGGTGATGTAGTTTGACATTTGATGATTAGGTGATTTAACACATTAATTAAAATATTAATAAGGTCAATTTTGATCATTATATTTGTGTTAATGGTCATATCAATTAAGAAATACTAATATCTGAAGGTTAACCGACTAATCCAGACAATGTTTGGTTATTAGTAAATGGCCAATGATATTGATCAGAGGTAAAATGATACTGAATAGACTCTACACTAGTTCAAACAGAAGAACTGCTCATTAAATTTTATTTTTTGTTTGCAAAAAAACTTTAGGTTTTGAAGCGTTCCCCTTTTCTGCAGTGCATAATAGAAATGTCTACACCAAGAGTGAAATAGCTTTGGCCAGTGTCTCAGCAGGGCCTCTTGGATTAGCAGAAAGTCTCGCTCAGCAAATGAACATCCGACATATGGCGATGCCTTCCACCTTCTCTTAATTGCCAAGTGTATTTATAGATAAAGGATTCAGCCTTCAGGGGCTGGAGGGCAGCACTGCAAGTTGAATAAAGCAACAATTGCATCAACTGGATCTTTGCCATCTGGCTTTTTTATGAATAGCTTGTGTAAACAGAGGGGAAAAAACAAAACACCAAAAGCGTTATTCACTGACACCTCAGTAATTTAGTTTTTATAGTTTGTTATTAGTAGCTCAAAAAGAACATGAGGAGAAAAATCCAGCAAACTTCTGTTAAAGCAACTGCTACATTTCCAAAAAAGTGCAGTTTTTACCTTATAAAGACACAGCTTATTTTCTCCTTTTGTGCCAAAAGTCCTTATATTCTGGGTGAGCCTCAAACATGACTGCTGTCCTCTCCAATGACAGCTTATGAGGTGACCCTTAGCTCATCTTTAGGGGCTCTGCGTAATATTTCACGGCCCAGCGTGACACTTACCACAGATGAGCGCTATTCTGTATCCTCTGGGCCCAGGCAAAGCAGATCTGCTATGTCGTCCTCGAAGCCTGCAGTTTGTTTACCCTGATGGAGACTGCTGATTTAATTTGCCAAGATGGTGTCCTCTTACCCTTGCCCCATGCAGCTGGATCTTCGCGCAGCCATCCCTGACCGCCTATTCACCTGCCTTGCTTGATTACACTGTGAACTGAAAATGAAATAGGAAATATGAAATATTCTAGAGTCTGCATGTTAGTTGTGTAATGAGCCTGGGCAGTAAAAGCAGTTGGTTATTATCCTTGTTTTTATTCCTCTGTTTTATTACTATGGGATGAAAAGTCACATCTGAGTTATATCATAAAAATTGCATGTTTTCATATAAACACACTTCAATGAACAGACACAAAGTTATTGAGTTGCCTAGCACAGGAAAAACAGTGGCATACTGCATGGCTTTAAAAAATATATTTTCAAATAAGTAACTACTGTATATATACTGCATATTCCTCATTGTGTAACCTGACATAGCATGGATTTTAAAAGAGCAATTTCAAAAGGTTTCTGATCATGTTTTTGTTTTGTCACTGAATGTTTACCTCTTTCACTGTTTCGTGTAATTTGGTCTCCGTCTGTTGGTCTATGTCACCCTTCAGCCTCACACCGCTTCATGTGCCCTCTGCTCGCCTTCAGCTTCTCTCCTGACTACTCCTGTGCTTCACCTTGTCTTTGGAACTCATTACCACTACACCTTGGTCAGATCAACACAGTTCAAATCAAAAAGCTTAAACCATTTGCATATGAGCTATAACCATCCTGTTTAAGATACTCAATATTTTTGCATTCTTATTATTCTCATCTTTTTGTTTTGTGTTCTAAGGTGACGTCAACAAAAATGCAAATAGAATTATTATTATTAGTATTATGTGTGCTTTTTAGATTTCAGTCATAGTTATTTCCTGTTTTATTTTGGTAAAATCCTTTGCTTGTGCTACATTTGCTATTCTACTTCCATTTCTCCTTCACCACTTTATGACTGCTTTCCAAACACTAATTAGTTTAACCAGTTTGTTATTATTAAATTATTGTGTATTGATGGCCCTTTTTGATCTTTCTGTTTTTACACTTTACTTAATTGTAAACCTACCTGCGCTCGTTTCTCCTCTGCAGTGTCTTTCTAGCACATCTCCCACAGTCTCCTATGTTTTTCTCTCTATATGCATTTGAATATTTGCCTTTTGCTCTGAAATTGCATCATTTTTTATTTTTTATTTTGGAAGTCCTGTTGCTTTCTGCTGCTGCCACTGTAACACTTTAAAGTTTGTCCATGAAACAGTGATAGGCTGATTGTTCATCCAATCACTTGGCAAGTGTATTTTTGAAACTCTGTTCACTTTTCAAAACAGTTTCCAAGGACAAACATTTTGAGTGTACTCACATCCAAAGAGCTTCAACATTCACTGTGGTTAACAGTTTGGGCCAAAGTACACTTCAGTTTCTCTCTGCATCTCAACTCCCCTGTCCTTTCAAGCGCTCGCATGCCTTTGAAAAGAGCTTGTGTAGAGCACAATGAGGTTCATGATTTTATACATTTTGCAACTTAATTGTTTTCCTCTCACACGCCTCAGCGTTCATTGAGGGAGCTGTAGGTGAGGAAGCCTTGTAGGTACATGATTAGGTGTGAACTACTATGGTATTTGGAGCAGGCTGGGGTTTCCTCCTTTTCTACCAATTTGTTTTCTGAAATAGTTAACAATCATGACACTGAACAACACTTTAGGAGGAATCTCACAGGTGAGTAAAGCTCCCTCATGTCAACATTGACATATCCAATTGTTATCATAAATGTTAACTCGTCCGGTGCACACATTAACATTAGTTATTTAACTATTACCCATTAGCCGCATTAGACACCTCTTATCATTAGCGCAGTGGCCAGTGGACTGGCTGTATAGAGCAGTGAGAAATACAGAGACATACAGAAAGATACAGCTGCCCCATTACACATATTACTCCATTCATTTTCACAGGGCCATAGTTAGCATAGCGTCACAAATTTAGCTATATGCTTAATTTAGCTTGCTGACAAAATTAAAAATTAAATATAATTTTGCCACTGGATAGTCTACAAGCTGAGCCACCATTAAATTTGAAGCTATGAGGTACTCAATCATTTATTAAACTGGCAGCTTTGCGTGGTGTCCACAGACTAACTAAATAAAGTTAAAGTCTATTAAGAAAAAAAAAGAATTCTATGAATTTAAGGAAAACATCAAGATAAGAAACCTGTAACAAAAATTTAGGCCACACTACATCTACACGTTTAAAAAATATGGAACTCAAAGCTAAAACTATTAATACTGTTATCAAAATACTTTTTAAAATGAACAAACTAAAAAAAACTAATATATATGTGAATTTAATAAATAATAATGAATTGGTACTTTCCAAAATTTAGAAACATTTGAAACAGCAAGCAATAAAGAGCACGTGACAAGTTCTGCAGGTTGAAAAAACATATATCTGACATAATGAGGTAGCCGTGTTTTACATATCTTTTTGGGGTTATATCTAACAAAGTAAAATGAACTTGCTCAGTAAAATTTAACATTTATTAATATGTGTAGCTTATCTAGAACATCAAAATCTAAGACATAAAGTTAATTAAAATATATAATATCTAAAGCCAGTAATTTTTTTTTTTTTATCACATCTTCAAGCAAGGAAGGCCATGGTGCACTTAACCTTCACAGTAACACAGTGGCTCTCAAAATTTTTCTGGCCCCATTTTAGAAGCAGAATAAAAAGGTCCATGCACAATTTTTAATCTTTCAGTAACAATAAAAAATGATCTATGATGAATTTTATTAGAATAAAGGTGCCAATTATCACACAACAGTATCGGCAAACTACTGGTGTGGAATGAGAGTCCTGAGACCTTCATCACTGCCCATGATTATAGTGTATGGGGGAGTTTGGGTGAGGGGTTATGGAGGCAACAGCTTGGTAGAAAAAGCTTTTCCTCAGATTGTTTGTGTGGGATGTCATGGGTCTGTATCTCTTGCCTGATGAAAACAGTTCAAATAGAAGGTGAAAGGGTGTGAGGTGTGTGAAATGATTTCATCTTCATTAGATGGTTGTTGTAGAAATCCTCTAGGTGTGGGAGCTCCAAGCCTAATGCACACATCGTGTATTCTTAAACTAGATGTAGATCCTTCAGCTCCTTCAGGTGGTCCTGTAAAAGTTCAGCAGCAGTTTCTGGCAGAACTGTGCTTGCTTCAACTTCCTTAGGAAGAACAGTCTTTGTTGGACTTTTTCGATCAGACTGTTCTTCACCTGGTTGTCCCTTTCCCACCTGAAGTGGCTGCACTGTGAACCTGATCCCCATGTTGAAACCACTGCACCAATGTAAAAATGCTATCGCTGTGCAACAGCCCTTGTAAGTTGTCAGGCTGCCTGTGTTCAAACTTCCATCTACAACTATAATGCTTTTTTAAATATAAGTTCAGAAAGATGTTACAAACGAGTTATTCGGTGTGCACTTACACTTAGTCTTAGGGCATTTAGTTTATATGATGTCTATGGTAAAGATTTTTTTTTTTAAATTATAACCAAAGATGAATACATATAATACAATTTTGATTTCTATTTGATAAATTTAATGAAAATTTCTGTTACTGTCCCATTAGCAATTGGTAGGTTTCTCAGTTGTATTTTCACGGATTGTTTAATCATTTAGTTTTATTTTAGACCAATGAGTGTTCAATTTACTTTTAATAACAAACCCTGTTCTGACATCCCTCATACTTCCCTGCGACCATTTTAACCAAGCAACTGCCAACACTTGTCAACCAGTGAGGGAATGCACATTTTTCCCTAGTGACTGGTAGTTGCCAGTAGGTTTCTGACATGCCTCTAGGTCTGTGTGACTAAAACCAAAGCAAATTAAAGCAGTGACAGTAAATGAAAAATGCAATACAGTGATGTCTCCTGAAAACCTTTTTTTTTAAAAGTAGGCTCTGTTCTGAGTGCTGTGGTGACAGCCCATCCCCAGATAATACCAGTACTTGATTTCTCTTGAAGTAATGTGGAGGTGTGCATGCTGAAATTGAAGATGGAGAAACTGAACAATGCTGTGAAAAGAAAATATGGCCGAGGCTTTGAAATAAAAGGTGAATCTTTGCTTCTGTTTTTTTTTTCACTTTATGCAGAAGTGCCACAAAAAGAAAGCTTGATTGTTATTGATAAAGAAAAAGTAATGTTGCATTTGCGAGCAATTTGTCGTGCCTGTTTCTTTTTGACTTAAAAAAGATGAATTCATCTATTCTAACAACTGCAATTACTGTCAGCTTGAAATCTGAAAACCATTCAGCCTCACCAATAAGTTTTCAAGTATTCCCTCGGCTTCTTTTGAAAAACTCAAATACTATGTGCTTCACTTTGAGTGGATTCACTTTTTGTTTAGCTCCGGTTGTGTATCAACTAACCCAGAAAATTACAGATGATTGTTCAGCTGCCTTTTTTAAAAGGCTTAAAGAGATGACAAGAAGCTAGATGTTGTTGAAAAGCTAGATGCAAAGAAAAGCTAAATAATTGTAATTATTTCATTTTTGATGTTATGTTGATGGTTGAGCATAAATGCACTAAGCACAGCATTGTACAAAGTCTCTTAGATGTATGCGATGTCATGTAACATTTTAAAATCAATTATTATCACTTCATTCCTTTATAACATCAAGGCTAAAGCATGAAATTATTGTCTTTACACAAATTAATGACTTTTTCTGCAACAGCTTAGTGTCAATCAGCTGAGCTTTTCATATAAAACCACTGCTAGCAAAAGCACTTCATAAAAACACTCTGCAGGAGGAAACCCAACCTTCTGCCCTCGGCACAGCCCTCCAATATAACCTTAACATCATCTTACGGCAGAAACAGCTGTTTGATATTCCCGACCATAAATGAAACATATTCTATGTTTTGCTGTACCTGCTTGTCTGTGCCCTCTGGTTTGATTTGAGAGTGCCTCTGCTCCATCGTTATGCAAAGCACACTGATGAAGCAGCCACTTATCATTAAGTCTCTGACGTTGTTATACATCAAGGTTTTGTGTTATCAGCTAATATATGCATTATTAATCCAGACGAGGTACAGCACCGTGTCTTTGTGCATACCTATTAGGAGGCAGGGATATTATTTCCCACCTATGCCTACAACTCTTGATCAGAGAAAAGATGGAAGGCTCACACGACAATGTAGTCAGCACAGCGAGACAAAACTTGTGTTTATGACATCTTGTTCACAGCTTAGAGCGAAACACCTTGTTAGAGGCAAGCAGAGCAGATTAATTTGGAATCTGAAATCAGCTGTGTGAATGGATTTGACACCTAGATTTTCAAATGAAGTGGTATCCAAAGAGAAGAGTAAATAGATATCTAGTGAACTATTGAAACTCTAAAATGCAAAGTTAACTTTGGACAATTAAGCCTGTCTGCAAAGAAACCTTACCAAATTCTTTATATTATAAATATAAAATCTTCCACAGTAAAGTTCAAAAGGGAACACAAAAGGGCTATTTTTCTGTATTTATTTCAGTTTTGTCATGCGTCATGGAATAAGAACTGTACAATTTATTTACAATTTGCGTATATATAAGCACTTATTCATTTTAGGATGTTTGGGGCCTATCCCACCAGTCATAACAGGGATAGATCAGTAGGATGGCAGTCTCTCAATTCAAAATTCAAATTCAAATTCAAATTTTATTTGTCACGTACACAGTCATACACAGTACGATATGTAGTGAAATGCTTGGACAACTGCTCGTGACCTAAAGAAAACAAAAAAGGAAAAGGCTATGAATAAGATAGGAAATAAATATGCAAAATTAAAAAGGGTAAATTTAACTAGGAAGGAATAAAATATAAATTAAGGTTAAAAATGAAATAACTGTACAACACAAATTAGAATGAAGGGCAAATTTAACTGGGAAGAATAAGATAAATATATAAATTAAAGTTGAAAATAAAATAACTGTACAACAAAATACACAATACACAATATAGAACTATATAAGAATGTATGAAGAAATCTAAATATAAATAAATATATACACAATAACAGCAGCTGTACAAGTATTAACTAGAAATGAAGAATATAGTGACCAGTGTTGTGCAAAAACAAAGTCCAGAAAGTCCAGTGTGTGTGTAAGAACCATATGTGTGGGTCAGTACTGTGTGGTGGTGTGATTGAGAGACCGTATCGCCTGCGGGAAGAAGCTCCTCCTCAGTCTCTCTGTGTTGGTCTTCAGGGAGCGGAATCGCTTTCCTGACCTCAACAGAGAGAACAGTCTGTTGTTGGGATGGCTGAGGTCCTTCACGATCTTCCTGGCCTTGGTCCAGCACCGCCTGCTGTAGATTGAGTGCAGGTCAGGGAGCTCGGAGCGGATGGTGTGTGAGAAGTAAAAACTTCCTTTTAACAGGAAGAAACTTCCGGCAGAACCAGGCTCACATGGCTGATGCAGAGAGATGGACAACCATACACACTCACATTCACACCCAAACGAAATTTATAATCACCACTTAACCTAACATGCATGTCTTCGGACTAGAAGAGGAAACTAGAGAACCCAAAGTGACCCCACACAGACACAGAAGGAACACACAAAAAAGCCCGAGATTGCCAGCAGGTGCAAACCAGGACCCTCTTGCTTACCACTATACAACCCCATCAGTCCTTGTCTAATGTGCTCAAATGAAACATCTTAGTAATGTTGTAAACACCATCTTAAATTCCTTGGAAATATATATACTGCTAAAAATTTGAAAATATTGAGGAAAAAGCATAGTAATAAAAGTTAAATTTGTGTACATAAAAGCTGTTGGTGCATGAGTGAGCTTTGCTCTATCACATTAAAGTCTGCAAGCAATTCCAAAAGTCTATAAATAGGATATATCCTTTAAAGTATTACACTGAGTTTTCTGTTGTAGCATAAACAGGGTGGCATCCCTGTAGTAGTCTGTAATCCCCTCGAAGATTTCCAGAGTCCTCAGCAATGGCAACCAGCAGATGATATGCAGCATTAGAGACAGAGTGGAGAAGAGAAGAGCGAAGAAAGAAGGGAGAGCTGGGGAGGGGGTTGTTGAGTTGTGCCTCTGTGCTCTGTGTCGTGTAGAAGTAGACTAAAGAGGAGAGGAGGAGGTAAGTGACGGTAGGGAAAAAGCTTAAACCCCCGAGGGGAAGTTTGTGTCAGCCACATGCTCTGGCTGGTCCTCACTGAGCCAGGCCTTTTATTATGTTGATTACCTCGGCCTTTTGTCCAAGATACTGACGAGACAATCGTCTGTGTGTGTGTGTGTGTGTGTGTGTGTGTGTGTGTGTGTCTCTGTGTGTGTGTGTCCCACAAAGGAAGAGGATAAGAAAGACAGACTTACACTGTTTGCAACATAATAAAAACTAGTAGATATATCAGTAATTACATGTTCAAAATACAAAAGATTATAGAAACACATTCATGCTTTTGGTAAAAAGTGTTTTAAGTGCTCAGTTAGAACAGAAAATTGTTCTATATATTTATATCAGTCTATTTGCCATTTACCAAATGCTGACAGTGGGTAAACTCAGGGGCTACAGCAAGGCTCAGTATAAAATACGTTAGGATTATTTGTAAAGTTACTCTGGTGGAGTCCAAGACTAAAACTATACTAAATGAGCTTAATAATTCATTTTTAATTATTTACGAACAATTTTGGATTTATTTTCTGTTTATGGTCTAACTGATTAGTTCTTGTAGGTTTAAAACCCCCCAAAATGTATTTAATAGAAATCACAGGGAAAAGGAAGATGGAGGGAAGACAGAGAGGAAAGGAGAAATACAAGCAGAGAGACAGAAAGATTAAAAGAAACGGAGCGAGAGAGAAAAAAAATGAAAAGTGAATCTAATCAAGGGTTTAGAAGAGTGAGAGTACCACAGCGAGGGAGTGAGAGAGGATGACGGAGGATGTCCCCTTTACTCAGTGTCCAGCCCCCAATTTTGACGTCACATGCTGAGAGACACAAAACAACCCACTCTCAGCTGAGCTTCTCACTCGATTTTCACTCACACACTCTGGCATACCCACTCTCCAACTTACAGATACGCCTGCCCTCAGACACGCCGCAACACTTGCCTCGACACCCGCTCAACCCTCAGCCTGTGCGCGTGGGCGCACAATTATCTCTACACTAAAACGCTGCACTCTAGCAGCAAGAAAAGCACAAGGTCTCTCACTTCTCACGACTGAAGCATGCTCCATCTATTGTCAAGGAATGCCTAATTTTGTGTGAAGCTGCCGAAAGGGAAAAAAAGGAGCGCTCTGGCTTCCAAAGCCAACCCAGACCCCATCCCAAAGAGCAGCAGATGTGACAGAAGAGGAGAGGCGGAGAGAGAAACACAATCTCCATTACCCCTCCTCATCTGGGAGAACAATACCCGGTCTCTAGTTGGAGAGGGTCAGCTTTTGTCCTTCTCCGCACGCTCCCGCTCAAGAGTGAAGAGCAGACAGACGCGCTGACACATTGACCTGCTGCTGTGAGAAGAGAAGACGGAGCAAAGCATCTGCTGCACTCTGCTCGGTTTGATTCAGTACTTGGACAGTTCCTGAGCAACAACCAGTATCGTGTGTGCGCACGTTTGTATGAGAGTGAAGGGAGACTGTCGGGTGAGTGACTGAAGGTGATTCAGTTTGGAGCGAAGAAGCAGAAATGCAGCCCCCACGTTCACTCCAGCTTGGTCCCTGTGGCGCCTCGCTGTCCCTGGGATCTCAGGGAAGCACTACCACCTTCCAGCTGGAAGAGAAGCAGCTCTTTGAGAAGTTTTGGAAAGGGACTTTCAAGGCTGTGGCCACCCCAAGACCAGAGAGTGTCATTGTGGCTAGCATCACCGCCAGTAGGAGAGTGACTGAGTAAGTATCTACGGTTTGCAGTATTTACTTCTATATTACTTCAGCAGCTTACGTGGACGCTTGCTCAAACTTCTCATTTTTCTTTAACCCTAAACTTTGTAAGCACATGGTTGTGGAGCTATTGCTGATATAGTTGATGCACACTTTCCTTTAATTTTATATACATATTTTTCTAAATACAAGAAGTGCCAGTTCATACAGTTTCCTCTAGAAGAGCATGCCTTAAAAATATAAAAGTCAAAGACATTTAATTAATCGCCTGGCACCTGGATTTATTTTTGTTGTAAGGATACAGATAAATGTGTAATACAGAAAGCTGAAAAAGCTGTGTAATCAACATGTGTGCGAAATTACACCTGCCAAGACATTTTTTTGATCCGTACATCAGCAAATCAGCAAATAAAGAGGTCGTGTAAGAGCCTAGCTCAAACATGCCTTTGTTATTGATTTATCACCCAGCCATCTGGATGATCTTTCTCCACTAATGTATGCAGACACATGTGTCACGCAGCCAAACACAGCTGGCCTGAAGAGTTTGATGTTCAATTATCTGACCCCTTTAAAGGTCACGTGAATGCACTTTTTGTGCTTTTAATGTCAGACTTGTCCTTTCGTCCCCCTGTGACATGGCGCTGTGCCAGAGCCTCCGTTAAAGGAGCAGCATGTTAGACATTTTCTTCCCCCTTTTCATCCCTTCGACCAAAGGTTAGCTGTAGCACTTAAGGCCTTCAGGGGAGGATGAATGTCTGATGCCCTTTTCCTGCATATCTCTGCTCTCTTGTTTTTGTCCCATCCTTGCTCCTATCTGCATGATCAACCATCATCTGCTAGCTTTGACAGTTTTATCCATGTTATCAGGCACTGTTCTGTCTGCTTTGCCTATTTCTCAAATGTATCAGAGGAGGTTACCCTGCTTCAACTGAAACGGCACGTACAAATGGAATAAATGTTCAAACATACATACAGAGAGCCACGGGCACATGGATATACTTATCTGTCAAATGGTGTAGCTTGCTTGGGTGACCTTTGAATGGTTTTGACACCCACTATCAACTTTCTCTTATGTGAAATTAGCTATGTTAATGAGGATTAGAATGGCCCATTTCATCCTACATTGGCACAGGCAAGCGAAAGACACAGTGAATCAAATAATGTGTCCTTAATGGCTTCTATTACAGCAGGACCGTAATACTGCATATGGCTTGGTTATAAAAGATTTTATTGGCTTGTAGGATATGGATAAAAAAAAGACTTTTTATTATAAGAAAGTGATCAAATATGCATTTGTTCCGCTGTGCCCCAGCTCCGCAATCTAACCAAATAATTGTAGTCACAATTTTTCTGTCAGTCAACCATAGCCTGGTGCAGATCACAGATTCAAGTCTATTTGGGGAACCTGGCAAAATAAATTAGAAGCAAACTGAATGGGCTCTCATAAAAAGAAAGAAAGAAAGAAATGTATTGTGGCTGGCTGCTGTGAACTGAGCAGCCTTTTTAAGATAAGATAAGATAAGATAAGATAGAACTTTATTAATCCCTCGGGTGGGTTCCTCTGGGAAATTCGACTTCCAAAAAGCACAGCAACGACCGAAGTTACAGTTACAGAATTGTTATATATATATATATATATATATATATATATATATATATATATATATATATATATATATACACACACACACACACACACACACATATATAAATACAGAGACAAATATAAATAAAATATACAAAGGGGATAAATAGAATAAATAGGAATAAAAAATAAAAATACAAGTGAATTGCACATTTCAAGTATTGAGTCTATTGCACTGTTGACTATTTACAAAAAGTATTGCACAAGGTATTGTACAGTGAGGTGAAGAGGCACTACAGCTTAGTTGTTCCCCCTCCTTTGTCCTCCTGTTTCCCCTCCCTCTCCCCTCCAGAGAGGAGTTAAACAGTTTGATGGCGTGTGGGACAAAGGAGTTTTTAAGTCTGTTAGTTCTTGTCTTGGGGAGAAGCAATAGCTGGAGACTCTGGAGCGGGGCCCAGCTGTCTATTCAACTTTAGCTTCACCAGGAAAGAAGCTTTCCTCAAGTGGCTCTGCCCCTCCACGGGCTCCGTCCGGGTGACAGTGATGATGATGGCGGCATGGCAGGGGCAGGCGAGAGCAAATGTCCCCACAGAGAAGACATAATGTTGCTAATTCGCCTGGGTCTATTTGTGAAAGACAACGGCAGCGTCCCCGTTGTCCAGAGTTTGTCTCTCGCCCTGTCTCTGTGTATATTTACAGTTTGGCTTGGGTGATACAGATTGTAAATAATGAGAAAAACAAAACAAACAAATGCAACACCCAGAGAATATGGATGCAGGACATCCTAGCTCCCTTCCTACCGCACTGTTGATTTTGCCCAGGGTGACTGGGGAACGCTTAGACCATCAGAATGTATTGCCTTAGGCTTGCTCCTCTGCCTCTTTCTCTCCAAGAGGAGACATTATTATTCACTGTGGATAACTGAGGGGTGATGAACAATTGCAGTGAGTACGAGAGGGCATTATGTACAACAAGCAGAGATGGAAAGAAGAGAAGAGACTGAGGGAGAGCCACAGGGTGATGCCTCATGTTCAATCAGCACGAGTCTCTGTCTGTTCGTGGCATCCTAGTCTTTCCTCTCTGTTCGCCTCTTTCTCTCTCACTGTCTCCCGTAACTCCTGAAATAAAATGCTGGAGGAGCCAGATAGCCACAGAGGAGTAATTAGAGTCCACTGTTGTCCCTCTGTCCTCCCTCTATCCTCTTCTCCAGGCCAGTCACACAGAAGAGGGGAGGAGTTCACCAGCTCTATGCAGTGGGGTAGGGTTTGTCTCAAAACCATTATGACCCTGCAAGCTGTGTTGCTCGTGGGGGCTTCTGATTAAAAATGCAGCATGCCTAACTTAATGTTGTATAGCGTGTGACCACGAGTGTGTGTATACGTGTGCGATCATGTGTGTCCCTGCAGTTTTTTTCAGCGGTTGTGAGGATTTGAAATAAGGGTGGAAGCTCGTAATGCGTGTGTATGTGTGTGCGTGTGGCTGCCATATTAGTGGGGTCTTGTCCAACTCTGTGGCAGATGGCAAGCTTGAGAGACTGCAAAGAAAGGGAGGGGGTGAAGTGTGAGTATGTGTGGGTCTGTGTGTATGCGTGTGTGGTTGGGGGTTTCAGGCCTCTTACCTCAGCAGATGCTGGTTTAACGAGAAAGAGAGAGAAAGGGTGTTTGGAGGGGCTTGTACTCTGACAGCACCGGTGGGAACGTACAGCAGGATGGACAAAATAACAGGAACACCTTTAAACAGAATGCAATGCAAGCTAACTGCAGCCTCAAAACTTTAGTTTAAGTTTGAATACAACTCAAAATATTGGATTTTAAAATACTTCAATAATTCTTCTGCTTCTTTAATGTGTTTTTGTTTTGTTTTGTTTTTATTATGCCATTAATACTGGGGTCGGGTGTGGTCTGAAATCTACATCTAAGGCTGAAACAGTAGTTTCTGAGTGACAGAAAAACAGTAGCATTTACATATCCTTGGGTTTTGACCTCTCAGATTGGTCATGACACAACCATACCATGAATTTAAGAAGCTGGAAAACACATAAAATAGAAAATGTGTCATTGCTGGTCAGTTTTATTACACTTAACACTTAAATGTAATACAAATCCTTAAACAAAATGCACATTTTCTCATTGTCAATAGGTTGCATTTCCAGATTTGGTGAAATATGATAAGTCTACCTCTGCCATTGTGTGGACTGCAATTTAACTGCAAAATGAAAAGTTGGTCTGTGGCTGGATGTGATCATTAGACCAAACTGACTGCAGTTTACAAACTTATATGCTTGTAATTCCAGCACTGTAATTTCTTGCACACCTGATTGATACAGGCATATTTACAAGATAACAATTGATATTCGTTCAACAGATTCACCGGTCTAGTTCACATGCAGAGTTAAAGTATGTGGGCTCGTTCTGTTGTCTGTAATAAAGTGGCAGTTCGGGTTATAATTATATTGTTTGTCATTGTTTTCTCTTCAAAATTGTTTTGATTAAGTGGCGGTTTGTTCATAGCATGTGATTGTCTGACGGCTTGTAGCCTCTCAGAGTTTTTCATGTTTGCGTGTCCACCTCCTGGCTGTTGGAATTGCACAATTTGCTAAAGAAAATGTCTTAGATTTAAATTGCTATGGCAAGAATGCTTACAGCATCCACGCCCATTTAAGCAAATACAGGAATAATAATGCTCAGAGAGGGAGCATGAATAAATACAGGATATACTGTAGAGTCTGGAAAACATCAAGGAGTAACAGTCACAGCTCCCCTTGGGACGAGGCATCACTCTCTTTCTTCTTCTCTCTGTGAGAATGACAAACATGATTTAGTGACGGACGAGGGGTTTGTCTGCCGTTGTACATCTGTGTCTGTTCTTCCGCTCTCCTCATTGCAGAGTATCTTTACCCGACTTGTCTTCCTCTCCTCGCATCAGTATCTCTGTCCTTGCCTCTCCTAGTATCTTTTCAGTGTGTGTTAACTCGGTCTCTCTGTGTCTGTGTCATATTACTCAGAGCACAGGATGCGGCTGCTGAAGCATGCTGACAAGAGAGCGGGAGATGATGCCAGCTCCCCAGGCAGGAATCGGACTTATCACCAAAATGGATTCCCATTTGATACTGACTCCAAAATCCATTTGAACCAGTCTACCTTCTGCAGCTTCACACTTGATGCACTATTCCAGCGCGTTTCTCGCCTCTTTTTACGTCATGGGCTGAGAAAAAAAAGCAGAAAGGTTCATTGGTAAATTGGATTTTTAATCGATTCAAATACAAGGGGGAAAAAAAAAAGACAAATATAAATGTGTGAGAAAACTGTAAAAAGTTACCAAATCTAAAAAGTCTACCTTCTTAGCTTTTTAATAGATGGCTGGAACATTTGTTACAATTCTGCAAGTTTTAACTTTAAATAAATAGAGGCATGTATGATAGATTTATTGTCTCTCAGGTTCTGTAATTAACTATTTTTTAAATATCTGTCTCTAAAATCAAAACCGTAGACTGGAAAGAAATAACACCTTCATGTTTAAGACAGGAGGTGCTGGCCGTGTTACTGGCAGATGAATTGCTTTGCGTTCGCTATGAAATAGGGTGAAGAAATCTCATGAAAACATGAGGTCTTCAGGAAGAAGCCTTTTTGAGTTTGCCCAATGGAATTTAAAAAGGGTTTCATAAATACTAACATGTACAGAACTTCCCCTTTTCCCCAAGTAGTGCTGAACTATTTAGAAAGCATCAAAAGAATTCCAGAGGAATTAAAAATTTCTCATGTGAATAAGCAAATTAAATAACCATTTGAACCACATAAACTGATGCACTGTTTAGTTGAGGTCACCAAAAAGAAAAAAGCATATAGAAAGCCTTATTGCATCCTATTTTCACTCAAGGAATACAGAATGTTTCAGAAAGGATTTGTGTCAATGCAGTTACCTTTTGTGAGAAAATAATAGCCTGCAGGAGTTGGGCTAGGGAGGGAGAAGTACAGAATAGTTGCAGGAAGGAGGACATTTTGAGGCCCATTAAAATTGAAGCTTAACAGCAGCCACTATGGCCATGAGTGACAATAACTAGATGATAATAAAACAAAAGAAAAAAGATAAACACTGTTAAAGGTGGAGAGAAGTTAAAAAAAGTCACTCACTGCCCTTCCTAAGATATATAGATAAGCCTGTTTGCTATTTAACCACAATGTTATTCACTAGGAAATATTCAACAGGTCCTCAAAATTCTGTATAGTTGAGATGTCTTACTCTAGAGTTTCCTGGCTTGGAGTTTGGACTTCATCTCATTTTTATTTATTTATTTGTTTATTTATTTATCAACGAGTTCCAAGCCGAATTTTTGACGACTGAGCTCTGCATGTTTCTCCTGTTTGTACTGCAGCATCTAATGCTATTGCACCACACAGGTACCACATCAACACTGAGTAGTTAGCACTGCGTTCTTGTTTTTTTGTGTAGTGTTGGTTGGCAAACAGTTTCTAGCTGCATTAGTGCCAACTTTTGTAGTTCCTTGCCACTTTGTGCAATTCTCCTTCTGGACCTGGATGCATCATGAGATATGTAGCTCTGAAGTAAGAAGGATCTAAAAAAATTGCACCAGTTCTTAAAGGGATACACCTCCACATGCATTTTCTGGAGGTAGTGAGTTATACAGAATATTTACTGATATAATTTTTACATTAAGTGGCCATAAGAAATCCATAGTGGAAATAACCCACAGAGGTCTAATCCCTTAAACGTACTGCTGCGCTGCTGCGAGTTAAAAAATGTAAAGCTTCAAGATCATATTTTGTTTTAATAGTAAATGTGAAGGATTGAGTGTAAGCTGAAGGAATGAAAGAATTTGCTCACTTTATCAACAGGCCCCCAAAAAACTGGCATTCAGAACAGTGCCACCTTAAAAGTCGAATGAGACATATATTCACTGGCCTACAGCAAAAAATGGCTGTAATATATCACTGGGGAGTCTGAAGGTGTTATTGATGAATGCCAATGACCCAACAATTACTTCAAAGGTGATATTTCTGGCTTTTAAAGCTCACTTTGACATTTCCAAATTTCATCCTCATCTCGGCAACTTAAAGGCACAGCGCAGCGGTGAGAAATGAGTTTAGCTATAATGACACACCTATCGATTGTGCCTGACTACAGCTGGACTCGTGTGCTAACTTGTGATAGATGTTTAATATCGTGTAAGCATGATAGAGATAAAGGTTGAAAGCAGCACTTTGAACAGAGAGCTCAAAAGACCCTTTGATATTTGAGTCCAGGAAATGTGTCATTTTGTGTCCCCATAGACACACTCCATAAAATGATGTAAGACTGTGTGTTTATTCGAGTTTATGAATCAGGGGATCAAGCTACTGAGAACCCTTCAAGGCACTGTGTCCATGCACACACACACACACATGTACTGTATGCACGCATGCCTTTTTATTATTATTGTATGCAGTGAGTGAGTTCATCAAACCCCCAAAGGCATCAAGAGCCTAGCAGTGAAAAGGAACATACCTAAACAGAATCAGTATATGGTGTTATTATTGCTGTTTCATCTTGTTCTTTGTCTTGCTCCCCATGCCTGACAGGCGACATGAAGATAATAAAAGAGGTGGCTGTAACATGAACAGAAATAACATAAAACTGAAAAGAGCAACAGCAGCGGTGACAGAGTGATGCAGACAGTTTAGATAAATGTGTGAATGCGGGAAGTTTGTTCAGCAAGGAAGTTCAATTTTAAAGAATTAATTATGAAATCTTGAACTAGCGGTTATAAAGACCGTGAACACAAGGAAGGACAATTTAGTTTAGATTTGGCCCTTTGGTCTGTTCAGGCGTGCCAAGGATTTGGCGGCACCTTAACAGTTGCTTTAAACCTTGAGAAAGTACAAATGTATTTCTGATCGGCCTTCCACTTGTGTTTATATATTCTTTCCTTATTAGTACAAAACATTCAAAAAAAATAAACTCGCATGTCCAGGTGCCCACACACATGAAAACACATGTAGGTATATAATGAGAGAACATATTGAGGTTGACATATAACACGGGGAGGACGGGGAGTGACATGATAAGTCCTTCAAAGCTGAACAGCAACAGCATCATTTTTAAGATGAAAGCAAAGAGCCGAGTGTTAACCCTTTACATCATCTCAGAGATGCTGTGAAATTTTCCCTTTAGGGATCACAGTTCGCCCACTGTGGCAACTCCTCTGCTTGGAAAATGCCACCCACACCCCTCCCTCCTGTAGCTGCTGGCTACTGTGTCATATCCTGAATTGTGCATTTTTATGATTGTGATTTGATGCAGTCGAGAATTGTTTTTCTAGTTTTTCAGGGAATAAATGTTTAGTTAGAAAGGCAAAATTCAAGTGTTTTTTTTGTGCTAAAATGACTGGTTCACCAGTAAATGACATAGAGCATGTTTTTTTTAAATTACATATTTAATTTAAATCTGTTCATCACCAACATACAAGATCCCTGGTTTAAGAGTCACAGGAGACACAAATCACAATCTGTCAAATCAAATATGCAGATTTGTCCATTGTGGCAAACTCCTGTGAATAGAAACTTAACAACACAAGACACAGAAATACTCTTTAATTACAAATACTTAGAATTGATTTTTTTTTTGGGTAGTTATCCCTGTGTGTTTATACTTGTTGAGGAAAAAATTTGTATCTTTGTTCCAATAATAAAACATTCAAGAGTGCATTTTTACTTGTAAATGGTGCTAAATACTAAAAAAGGTAGAGTTAAGTTAAAATTTAGTGGATCCAAATGAATGAATGAATGATAAGATGCAACAGAAGCCACACAAAATGTTTGCACTCATCTTCTAAATTGTTCTAAAGTAATTGTAAGAGCCTACTTTCCCACTCTCAGGGCTGACAAAACGACAACAATAGATATTTCATTAAGGCTATGCAAAGATGTAGAAGTTCAATAAGCATGGGTAAAACATAAGGCAAGACTGTAATCTGTCATGCTGTAAAGGGAAATTTGCTGCTCCAACAGCACAGAAGGGGGAACTGATTTTGTTTGAGCCCAAGTTTTTATGCTTGAATTGATTTAATTCCATAATGATAACAGACAAAAAAACAAATCTGAAAGTTTCTGTCTTGCTGATTAGAAATTTGACTGCTTACGAGCACAAAATACACTGAGCTGGAGTAATATGGATCCATTCTGCACCTGCCTCACTTACTTTATGTTAAAATCGAGTGCACTGACATTTAGAAAGACTCATGGCATTTAAGTCCATTAACATAGTAAATTGTGTCGCTTGTTCACAAGATGTGTGTTGGAGTATGTGCTTGTGATTTTGTCAGTTTGCCGAGTGCAGGCTCTGCAAGAATAAATGTAGCAGATGGAAACATAAAGGCGGGAAATTATAAGCAATGCACAAAAATGTCTGAAATGTAAAATCTGTAAATTCTCCTTTAAAAAAAGCAAATTATTTTTCAGTGCTTTGGTTGATACGTCTACTTTGAGTCTGATCACATGTGTTTTTATTTTGTTTGTATTTTTGCTTTTTTGCTCTTTTTTTTAAGAACAAAAAGTTAATAAGTTAATTAGATGTTCCTTATCTTTATCTATGGCTCAGTAATGTTCTGGCCTCTTGAATCTATTTGAGGTGGTAACAAAAACAGAAAAGTTTTGACTCAACTTACTTTGAGCTTTGTTTCAAAGGCTTTCAGAGAAGATGCTGTATCCTTTGTTGACATTGAGGAGCAAGTACACAACAGCGTCAAAGCAAATCAAGCTGTATAGGGCAAAAATTAACTTCTAGTTTCTTACATTACCGAAACGTATACGGCATTATGTGAAAAGCACATGCCGTGTAGAGTCACTGAATGCAGCCACTTTGTGTAATTGACTTATTTGTAAAAGAAAGAAAGATGGAGCGAGGCAAGGGGGTAAAATGAGAAATGAAAAGGAGAAATGGTTATTATTTGTAATAATAAAGGTGATAGAAATCAATATAACAGTAGCGTGAAGCAAGGATATAATGACTTTCTGGTGGAACAGAAAAAAAGCAGGAAAGGGAAGGACAAAAGAAAGACTGCGAGAAGGAAGAAAATAAAAGTGCAGACTCTGTGAGTGACATTTTGAGATTGTCCATTTCAGGACACTGGAGCAGCAAAGGTTATTACATTTTACTGAATATCATATTCCAGCCCATGAATAGAAATCCTTTCTTGAGTTGTGGCCAAAGGGAATTGAATTATATGTAGGCACATAATGTACAGCATTGAATAAACTCATAATAGACGATGAGAGAGGGGGGTGAAACGCTCCTTTGTCCTCTACTGGCTCAAGTTGAAATGGACAGTAGTAAATCTTACAGACAGTAAGAGATGACCTATTCCTTTGAGCAATTCATTACCAATGAGCGTGGTACTGAGAGAGGGACGGCTTGCTCATTACAGCCTATTAGATCTTCACAAACCAGAGATTTCCCTGGACATGTAAAAGGTATGAGTCAACTTTCAACTTTAACTGCTAATCACTTTGCCCGCAGCAAACAGAATAAAGAGAAACAAAAACAGATGTAAAGTGTAAGTGAGCAAAGGCTTACTAATGCAATATATGTGAAAGTGCTATTGTCATGTGCAGTTTTTTTAAAAATACGTAATTACTCAGTGGAATTGAAATGGAAAACAATGAATTCCCAGTGACTGTAATATCCTGTGATAATTTGGTATTTAGTGTTCTCTCTATTGTTTGTCACAAACTGCTTGCTCACATGGTCTGCATATTATAGATCCATGCACATGGTGTATTATTTTTGAAGTGGTTAGTCATTTAATGTATGATATTTTATGATGGAAGTGCATAAACCTCGTAAGACCCAAACTCTTTCATGGCATGCATTTTTAATTTCTCTTTGCTATTTGGGCTGTTTGGGACCTGATGAATGTAAAAACAAAGAATTACCAGATTTTTTATTTTTTTTTTACCTAATTTTTGTTTCTGAGAAAAAGGAGATCCAAATATGAGGACATTCACTTTAAATTTGGATAGAACAGTGGCAGTATAACGTCCTCGTAAGTGGATATCAGGCCCTTGTAGAGCAAAATGTAATATTTTTGTCTATACAACCCAAAATGTGATGTCCATATGTGTGGACACCAGGTCCTAGGAGGTTAAATCTGATTTTGGTATTTTATTTACATCTTTCTTTTAAAAAGTTGTACCACTGGCAAAAAACGTGTGACCAGAAACCGTCTTAGTATTAATCAAATAATTCACAAGTGATGTGCATGGATGCACACCAGTATACCAGAGAATTCTTGTTGAAGTCTCACTACTGCCAAAATTTACCTGAAATGAAATGGAGTGTTTTTTCTAAATATACTCTGATATTAGCAAACCCTAAACCACAGCTCAGGCATTTAGTCAATCAACTGATTAGTTGATCAACTGGTAACTATTTTAAAATGAATAATTAGTTTTTTGCAGCTTCTCAAATATATCACGTCAAAGAAAAAAGACAAAATAGAATAAAATACATTTGTCTGTGAATATTACTGCAACTCTATCCCTTTTTTTAAACATTATTTGCAGACACAGGCCAGGGTGATCAATAATGAAAAAATTGTCAGTTTTAGCACAACTCCAAGACCCCCAGTCTAAATGATATAATGTGACAGGTTCTGAATATACAACAGCTGATCATAATAACATCAGTGGTGCTTCAGGGGTAGACAGATTATTACCACATCCAACTGGAACATGCCATTAGGTAGTGCAATCACTCATAATGACGGTAGGCAGAAATCGCTCTCTCTCTAAAATCGCACTGAAGCAAAAGCCTCATTAAATATGTATGCATATGCCAGAGTTGCCATTTTGGAAAATCTGAAAAATCCTGGATAACAGGCCAAAGCTCCCTTTTATTCTAGAAGCAATTTTAACTCTGGTGTTAAAAACATCCCAGGAGTCTCTTATTTACTGTAGATCTACACAGATTCACACAAAAGGCATTCAGAAACAAACTCAAGGTTCGTCTCACATGGACTGACCATCAGCGTCGTTGGTCTTTTTCTTTTTGTGCCGAGTGCGCTACTTCTTTGTAACTGGAGCCCCGAAGCAGTCATTGTATTCATTATTAAAATGCGAACTTATCAAAGTCAACTTCTCATCACTTAAATCATTTCAAGGCTGAGTGGCTCCCATGTCTCAGCCTCCTCCTCCATTTTTCATTTTTGCTGCTTGCCCATCCTCATTTCAGTAAGATGGTCTGCCAGTCATGTGAAATTGCCACCATTTGCATAACTGATGCAGGGTTAAGGGTGCAAACTGCGGCAGTGTTGATGTCACAAATGCAATCAGAGATGGTAGCGCAGGAATTAATTGGCTCGCCACATTATTTCCTTCACACGGCCTTGCTCTCACCTTTGGTGTCACCCCGTGACTTGAAAAATGACAAGAGGTTTAAAAACTATGAAACTTCTCAGCAAGGTGAAAGACAGGGTTGCTTTATACGTAGATCATTTTCAGAAACATTCCTGTGAAGTTGCATCACATCTGAAATGTTTGTTTTTAGCTGCTTTTGCACATGACCTTTTCAAACAGCAAATACGTCTGCCTTAAGATAAGATACAACTAAACTTCTCATGATTCCAGGTTATTATTCTCAGCCCTTTAGCCTCATTATGCTATTGAACGGTTCAATATATAACCATAATAACAAAATACTAATAATATTTTTTTTAAAACAAGGTAGTCTTTTGTGCCGATTAGCTAGGATTCATTTTTGCTGCTTGCTTTCTTTTTAAGTAGTAATTTATTTTTTTAACACCTTTAAGCAGTAAAATTACTGTATTTTATGTCAGGATTGACCAGATTGTTGATCAATAGCAGTGTTTCCCGATTTTAAGACACTCCTAGTGTATAACAGCTAGTCATTAGTGCAGTTATAGCTCCTCTAGGGAAGATTTTAATGTAGTGTAAGGACACAGTGTCACAGACAATGAAGCACCCTTCAGAGGTTAGCACTGTCACAGATAGAAGGTATGAGAATTATCCGCATTATCCGTTATCTTAACCTTTTCTTAACTTAACCTTCCTCCACTGTCAGAGTACCCAACAAAGGAGAGTTGCCTCTACATAGGACTGTATGGGTCAAACTTAAGAGCTTTTTAACAGAAAGCAAGCAATCATAAAGTTAACTGGTCATGGTAGGGGTGCCATTCACCCATCTACAATAAGTTTTTACAAAGTTAAATTAGCTATAGAATAGCTACAGGAACATCTACAGTTAATATCCAAAAGTTGATTCTGTTCATCTGGATGTAACGTTTTTAGTGGGAGAAACGTTTCATCACTCATCCAAGTGACTTCTTCAGTCTCAGCTAACTGACCTCCCAGCCCATTGTTCCTTCAGTGGTGCTAGTTTCAGTCATTATGCAAACGTACTGTTTATAAGCTTGAGGAAACCTGCAGTCAGTTGAGACTGAAGAAGTCACTTGGATGAGTGATGAAACGTTTCTCCCACTGAAAGCGCTACGTTGAGATGAACAGAATCAACTTTTGGATATGTACTTACCTGGATGATTGAGCATGCATCAAGACATCTACAGTTAATAAAAAATACTACTATGCTTCAAATTGACATAAGTGTCACCCTTTAGCTTTCTACTAGTAATTATTATATTTTTTTAAATGTATTTATCTCTTCAAAAGGAGCGAGGCCGTCAAATGAAATAACTGATAACTGGAGCCATCAAATATACCAAATATTCAAAACTGCTGCTGTTTTTGTTTGTTTGTTTGGTTGTTTTAAATTAAAACTAGGCTAGTTACAGTGTACATTTGACTTTTAGCTCTCATGGCATGTTTTACATTGCACTGTGTGAAGCTGCTCTATAGAGATTCAAGGCAGATTTCAGAGGCACACAGTCTCTAATGACATATGAACAAGTATAGATCAGGAATACTAAAGCAAGAGGCTGATTCAGAGCAGTAGAAACTATGTCAAGGTCAGTAACAAGGTCAAAGAGTGACAGTGAAGCTGAGTAGAAAGTCGTGCAGAGGGGGCTTGTTCAAAAACCTATCTTGCCAGTGTGCTACTTCCTATTGTGAGTGTTATTCTGACTGACATTGCAGTAACCAGCTCATCTTACTGAGAACTGATTAGGACAAATGGAGCTGACAGGTTTGTCGCTGTTCCCGAAGTAAGAGAGACATGCAAGAGAGTGGAGTCAAAATCTTCGTCTTTCACAAAGAAATGGGAAGATGAAAAGATAGATGGATACCTTCGTCTTTTTTTAGACTATTTAATAGTTCAGTTTTGTTTTCTGGAATAAAAACATCATCTTCTAATCATTTCTTCAAATGACAACGCAAAGTTAAAAACAAACAAAAAAACAAGCATAAACAAAGAGAGATCTTATCTGGCTTTCTCGTTCACACGTCAACTGAATGATCTTTCAATCTGAAATGATTTCAGCAAATGGTGAGTCAGTCGTGCAACTTTCTATTTTCAGACTATAGAAGATAACTCGGGAAAGTTATTATTTTTACATGACATCAGCAAACTACCCAGACACCATGAGATTGGTATTTGAGTCACTTGGGTTCTTGGGAATGGCTCATTTATTTCCTTAATTAAGTTTAGTAATAGCCTTGTTAAATGCTCAGTCATTGGACATTTGTTAAATGTGGTCAGTGTAAGGGAATCTGTGGCTCTGGATACCATGAGTGCAGAAATTACTTTGCAGATGCCATTTAGCAAATGCAATGCTGACTCATTCAGTCAGTGACTCAGTTTGTTTGAGTAGATTTAAGACTTGATGAGATGGTACTTTGCAGGATATTAATAGAAATCTTAAAAGTGAGCCTAACATTAGTTTGGGAGATCTTGGAAGATCAGCTCATTGCAGTGCCAGCCCACGTCAGCTGATAGCTCAGCCGATACCAGTCTGCATATCTTTTTGGCCGATCTTGTGTATTGGACATGCTATTTAAGCTGTAGTGGTGCAGCTGCTCTTGCTATATTTCTGCATGCTGATTTGCAAACCACCTCCACTTCAGCCGCTCTTTTTCCACTAACTTAATCAATGTCCTTTGTGTTGCCGTTGCCTCGTGCTTCATTCTGTACAGGGGGATTTGCTGCTGCTCTCCATGCCTCAGGGTTACCATCTATGCACATACAAGGCCAGGGAGGGGCCAGAACAATTTCTGCAGAAGGAAATAACCTTCTGACTAAAACACAGTTTTTATCGTTTTGCTGTTTTCACTGTCTGTTCAATGTTTGTTACTCACATTGCATCTAATTAAATATGTTTGGGCAATGCTGGTGTGATGACAGAGATTTTAATCATCTGAATAAAGACTCTAAAATCATGCGAAATCTTGTGCATTTGTAATTGTCAGATAGTTAGTCCTAATTACTTTGGTGATCCCCATCTGTTCCACCATAGGGCTCACCATTATGGTTTTAAGTTAACGATTTGTTAGCTGTACCCCTAAGAATCCAATAAATCTAAATGGTCTGTATTTATATAGCGCTTTACTAGTCCCTAAGGACCCCAAAGCGCTTTACATATCCAGTCATCCACCCATTCACACACTGGTGACGGCAAGCTACATTGTAGCCACAGCCACCCTGGGGCGCACTGACAGAGGCGAGGCTGTCAGACACTGGCGCCACCGGGCTCTCTGACCACCACCAGTAGGCAACGGGTGAAGTGTCTCGCCCAAGGACACAACGACCGAGACTGTCCAAGCCGGGGCTCGAACCGGCAACCTTCCGATTACAAGGCGAACTCCCAACTCTTGAGCCACGATCGCCTTCCTTTGTGTATGCAAATAAAAATATAAATTCATTTCCTGTAGTAGTTTGTGCAAAATACATGGAAAACTACAGTTCCCATACACCCGTAATCTCAGTTGTCTGCTGACAAACACATTTCAAGTATAGGTTAAGTAACCGAGAAGCATCTTGGAGAGCTGTCAATATTTGAATATTATTTAACAAAATAAATTTTTATATGTAATCATGGTCACAAAAGCTAAAATATGCCCCTTGTTGATCCATTTTCGGTTCACTTACTTTAAACAGGTCTTCAGAAAGAACTGGTCATTATCAACATTCAGATGAAATCTCTCCAGCACAAACAGATTCATTACCTGCTGTGATGGAAATTTGCCTTTGAAAACACCTTGAAAGTAAACCAATATAAACGAAGACATCTATTATCCTCAGAAGAACTGCCTTGTAAAAATATGGACAGAGCAGGTAGAGTAGAATTTGCCCAATAATTAAATTTATCTGGCACAGATCGGGGTGATGTGAGGATAGTCTACCTAATTATAAGAAATCTAATTAATGTCTCTGGCACAAGAGCTCATTTCAGTGGCTTCCTATCACTTTTGATAGAAGCTGAGAGACATTTTTTTTTCCAGTTTTACATCGATGAAAGAATCGGTTATCACACTCCCCCTGATTCATTTGGAAAACATGAAAGCCTCTCAGATAGCCACATAATTAAACAGTTATTTTGGGGCATTCAATTTAAACTTGGGCTCAGCGGTGCCCTTGCAGGAGAAATAGAATTGCTTTGTCTCAGCACTCTCTTTGAGTCTGAAGACAGTTTAAAGAAATCTAGTTGCAATAAAACACCAGATCTGACTACAACGAGAAGCCACGAATTAATGCTTTGCCTTTGATCCGACCAGGGCGATGCACCAGTGCCTTTTGTGCTCAGCTAAATGAGTTCCTAGTTCTGAGGAAGACTGCTAAATTATTAAGACTGTTCTAGAAGTTTGACTCTTTTATTTTGCTTTTCTTGCAATGCACCAAGGGAGCATTTGGCAAAGAATCCAAAGGTTTAAAATAGAAAAAACTCTGAACCATGTTTGCAATAATCATGATGTCCCAAAGGACTGGAGTTAAAGCACATCTGCCTAATCCAATCAGCTTCCACATTAACCTACATTGTCTATATTTGAATATTGTTTCAGAACTTACTGCAATGGAATACAGCACAGTACATTAGATGTTGTGATGAACCTTAGGCTGTCAGCTACAATTTAACAACAGGATGCCCTCATTCTGTTTGATATATTCATCCAAGGTGGGGGGGTTGGCCTATCAAAAGATGATTTGAGTAAATAAATAGAACCTGACTGGTGGCATAATCCTTGTCATGATGGCCAAAGGGCAAACTTAATGCATGTAGATATCAACGTCAAAGTCAAAAAGCAGAATAGTTTCTATTTTTAATCCACTTATCTGAGTCCTTGATTTCCTGCACGTTTGCCTCGCTATTCAGTTTGATGAAAAATGCTTTTGAAATGCAGAGCTTTTTAGATACAGGTGGTGCGCGTGATTTCAAACCACTATGTGTGCTGATAAGGAAAACATTTTATTTAAACTCACACTGCATAATAAATATCCAGGGGTCATGTGTTCTGGTGTATTAATCCGAAGGCCTTTAATGGATAGATGTTGAAAATGAACTTGGGCTTGTTGACTTTTCTCTTTTCCTCTCCAAGAAAAACTCCTCAGTGCTTCAGGTGATTGACATATTTACTCCTTCTCTGCCAAAGTCCTCCACTATCCCTCTCTCCATCTGTCAGTGCCCTTAACAGCACCTCATCCTGTTGAGAATGGGCCGAGAGAGGCAGGAGATTAGGGGCTAATACTGTATAGGAAAGGACAAATAATCTCACAGACACCCTATCTTTTCTCATAAACTTTGAAGCAAAAGGACAGTCTTCCAGCTTGACTGATAGACTGTCTTACTGTTTGACTGACAGCCACCAAGGTGAGGGTATGTCAGATTGGAGGAGTCGTTTTTAAATACCCGTTTAGCAATATACCATCTTCGCCTCCAGGTCATAATCTATGCTATCAATTTTGATCCTGCCCTAAAGCCCCATTCCACATGCCCTGGGGTCCAATATTGCTTGGGAACGTGAGAAGGTTTTGCAATGACATCTAATTTTTTTTTTTTAATTGTAAAGTAAACACATCTGGGCAATTTTCTGATTGTATTTAGATGAAGCTAGAGGTCTCCTGATAACAATAATCTACTCAAAACTGGACTTTGAAGTCTACTAAACCTTTTGAAGGTTTTTAAATAAACTGGGCATGTTTTCTGAAAAGCTGCATTGCTGCTGAGATTTTTGCTCTCGTTCCATTAATTTTAGGAGAAAGCAATCCATATATATAAAACTAGGCATCTCCTAAACCAGCTCTATAACATGGGAAGTTATCTCTTTCAGCCTTGTTGCATGAAATATGAACACTGAACTAAAAGCAGAATGTTTTTTTGGTGCCTTAAACTTACCTGCATCCATACAGTTCAAATCCAATTCAATAATCCAAAAGCAAACTAAATCTGAAAGTGGTTTCAAATGGCAGCTTTGATTCAAAATTCACTTCTGATTGCTAACCAACTGCAGTAACCACAGACATTTCCTGCTGTGATAAATCTTTTCATAATAATTTACTTACTGGTGTGCATCACAATGGCTCATATCAATAACATAAGTTATCTTCGCTGTAGTCAGGCATATTGACGTTGACAAGGTTATGTATTAATTGTGTGCGGTTCCTGACCATACTGTGCAAAAATGGCCCTTTATGAATACAGCTTATGTCACTTTTCATCCACCTGCTGATGTTTTTTATAATCTGCTCCCGCTCAAAATACTGCAGGATCAGACTCACCTTCCTTTAAACCCCAGAACCTTTAGTTCCCCTGAGAACACAGAGTGGACTCTCAACTCCTGAGTCACTTTTAGTTCGCCTTTCCCTCGCTGTTATTTCCACTCTGGAAAATGTACTTATAGGATTTCTGTGACAAAAAAGGAAGAGAGGTTCAAGTTTATTTCTATGCACACTTCTCAGTGATGGTGGTACTTCAGTTCACTCAGGGTACATCTATGTTTGCCAGCAAGGTGACAAAAAATATGCTGTCAAAATAATGTTTGAAGCATGTGACAGGCTTTTCCTTACGGGGTTATTTTGGAACATATCTTATTTCCCAATACGTCGTGTACAGTGGAAAACAATATGAAAGATGTAATTTGTATTGTATATTTACTGGCTATGTGTGGCTATGTTATGAAGCAACAATGCTTTTCATAATGCACTTAAAATAGTGCATAAATCTGTTTGCTCTGTATGCCTACACATTAAATATGGTTACTGATGGCTCCTGTTTTCACACTGACTCAAAACTCAAAGAAAATAACTGGCTAGAGCTAACTAATTGTGTGAATTATGCGTATGTGTCTGTCTGTTTTGTTTTTTGGTGCACATATTCTTGGCTATTCACACAATACTCAGATATTTTGAGAAAGAGTTCAGGTAGAAAACTAGTTCTTGACAAAAGCACTGATGAGCAAGAGCTTGTCCAATGCATAACCCACTAATTGAACTAGTAGGTGTCTAAATATATCTTGAGAAACACATACATGGGTCACACACACACACAAAAGTTGGGTATTGGGTTTCTTTAAAGGACAGGTATGCTATTATTGAATATATTGAACAATATTTTTTTCATAGAATCTTCCCGCGATGCATGAAATTAGTTTATCAGCTTTAATGGCCATACAACTGTGAACCCTGTGAATTACATTCACTTTATTGAGTTTATATACAGATTACCTCTAATCAATCCAAGACCATATGTGTATGTCGCTTTACAGTTGATGCCGCTTATTATTTCGACATTAGCACCGTACATGCTGGTAATGCTGCATGGTGAATCCTTTAAACAAAACCTTTGACTTTTAGTAGGATTATCCTTTAATGGGGTTTAAGCCAAATATAAGACAACTCTTTCATTAAGCCAGTAATTTCAGGCGGTGTGGCTGTGATGCTTTTCAATTCACTTGTCACTTTAAACTCCAAATAAGAATTGAATGTCTGGACAGAACGCTTGGAAGTTTTACATCTTCATACAGTCCAGCAGTACCAAACCATAATGGCATGGGTTTTTTTTTCCATCTGCAGCTGGACAGCTTAACAAAGCCAAGTACACCTCTCTGTCGCTTTATATTTAACACGTTTTAATCTTTTTTAATCTAAATAAATATTATCAATTATAAATATTCAAGAGGGATGCAGACAGATGCTGTGTGGAATTTACCTGTTCAGTTAGTTATTGTTTCTTCCTGAGGAACAGAGGTTACATGGCTAAATAAATCCCCTCATGGCCTTGACTGCATTTGCCTTCCTACACATTAAGCATAATGGAATAATTCACTTGCCCTTGAGCCCCCTTGCCATGCATCCATACAAAAGTTCTTATTGGGTCGCCAGCAAATTGAATGAACCTCCTTTCCATAAAAAGGTAATGGACTCCTTTGGATAGCCCTCTAAATAACAGGGATGGTAGGGGAGGTGAGATGAACCAATTTATTATCTGACTTTCAAGGGGGTGCGTACAGAGGGTGAGGTCACTCTCTCATTGATCATAGGTCCCCCCTTAGGGAAATGATAATTATGTGTACCAACATGGACTAAGGTCACCTCCAACCATCACCACGAGCAGGTTAGACACCCTCCAGTAGGGATGTAGACTTGTGGAGTATAAACTGAAGGTGGCATTTTTCACTGAATTAGTTTAATTTTACAATAATGTGTAGGTTTTTGAAATTGTCACAATTACACTTTTTAAAAATTTATTTTTAGGTTGGCTTTAATTTGAGAAAATCATTGTAAATTTTGTTGCATAAAATATTTGTTGGCCAAATTACAAATATTGCTAATTAAAATAAGCAGCTAACAAGCAGTGTAACTATTGTGATCTTTTTATATCATTAAAGTAGAATCCAGTTCTTGATACAAATGCTTCATGCAGATCTGGTCAGTTTAGTGTGCAGTAGGCAAGTTTTCGTCTCTTTTGTGGTGGACTACTAAACTGAAACCTGCACTGAATATGTTTGTTATTCAGTGTCAGTCTTGCCACCCTAAATCATGATACTGAGCTGCAACATAAATCGACAAATTAATTGAGAGGCCAGACAGGTAATAAAGTTTCCATCTGGCCCGTCCAGCTTCAAGTGGGGAGAAAAAAATCTATTTTGCTGTTTTATGTGTGAAAGATGAGAAATTTGTGATTGTGCTGATTACTTCATTCAATTGTCAGTTAATCAGAGAATTTGCCAGGTCTATAAATTGTCATGAAATAGTACCCAGATGGTGACTTGGTTTGTCATGTCTCAGAAAACAAAACAGCAAATCTTTACAATGAAAAGGTCAAAAACGACGAATTGTTGACAGTTTTTCTTGAAAAATAGTGATTGTCATTGTCAATGATTTTTTTTTAATGTTGATTTCAAAAGAAAACTTAAATATTATTTCATATATGGCAGGAGTCTCAAACTTAAATGAGCTGTGGACCGCTGCTGGCAGCGTGATCTCATTTTCATTACTCAAAATGTTGCGTTTTTTTGGGTTTTTTTAATGTCAAAAACTGTACAATAAGACAAAACTGCAAATGTGAACACAATTTCTTTTTCTCACTCTTAACTAACTGAAACTTTTGATTGAACTACCAAATAAACAAATTGGTACTCTCTTTCTGGCCAGACACGTGGAGCACTTCTGCTGTAATTTAGTTCATTTTTAACAAAATACATGCAGACATTAGTTTTTGACTTCTAGTGAAAATTGTTTTCTTTACAAATGACTCTCTCACTGAACTAATACAGCCAATTCCTCAACATCTTTGTGCTCTCTACTGATATTAGCTTCATATTAAATTATTTTTTCTTTTTAAAGAACTTACTTTAACATTGCACTCAAGAACAAACAAATCCTCCCCAACAATAAAAGTAACTTCAAGGGCCAAATTGCATTATATTTCTTCACGTCAATATATGGTCAAGCAAGTAGAGGTGACACGGGCCTCAAGTTTGAGACCTCTGAAATACGGGTTTACACCATAAAAAATACATAACTGACTAAACTGCAAAGTATCTCTTTGCACAGTGTTAAAGTACCAGATCTATCTAAGTATGAAACCTATATATTATACATGAAATAATTCACTTTTTAAAAAACTTGGATTAGTTAAAAATGTCAATTTTAGTAATAAGAAATGTGAAAAATGTAAAAAGATAATTCTAAATTTATTTGATCATATATTTGAGCAAATTAACAAACTAATTCATAGCCATATTAATGTACTTTTAGTATCTTTGTCTTTTTATTTTGACACTTTCCATATTTATACACTTCAGACACTGACAAAATGTATCCCTGTATTTGACTTTTAAAGAATGTGTAATACTGACCAAACTATCTCTAGGAGAATACATGGCAAGCACATAGGTATTCATACTCCATCACTGGATCAGCGTGCCTCCTCTGATTATGGTATATTGTGTAGGCTACTCTGCCTTTTCTTCCCACTAGCTAACGGCATTTCTGTCTCAAATCAGATCAGCTCTACCAGACAGCCAGCAGCTCCCTCGCTGATTAGCATCAAGGGGGAGAAGTGGGTGGAGGAAGGGAAACTCAGCGGGTGTCTTGATTGCTCTCTGTAGTCGCCACATTTTGAATGCCCGGCTCCAATTTTTTTTGATTATTTTAGATGTGAATGGTAGGTTGCATGTAGCTAATATAAGTCTCCCTGAGGGCCAAACTTGATATGTACCACTTCTAACCAGCGGCAGTACACACTTCTGTTTATGCATAAACTGTATATACAAGCACAGTCATGTAGAGTAGGTAGACAATGAGTTTCTTTTATACATGCGCCACAAATCACTGTCATCCGGGGAAGTAAGGCTCACTCCCTGTGTGTGAGTAGTAAACATGGTAGACTGAGATGATGTATAGCGCCTGCAATGTTCATGCTGCAGACAATGTTTAAAATTGCTTCTTTAACAGAGTTGGAGAGAAATATGACTGAAGGTAAACTAGAGAGAGACAGACAGACAATGTGAGGAATAGAAAAGAAAAAAACGAGTAAAAAAGCAAAGAGAGTTGGCAAAAGAGAGATTACACTAAGGATGTACAGCAGCAATCGTGGGAGAAGGTCCTGATTCCGATACACCACAGACAGTAGGTGCTATGGGACTCTGGAATTTGCCACTTTTTTGGATGAGACTCAAATAGACAGAGACAGAAGGTTAAAGGAGCACAGAAACAAAGTCGAACAAGCCTGGAGGTTTTATACAAGCATATGAAAAGCGTGGGGAGTTTGTTGCCTGCGGGTTGCATGTGATGCCATTCAATGAGGCACATTTATAGCATCAAAACGATGGTAGATCTGCTGGATTTGTTGGATGCTGTGCCTCCATCTGCCTGTGCGCCACACCTGGTAGGTGGCACAGGATGGCGCAGTGATGAGAACATGAGGAGGGATCATGGGGATTGCTCACCTGTCCATGTCTCAATGCCAGACTCGGCATGATAGAACTGAGTGGATAATGTGAAAACTATAATGAGAACAGGTGAGGGGGAAGAGACAGGTGCAGATGATTTAAATCCTCTTCTTCGTAAAGTATGACAAGCAGTCTTTCTTCAGCGTATAAAAGTAGGGATACTGACATGAGAGAATGAAAAGGAATCCAGAGGTTTCTTCATTCTTAAGCTTCACCCTTCCCAATGATTGCACACTCTTTCTACAATAGGAGGTAAAATCTATTTACAGAAAGAAACAGAGAAAATTCTGGGCCACTTGATTACCTAATGAGGGAACAGATCTTCTCAAACGTGGTCATAAGCTGGGCTTCATGAATTATTTATATGGCTATTTTGCATTGTAAAAGCATTCAGAGCTGAAGGTGAAGAAATACAGAGAGACGGTAATCAAAAGCAATGGAACATGTTTGTCTACTCTCAACCCATTTTCTAATTACTAGCATAGATCGAGATCTTGTCAGGGGTTTTCCCACTCTTCTTTCCACACCCAGGTGTCAACTGTCCCATTGAGTTTCATCTTGTCATGATGGCTGCATACCTCATACGCCTCTGACTCGAATTAGTTTGGAAAGCCAGCAGCTCATTAAGGCAGAAGTAGGGGAGGGACTGAAATACCAAATTCTAGGGTCATAATTTGTTTGCTCATTGAGGTCTGTGCATGCAGACAGGTGTGCAGAGAAACTATTAAGTTAATGCTAAGAATTATTCCCATGGAGCAACTACAAGGAAATGTGATGGTGGATAATTGGAGACTCAAGTGGGGAAAGGCGGCTCAGAAGGTCCTTAACGCAGACAGCTATGGCTGCTGGTCTGTCAAATCGGGTTTTAAATTAGCTTTAGTGTCATGGAAATAGTTATTTATGGTTTCCTTTGCTGCTGCTGGTAAATTTTACTTGTGTAATTGGCTGATAAAGTTTGAGCCAGGTGGTAGTTTTATTTTCTACTCCACTCTCTTAATTAACTGGGAGAAATGTGCTCTCACAAATGTGCTCTCACAGAAACACAGTTCCATCTCTCTGGCCTACATTGAAAAATGGAGCAACAGAGATGTCCAATCCCCAAAACATCTGTCAGCTGCCTGTTTGACTGGTGAAATTAGACTTTGTTGGCAAAATGAGTTCCTTTTCACAACAGGACAGTTTCCATCATCCAACTTTTCTAAAAGATTCAACTTCTTTGTCTTGTTCTTTGGTCGAACTCAGGAACGCCGCCTGTCAGTCATCCAGAGGCTCAGTATTCAGCAGCTTCCTCCATCTCTGGTGACATGGTTGTGCTAATTAAACATGGGATTCACAATGATTCTTCCTCAGTGCTCTCCACGTACATTAGCATCTGCAGAAGGCTCTTCAGTAATCTCCTTCACACAGGAAGAAGTGCAATGAGGAAGTGGAGCTCACAAGCTGCTAATTAAACCAAACTATGCCTACTTCCCTCTCTCCGCCTTTGCACAACGAACCCTCTAATCACTTCTAACTCAATTTAGAAGCAAGTAATTGATGCACACGTGATGATGCGTGAAAGATGAGAAACACTACCAGTTTAGATGTTAACAATATTTGCAGTGAGGACCGACCATCTGATTCTGGAGCTATTCTACTGCTAAAATTCTACTGCCTCTAAAGTATGTAAAGTATTGTTGCGTTTGGCCATGTCGGAAGCAAAATGTTGGCATTCGTGGACAGTTATGGGCTAATCAGTTGGATTTATCTATTTGCTGTTGAGCAGTTTTTATTGCCTGTGTTAAAATGTTTTGCTATTGGAAGTCAACTGCTGCCAATTACCCCATTGGCTTTGTCTCCATGCACCATACTGCCATAAATGTAGCCTTTCATTCTCTGACATTCAACAAGAATTAAATGCATAGCAGCAGCAGTAGCAGCAGCAGGGAATGGTGCCATCATTTTGGAACCTCGAGGTGTAGCTTCCAATTTAGAATTGCTGCAGCTATATTTCACATGTCACTTTCCAATTAGACATTTTATGCTGAAATCATACACTCTGAGCAGTCACAGCATGTCATATTAAGATGTTATCCAATTGTTAAGATACCCCAGTATGCCTTCCTACAAGTTCTCCTCTCTTCTCCGTCTGTAGTGGCTCCGATAATGAACCACAGCTCCAGCAGCTCTTGTGAATCTGAGCGCTAATACTGTGCTTTGATTTGATTTTTAGCCCTACTGAGAGAGGGCAAATAGAAAGAGCTGCAAATGAAATGCAGTAGGTTTACCCAAGTCAAGTAAAGCCCTTAGGCTTTAATTTACTGGCTAAAAACATGAATTTATTTTCCAAAAGGGTTCCTCCTCCAGTTGATGTTCCAGTTTTCATTTACATATCTCTGGAGAGGAACATCCAGAGATATTTTAATTTCAATGAGCTGGTCTTTGGTAGCTTTAGCTTCAGGGACAGCATGGTATGATTTTACAGATACCCTGATATTTGAAAGTAAAATGTTCTGTCTTATGTTCTAAATTGTTACCTTTTCAAACTAAGCATTATTTCATTTTTGTTTACATTTAATTTCATTTGGTCTTTTTTTATTTGTTTGGCTACTTTATTAAGCAAGTCTATGAAAATATGTTTTTCAGTTTTCTCTTAAAGATGAAATACACTGTCAGATGCAAAATAAGCAAAGTTTGAGGGAAAGACATTGGTTTAATTGCTTTATCACCAGTATTTGGTTGTGGTTTGATGACTGACTTGACTGATATTTATAGTGAAGAGTAACTCTGTGCCTTGCAGTATTTACTGTCAACTTACTTACTTTACTCAACATCCTGTAACTTTAACTTGGGAAGATTTTTTTTTCCAATTCAATAAGGCTTTTAAAAAAAGAGAAAAAATGACACTGGTGGATTGAGCTCCCCACGCCATGGTCCTAATGAGCAGTCATGTTATCACAGAATGCCGAGGTCAGAGTTCAGTTTTCCTTCTGCATTGACCTCACATGCCAAGAGATTCAGCTGATCTCTTTAAACCAGGCCCCATTAATTATAAGAAATGCCAACATGCCTCTTTACATGTTGTAAAGGCTAAATTTTATAGGAATTGCTAGTCAATAAGGACCATGACTACTTTGTATGGGCAATGGTAATGGAGTTGCCCCAACGTTATTATAAGCTGACATTTGATTGCTTTTCTAAACCTCTTTCCTGCTAGGTTGTAGCTGCCAGTTGTCGAGATTGTCATGAGCTATAATGATTGCTTTGGGCACATAACACCACTCAGGTTCTACACAACCTCGCTCATACCGACATTATAATTGTGCATACACAATTTCTATTAAAATTTCTGACATATTCAGAGATTTCTAATCAACCTAAGTAACCTTTGCTTGGAGTTACAGTTCTTAGGTAAACATTTCTCTGGCCGGAGGCGGGGGTCTGAGCCAATCGACTCATTTGTTCTGTTTGAAAGTGATTGCTGCCGAGTGGAGACTGCTTTAATTTGATTGATGTGTGGTTCACCAAGCGGTGGATTTGGTTGTAATTACTCTTTGTGCTCACCGTGATAAGGAAATTAATCAAGCCATTATGTTGCTCCCATTTTATCATCAGGACACAATAATTGAATAAAACAACCTCACTTGTCTTCAAAGTCACTCTGGCACGCATGGTACTCACCCGCTGCAAGGGTAAAGGCCTCGCTATTCTTGATTGGCTGATAGTGAGGCAAAGATGATGAGTGTATTTCATATTCACAAATGATGTAGACATTTTAATTGGACTAATCAGAATCAGTTCTTTTAATTTAACTACAAAGCCATGTTGCGAACTTTGCATAGTCCATGCAACTAAATGATCCCATTTGTTTTGAGCAAAAATCAGGGAGTGCATGGACCATGGTAGAAAAAAAAAATACTTGTACCGAAAATATCAGCGGGTAACATTAAGTAAATATGCATTAACAATAAGATCATGTTTCAGTGGCATACAACTTAATGGCATTTAATGTATTTGTTATACCGATGCACAAGTAACATTCCCTCTTTTTACTTTTTACTTTCTGTGTCCTCCTCTCATTCCATGACTACTGTTCTGCTGGTGTTCAGTGTTACATTCATAGCTCAAGAAACTTCTATGTATTATGCATTACATTTCTTAAAAGTACTGCAGTATGTTACTTAATTACTTGTTGGAATAAAATAATTCATTACAATGAATTATGATGAAATTGACCTTACACTTATTATCATGTAATTACCAGGTAACAATATAAACCTATATGCTACTGTCCCACATATCAACACAACAACACCTAATGGTTGTGTGCAAGCATTGCGTTAGCATGCTGTCTGTGCAGAGGGTTGCAAAAAGCCAAAGTTGTGTTAGCAGAACAAAGCAATTGTTTCTGTCCTGGAAGTAATTTAGTATAGTGAAATGTAACATTACTGCGTTACTGAAAAATGCAATCTGATTACAGTAACATATTACTTTGTAACTTACTTTGTAATGTCTTGTACCCAGCACTGCTGGTGTTGTAAATGCACCCAATGTACTTTGGCATCAGTGTCTTGACATACAAGCCTCAGTAATACAGGACACTGACAAATATTGGATTAAGTCACAGGTCTGGTAGTTAGTCGACTTTTATTTAAGACTTCACTTGCCTATTAATTTTGTTTTTGCACACAATTTTTGACTTTTCTTTTCACTCACTGGTTAGTTTTAGGCACCAAAAACTACTTGGTTGGGTTTGGGGAAAGACTGTGGTTTGGTTTAAAACATGCCTCTTCAGCCTGGTGAGTGAAAAATATCACTTAGTGCATTTAAATGTGATGGCCTGAGTTCAGTTGGAGTCCAGGTATCTTTGGGAAAGAGAATTCTTAAATTTATTGTGAAACACTGACTAATTTAACCTCTTTTGACTTTAGAGGTTTACAGGGAAATCTATCTTTTATAAAAGCCACTGGTTTCATCTTCTGTGATGCAGTTTTTATGCTCATCAGGTGCTTTTGACTAAAAAATATGATAATTCTAAATACCAGTGCATAAAAACAGTTTACAAGTTGCTTAAATGAATTACTTTTTAATGCACTCTGTAGGAAGCTTTTCAATAATAAAAAACGTGTATTTGTAGATAAATCATGGTCCTTAAAATTAAAAAGAAAAGAGAAAACTTACTCTCATCATTACATGATAGCAGCCTAAGGTGCTGTCAAAGCTTTATGCTGAAATTTAATGTTAGACTTGGAGCAAACTAGCAAAGACGGAAAATTGCCTGGAGCCACTGATACCTCATAGCTGGGGCTTACATCTTTGATATTCACTTCTATCATTCTGCCTTCCCTTCATGCGTAGTATGGAAGAAGAGGCGGCCAATTTAGGGCTGATCTCAATCCCCCAAAAGGATTTGCATCCAAAGCTGCAATTTAGCTGGTAGGAGAAATGTCACCAAAAATCTATTACCCATCTGCGCACATTTAGGAGAAAAATTGCCTCCCCTGTGGAGTGAAAACATTAGGTGATTTTGGTAGCTGAAAGAAATGAAACCACATTTTAACGTGGGCTGACATGTTTTAGAGAGCATGCTTTCACAATAGAGGCCATGGAAACTGGACTGTCACAGCAACATATGGGGGTTATTTCACTTTGCAAAATATATGCTCATATTTAGAAGCTCATTTAAATCAGTACTTCATAATTTTATGCCATTTCCTGATTGTGAAACTTCTAGTGCTCAAACCAGCAACTTTCTGCAGTGTTAATGAAGTGGTTGGGGCTCATGTGGCTAATTGTTTATAACTAGTTAATTGCAGGCCTGTTTGTGTGTTTCTTCAGCTGAATGATTGCCTCAAAAATCTCTTGACATTTAATCTATAACACTTGACCTAAAAGTATCCACTTTAACTTTTCATTGAACAGTTTTAGCAGGTCGTGTGTGCCTTAAGACTTAACCACGTGAGAGATGTGTTTCATTCACTTTGTGGGGATTTAATTGCTCGCTTCTGTCCTTTGGATGGTGATAAAGTTGCTCTCCACTTGAGTCTAAAACATAGATAAACACTCTCAGTATAAATTAAAGCAAAGTGACTTGGGACCACAGTGTTGGGATTTTAATTGTGGTAGTAGATCACCTCTTTCTCTAGTAATTATCTCAACTATCATCACTCCTGTAATAATGATAATCAATTGCTCCCAGTCACTGTGATAGGGATAATGAAAAGTTTATTAGCTACCCTGAATCTCACATGAGTAGTTGGAAACTCTTAAATCATTTACGGAAACAGAAAAAATAAAAGCATCACTTCTGCACTGTTGTCAGTCTTTTTCTGATTCTTTTTCTCAGGGTGAAGGTCACACAAGTCCTCCCTCATTCTTTGTTATCTTTTACACTTTTCTTGACATGTCTATAAGCTAGTGAGTTAGAGGGGAAACCCTCCACTCTGAATAATCAGGGTATTTGGGCTGTTGGACTAAGGGCTACTTCACTGTATAGGGAGGGATTGTTTATACCAATACATGTGCTGCTGAAGTAAAGATTTTTTATGAGCACTTTTACTTGGTGTTAACAATTAACTTGATGGGGGGAAATGCTTAACAGTAATCTTCTTCAGCCTTAAATCCTCTTCCTTTGTGTCACAAAGTGACATATCATCCATCGAGCGCCAGATGTTGTTTTCCTGTTGTTGCTTTAGCATTAGCAGTATTGATCTTTCCACGTATCCCTTAACTTGCTTGGCGCAGTTTGTTATTCACTTGCTCCATTAGACATGAGTCTTCTTGGCTCACTCACTCAGCAAGACGGTGCACCTGTGAGGATGGCATGGCAACCAAAATGAGAGGAAAGTCAGCCAATATGGATTTTTGAATGCTGGATCCTAGATTGTATTAAGGTTCCATACTGGTACTGGTTTGTTGCTGCTTGTTGCTGCTTAAGACAAAATATAGTTATGAAATTTGTCATATGGGGATATTAAAAAAGGCTAACTATCTGCTTGCAGGAGTAAAAGCAAATAGTTGAACTATTCCTGTAAAACTGTTAATATCTCCCCAGTTAGCAAGAGCTCATAATGAAGCGCACCTTCTTTGTTTGCTCTTTTTTTGTAAATTCAAAAGTACACATGGATACTACTTGTACAATATACTTGCAAATATGTGTAATTAAAGGTTAATTACGCTAGCAGCAGAGGCTGTCAGGGTACAATCATTTATGCTGATAGACCATAACACAGCAGCGAGGGAGTGCATTTATCTGTTTGTGCTTTCAGGAGATCACAGAATAGAAAATGCACAAATTCCCCTTGGGTGTCTCTTAGCGCTATCTTGTAAGATCTCATTCTGTCAAAGTGGGGTATCTATACACATAAGGTTTAGAAGGAAAAGGTTGCATTCAAGTGATGTGTGTTTTGTTGTGTCCCCAAAGAAGCTCTAAACTGACACGGCTCTGAGCACTCTGAAGCTGCCACAGAAGCTTTGCTGAATTGTCAAGCAGCAGTTTTAATCACACGCGTTGAGTAAAAACTTGATTTGAAATAGCAGAGTTCGGATGAAAACACGAAAACATCTAGCAGAATTTAATTGCGTCAGCCGAGAATGCGATCTGTATTAATCGTCAGAGAGACGTTTGACACATTTGAAATGCAAACATCAGAGCTGTGCAGCGGTGTTTTGCAGGTGCATGGGTTTAATGGTTGGCTGCATGCTTCTCGCACACCTGTACAGTGTCAGCCGATGTTATGAGTTTGAGACCCCCAACTGTGCGCTGGCGGTGTGTAAAGCAGCTGGCAGATTACTGTCTAGCTCCTGGCAGACATTGTAGCAGTTTATCTCAATTTTACATCGTAAATGGGGTGTGGACAATGAAACTGTACACAAACTATGACGATCCTTCTGTGACTCTAGCTGTCTGTGATGTTTTATGATTATCTCAGCACACAGCTGAAAGTAGAAGTAGGAAAACTTGCCAAAAGATTTTACTCTATGGGAAACTTATAATCTATGCCACAAATAACAATTCTCCTCACACATTTAGTTGAACTCATCTTACAGTGTTGGTCTTCTCACCACAGTGTTTTCATTCACCATGCTGCCTTCTGTGAACATATTTTGTCACATTCGCCTGGGACCTTTTTATGAGTTGATGAGGATCAAAAAGCAGATGATATCCCAAAATAAAGCAGCATACTTATATTTTGAATTATAATTATATGATATATCAGACCACCCATCTCTAACTGAAAGTTAAACAGATGGAATGATGTCCTCTGTTAAAACCATACAGGTCCTGCTTTAGGGAGGAGCCCGTCTTTCCCTGCCCTGCACCATCATGGCATTAGATATTTTAATATTAATACAGAAATAATTTATTTCAGCCAATTACCTCTTGCTTGATATGTTGATATAGCTACTTCTGCATCTGTTGACCACACACAGTCCCCCATTCAAATTTGGAATTGTGCACAGGGGGAAATCACAGCCACTGGGCCTTAAAAAAAAAAAGCACTGTCATCTTGTTTGCAGCATGTTTTTGTGTACCATCTGTCCGTGTCAGCATCAGTGGTGAACGATGGAGCAAGGGAGCCTCATGTTGAGAGGAGATAGACTCTCCCTCTGTGACAAAGACTGGAACAAGAGTTGATCACAGCATGGTCACTTCTCGCTCCCTCCCGAAACACAGCCAAAGGAGATGTTCTGCAGCACACACGTTCAACTTGACGCACATAATAAAAGAAAGAGTTCAAAAAGTCAAAAAGTGGGATGCTACCCTCACTTTGAATTTTATCAGCCCGCTAAGTCTGTTGTGATCCCTCCTGCAGATATGGCTCGTTGGCACTGTACCAGGCTATAATGTGTAATAAACAGAAAGTTACCCAAATTGTAGGGACCAACTCTGTGTTTTACATTGTTAAAGGGTATTCTTTATGCTTAGCTGAGTAGTTATGGTGACTAAGCCATTATCAGGTTGTTTTAGTACATAAAATGACCTAAACGACAAGAAACAGCCCCCCCCAAAAAAGTCTGAAACTTAAGTTTTCTGGGTGAAAATTGAGCTTCTCCTGTGATTCTTTCACCTATTTTTATGGTAAACAGATCCCCAGTTAATGTAATACTTTGTCACCAAGCACCTTAACTTAAGATGCACAGTATTTCTTTTGATTTGCTTTTTGTAGTTTTGGTACTTGGAAGTCTCCCTTTAAATACTTTCAACTGATGTCTGGTTATAAATTAGAATAAAGGACTTCATGTGAACATGGAAAAGAGAATAAGCACAAGGTTTGGTTTGACCGATACAAGCAGCTTGCAATAAATCCAGGTGCTTATTGTAAAATTCTAACCATAAATTGCAGGGCCAGATCAAGGGAACGTGCATTTGTGATAGCAAAATTGATTTCATTTAAAAGTCATCAACTGCTGCTTTTAGAGTGACAGCAAATAACAAAGAAGCCAAAATGGGGCCAGTAAAAGAAAATTGCTCTTTGTTCAGGGACATAAAGTGGAGAGTTCAACAGGGCAGAGCAGTTTTCAGCTCGTGCTTGTATCTAAAGCGAATTGTGTATATTGTTAAAATACTTACAGATAGCAACATAGTTACATATAATACAGCACTATCAGGATACATTGCTCACAAAAACAGTGGAGTTATGATACAGTGATTCAGTGCGTGTGTGTGTGTATGTGTGTGTCTGTAATGACTGGCCTTTTGAGACCAATGGTGTTTTTGTACATTTTTGTAATGATCTTTTGGGAAAGTTAGCATCCACTACTTGACTCTTTTGTATTTTATAAGGATTCATAATAGGGTTTTTTTTCTCCCCTTTTCTTCATTATAATCACCAGATTAAGATGAACGGCCATCATTCAGTTGATATTATGTGTTTTGATTCTGGTTGGGATATTTTGCAAGTGGATACAAATTGTATGGAAAACACATGACTCATAAATCATTTCTACTCTGCGTTTGTATTTTATACTGAAAATCAGTTAATGAACTGTTACTGAAGTTGTTTCACCGCTGACATTTCCCTTTGCTACATGAGTGAATAACAGCTTATGCTGTTTATAATGTCGGCTTGTGGTATGTAGAAAACGCTGCATCTTTTGTGCTTGTTTTTGTTTGATCAATAGACCAAAACTAAAAAAAAAAATCAGTTTAGAAAACAATGTCTCAACAAAATCTATTAGTTGCTGTGTTATAGCAACAAATCATACATCTTTGAGTATGAGTTTGAGTTTTGTGTAGAATTGTAGATGTTTTGAGTCTTAGCATCCATATCAGAATATAATACAGGCCCCCATTAAGAAATGCTGAGATTACGATGGCATGTTATTCTTTACTTTACTATTTTTTTCTTCAGTGAAATTCAGTGTATTTGATTAGGCATCCTTAATACCAGGCAACAGTGTGGTCTGACATTTATTCAGCTCTACATCAGCAAGGAGAAAATTAGCCAAATCACCAGGTTATTTAAAGGTTCCTTTCCATCAGCCTTCCTTATCAGACTAATCATCCTTCCGGTGGTTGTCTTTATCTCCCCTATCACCTTTCACACACTTGGTCATGTTGCAGCACCCAGTCTGCCATTTTACATTATTAGTTCCCTGTCAGGGGCACTCCCTCTAATGCTGAGAGGCTAAGGAGAATGAAGGTGAGGAAGATAGAAAGCGACGGGCCCTGCCTGCTCGTCGCTGGGGGAAGAGGAGGAGGAGGCGGCGTTGACGTCCTAATCTCTGGCTCTGATTATCTTCTCATTACAATCAGACGGGAGCCACTCGACGAAGAGGAGAATGTGTAATTACGCTCAAATCTCCCATGACTAAAACAGAGAATAATAAGCAGGGCTAGAACTGTGTGCTCACATCAAATCATTCAGTTTATTTAATCATTCATTCTATGCCGTATTTCACTGTAGATGAAAAGTGGTTGAATTACCCGAACACCTGACTTATGGAAAAATTATTTGGGAGCCAGAAATAATTTTCCTCACTTTTGAAAAAAAAAAAAACCCAAAACAAAACAGAAAATCTGAGTGTCTGGTTTGATTTTGCATTTACGTCTTATTAAATATATCTAGGTCATAGATAAGGACAAAACTTTAAGAACTGTTCCAGCACAAGGCAGAAAGCACCATTTCACAAAATGGCAGGCCAGCTGAGGCATGTAAATAACTGTATTTCAATTGACACATTGATTTGAATGGTAAATGTCTGACCTCCAATTTTCCTAGAGAGTGGCTGGAGGAAAGAAATGGAGGGGAATAAAACACATACCCAGTCGACCAAAGGGAATAAGGCTAACCAAGCATGTTAAATGCCCCCTCACTATTGTGCGATGGAAGCATTAGCTGTGTGGACAACTGCAAAAATCACTTGAAGTTCTCACTGAAGGCTCGAGAGCAAAAACTGAATCTTATTTGTCCTTTTTTCTCTTCCCCCACAGCTCAGAAACTACAACCTGCCAGCAGCTCAAGCCTGATGAGAGGAAAGCTGTGGACACAAGGGACAGATATGGCTGCATCAAAGGAAACAGACGCAAACACCGCAGCCATCGCAGGGCCAGGAGGTGAGTTAGCCTTTGTGTTTTCACACATGCCAAGTAGCAATCCTTCAAAATCATCAGGAGGGTTTTCTGAACTAAAAGAAAACAAGTGCTTGTGAAGAGATGAGAAGGTTGAGAAAAGAATGGGCTTTAAACATGTATGATTGTTGATCAGTTGAGTTTTGTGATTAAAGTTTGTTTTGGTTGCGTCTGTAGATGATAAAGCCTTTTTAACAGCAAAACCAACACACCTTCAGGGCCTGATTCTCAACAAGAAACCCAAGCTAATCTCTATATTCCGGTGCAGGAAAAGCAAACACTCTTATCGGGGTAGGAAATACAAATGGTGTAAGGAATTCCACGCTGTGTCATTCAGATGCAAGAGTCTTCTTCACATGCAGAGAAGAACAGTTTTTAGGCTTTTTATTCAGAGTTGGAGAAATCAATCCAGGCAGAGTTGGTTCTTTCTTTCTTTTTTTCTTTTTTTGGAAAGAAACCTTTTTAATTAATCTGACACCTTCAAAGCCGTTGCAGTTACACAGCAGGGAAGCAGGCAGTGATATGTAAAACATGACTCAAGCAGCATCTGAAGTGTAAGAGCGGATCATAAACATGAATCTCTTCTCTTTGGATGAACTTTACCCGGCGGCTGCTTCTCTTTGTTTTTGAATTTAACAGCAAGCGCAGAGAACACGCTGGCATGCAGGCTTCTGATAATCATTTTTCTGGTTTATGCGTGCAAGAAAAGACATCTGATAGAAGAAAGCACGGTGAGAGAGATTTATAGCATTATTATCTTTGGAACTGGGGCTTTTCTGTGAGACACCCTTCTCACCAGCAGCTCCAAGTTACAGCGTTTTAAAATTTAAATACTAAGAAATCAGAGTAGTTCTCAGTGTGCTAAGTGTACATAGTGCACATAGAACGTACACTAAAGCTCTACCATTGCTGAACCACAGTCTTTTCATCATTTGGTTTGGTAAACCTCTTAAATGATGACTTTACCCTTTCTTATACAGCAGCTCTGCAGCGTATCCATTTCATCAGACAGTAGCAGAGATGATCTTGACTTCATGCAGGGATCTTATTGTGAAACTGTAGGTCTTACTATATGAGGTTTAGAGCAATAAAATGAATGCATTTTCAGTGTCAAATCTTGCACAACACGGCTGCATTCAGACCAAAAAGCACAGCAATGCTAGAAGCTGCAGAAGGTTAGAGAGAATACTGCTACAAGTTCTAGCTGAGACGATGAAAGGAAGTCCACTTTGAGTAAAGCATCCATTAATTTTAATGAGATACTAAACTAAGTCAAACTCTCAAAACCTCATGCTATATCAAAAAAATAAAGAAATGAATTTTAAAAATTGTATCACCAGTAAAGTACTGTAAGATTACAGCTAAAGGTGATTAAAAACACGTTTGTTAGAGGCCATAATGAACAAGCCAGACCTCTCAGCTGTTTTGGCACAAGCCTGGTTCCTGTTCCCGTATTGAAAAATAAACAGGATTAATCATCACTCAGTTTTTATGCAGCACATATGTGGAACGAACTCCAAGAAAACCAGAGCTCTGTTTGTAATCAAGGAGACGATGTATTTATAGCATATCTACTCTACTGTCCTTTAAGCTGCCCAGTGTTAGATTTGATTTTATTCTTTCATACTTACTTATCTGTGTTTTTGCTGTTTGTTATGTCGCCCTTATATTTCACATAAATGAATTTTGTGTCCAGTGTGAGGACTCTGTACTTGTTTAAGGTTTGAAGTAAATCTACCTTGTAAAGACTGCAACAATGTGTCCACACATTGTTAATTTGGACTATGTATGTGATTGATAATACAGTGGCATGCAAGATGACATGGCATTGCTGCTGCTTTCTAAAATGCATAACTGCAGGAATTTATTTTGCTTAATGTTACTTAGCAACAAATTCTTAGGTTTGTTTATCTATAATATCCACTCTTTTGCTTACATTTGATGTCTCCTGGCAAATCTTGTGGAGCCATAGATACATAGACATACATAGATCCATAGTGCATATATCACTGCCGATTTGGTTCTATCATAACACACAATGTTTGGCAACACCGAAATCTTTTACCTAACCTTAATCAAACAATTTTACTTTCTAAATCGAAGCACAAATCATGCTTGGAGGCTAACCCTGATCTCTGGGGTCAAAGACTATTGTTTTGTATTTCCAAAACCAACTTCTCCTCAAGATCTATTTTGCAATGATTTGTATTAGACGTATATAGACGTGGACTGTGAACGACACCTTTGCAAATACTAGGAATATTGGAATTAAAGATTCATTCACAGAATCATTAACAGAAATATACTAAGATACCAAAGCAAGTTCAGTGCACCTTGGCATTGTGTGAGCTCTGGGACACTGTTCTTCCACAGGATATTTCCTCATATGGGTGTACGGCTCTTCCTTCATTCCTCCCCCTCTTATCATGTGACAAGTATATAAAACATCTAGAGTTGATTCCAAGTCTTGAGTTTACATTTGGTATCTGGTCTTTGTAATTCTCAGTATGAGGTCCAGAGAGATGTTGATGCACATGAAGGATGTCATTATTGGAAAATTCCAAATAATGCTAGAAGAGAGATAAGGAAAACTTTAAGAGTGGCAAAATCAACAATCTGATGCAAAGGAAAATTCACTGGCCAGCTCAGCAACACCAAAGAAAGACATGAAAGATGACAGACTTCAACTAAAGTGACTGGTCAAAGAATTCATTCCTCTATAAGTTAAGAAAAATCCCTTCAGAATGTTTATCCGAGTCGAGAACAGTCTCAAGGAGGTAGTTGTATCATGATCAAAGTCTAGACCATGACAGCTATGAAAAAATATCTTTGAATAGATGAAATTCTTAGAACAATGATCAGAAGAAAAAAAGTATAGAGAGGTAATAGTTCATGATCAGAAGCAAACAAGCAGTTAAACATGGTGGAGGCAACACTGTGGCATAGGGCATGTATGGCTGCCAGTGGAGCTGGGTCACTGGTGTTTTTCGAAGATGTGGCTACTGAAGTAGCAGGGTGATCTCTGAAGAGTACAGAGTTCTGCTTACTGCTCAGATTCAGCCAAATGTAACAAAACTGATCAGATGACACTTCACATAGCAAATGGAAAATGACCCAAAGTATACTGCAAAATCAACCCAAGAGTTTTCCAAGGCAAAGAATTGGATATTCTTCAGTGACCTAGACAGTCATCTGATCTCAACCCAGCAGAGCTGCTTTTCAGTTACTGAAGACAAAACAGAAGGAAGGGAGACCCTGAAATGAGCAGCAACTGAGGGCGGCTGCAGTAAAGGCCTTGATACTTGATACTTTCTTCAATTTGAAATTCACTGTAGAGCCATTACAATTAATAAATCAAAAACCTGCAGCATTGCTGTGTATGTAGAGATTGTACTTCATAAAGGTCAAGCTGGTAAATTCTATCAAATTATATTTATATTAAAAGACAAAAAACAAGGAAGAGAAACCCATGCACGCTGTTTTGACCGCAAGGTCAACTAAAAAGAGGAAACATAACATACCATAAAGCCTTAAAAACACACAAAAAAGCTATGTGATTACATGATATATCCTCCACAAGCCATCAAGGTTAGATGCATGTGTTTTTTCATTGCCTTTTATTAAAATGGCTAACGAGCTAGATCCATTTCCAAATACTTTGTCTCACAAAGCATTGCCTGAGAAAAATCTCTTTTGTTGAGAAGGACATTTGTTCTGTGGATTGTTATCTTGCTAATTGGCCTGCAGCAATTTGGCAGAGAAAAAAAAGTTAATTATAACATGAGGCCATAAGCCGCTAACACTGGATTCCATCTAGAAATAGTAAGTTGATGTAATGAGTAGGTTTTTGAGAGTAGTTGTTGTCAAATAACAAAAAGAGCAAAATGCAGAAGTAAACTATTTAGATTTATTTCCAGTGAATTGGGTATCGAATGAAAACAGTCTGAACTTCACTTGAAACATAGAAGTGTGTCTGGTTACAGCTGAAATAAACGTACTTCAGTGCTTCATGGGAGAGAGACATGTTTTGTTCTTTATAATAATATAGGTAATGACATCTTAGATGTAGTCACATACATGTATGGTCTTCATGCATAATCATGGCTCAGATTAAAACATCAATTCTTTAAAAAAAAAAAAAGTTGAATTGAATATATTTTCATCAAAAGTTCCCCAAAAGCTCCCTTTCATACACCATTGTTTCACAAAATCACCACTCCTAGTGCAGCTGGCAATTGACTGCTTTCTCATTCTCCTTTTCATTCTCTCAACTTCATCAAAAGAAAGTGTTTCTGCTGGCAAGAAGAAATGCAAATGCTTGTCTTGTGCTCTCTTTCTACAAGGCCAGAATGGTAGAGGTGTTAATGAGTGACAAAGCGTTCTCATTACCAGGAGAGGGTACTTGGGCTTGGACTGTCTAATCAGCCCTAATGCATTTCAGTTCCTAATGCTACCAAACTGCCGACTACTCCAAGCAGGGCCATTTATTATAGCAGGACACTCTTCTGCATCCGATGAAACAGGCACATACTCTCCAGAGCTCTGTGGTCGTATATATCAAGGGGGAGTGCAGTTTGTCACTGTCTGGATCAGTCCTGATCACACTCAACTATGTGCATGACCTCTGTTTGTGTAACAGGGAGGTACATTAAATTGGACACATAAATGGCAACAATTACCCTCCTGTAAGCATAAAAATGATTCCAAATATATCGTACATAGTTGCATCTGCAGGCATTTTGATAGCTTAAGTCAAATGCTGAGCAATGAAAATAACACCTGAATATTAGTATCATTATTCTATTTTTTTTTTTTAAAAGGTTTCTCTTTTTAATGACAAGTTTCATTCACTTTGAAATATGTGTGTGAATATATATATATATATGCACACACACTCACACACACACACACACATATGCACATTCACATTCAAAGTGGGAGGCTCACACTTTGCACTGACACTTATGCAATTAAATTTATACTGTAGAGAATTGGAAACCTTGATCACGACAATTAGGGTTTTTTTCCTTCTTTTATATTGTTCCATAGCTGCTATGTACTTCTATTACATTAGAGAATCAAGTGCAACTTATTGTTGCTCTTGTACAGTAAAGGTAATTTGCATAATCCTTAAGCTTTATTTCAAATCCCCCATGTCTTTATGTCACTCTTAAGACATGCCAGATGTTTTCCAAGGTTTAATTCTCAATTATCAGTGTCTTTTTACATCACCGTTGTTTGTGGACAAGTGAACAATGCATTAAATGCCTTAACTCAAAAATAGCACTGTGCGTGTCTATTAAAGCCTTTGTTAATGGCTGTTTTATTTGGCAAAAGATTGAAACAACTGGAGCATTTGAACATGCAGGGCTAATGTTAGGCAGAAAAACACACATATATATGCTACAAATGCAGCTTCGGTTTTCACAAATATTCAGTAACTTTTACAATTAATCTTTTAGTCCGTAAGCTACTTGCTCCCTTGCCACAGCAAGTATTTCCACATGTTTGATTTGGCTCCTGTTCCTTTCCTAATGCATCCCCAAAGGGAATTTGTGTCTCTGACTTGGCAAACAAAAGGTCACATTTGCTTGCCAAGCAAATGTGTTAACCACTACACCACTTAGTCTGTAAATTTCCAGAAAATATCCACAAGTTTATACCCATTATGATAACTACTTTTTTTTGTTGTTCTGTATCACCCAGATATGGTTAGTCACTCTCTCATGTATTTCCTTGCTATGAATTTCAGTCTCTTCTGCACTTGAAAGGCCCATTCAGGGGGGCTGTGGTGCTTCAAAAGACCTTCATCTTCTTTTCCACATCAGTCATTTTAAAAGAGTAATGAAGTGGACCACTGGACAGCAACCAAGCTGGTCAGCAGATGGAATACGACCATTTTCTTTCCAGTATAGTGATGAATTCACACTTCAAGAGAAGAAAGGATGGATAACAAGAATATCTCACCCTATAATGAGAATGTGGCTATACGCAGAACAATGTGTGCAGAAATAAAGGATCCATGAGCTACATGGAGAGATTCCAACACATTCTCACAGTCACCTGCATTTTTGGCACCATTACAGAGCGGTGGCCAGGGTAAAATATCTGTCTTTAAATTATTTGGAAACCAAAACTGAGTGTACCTCATTGCTTCTTCAAGATGTATATCGCTAGCTGCCTCTGTGCAGGGACTGGAGATGAAATTTACCTTTCGGCTATGGTACATTAAAGTATTATGCTTTATCCCTGTTAAATTCAGAAATAAATTATCATCTCCCAATCGAAATCATAAAATTGCTCAGCAGGCCCTGCAGCTCAAAAAGTGAAGGTCTGTATTTTAAGTTCAAGATCAAATCTGTGATCCTCCCTCTGAGTAAAGTATAGTGACGTTCGCTGGCATGTTATTTGTTTTATGTCTATACCAGTTTGGAAAGGATTTTTCATCCTTTTGTCACGAGATTATCTCGTATGGGACATTTGGATCACAGATAATCTTGCTTATGATTGTTGTGAGAGAGAATCAGGATGCATTTATGTGCAGTTATGTGCTGCCAGTGATGAGTCATGTGGATTATTTTACCCCACCCATTCTGTCATGGTTATTTATCTGTAAATACTTTTAGGGAGGAAAGCAATACAGCAAATTCCCAAAGAATATATCAATCAGTTTCCAAAAAAAAGAAGAAAAAAAAGACTTTGACGCTGTGAATAAAATCACAATGCAATGATCTACAAATCATTTGTAGATCATTGGATATATATATATATATATATATATATATATATATATATATATATGTTTTGTTTTGTTTTTTGCTCCAAGTCGTCTTTTAACAGCAAAAATGTTTGGGGACTGTGGAGAGCAATTACTGTAGATTTGAAAGCCAAATGTTTTCCCATGCTTGATATAGGATTTCAGCTGCTCAACCGTCCAGTGCCTCCTTTGACATATTTTCCATTTCATAGTGTGCCAAATGTTCTCTGCTTCCTGCAGGCAGATTAGTTACAGCACCCGGACTGTTTCGCTGTTGAGTCATGCTGTTGCAATACATGCAGAATGTTGTTTTGGTATTTTGCTGTTCAGAAAGACAAGGACTTCTCGGAAAAAGGAAGGCAGCCCATGTTGCTCCAAAATCTGTATATTATGCAGCATTTATGGTGCCTTCACAGATGTACAAGTTATCAGGCAGTGTGTACTAGTACAGTGGCTGTGGCGGTTCGCCTAAACTGCCCCCTTGTCACAGTAAATGCTACAAATTTTAGACAGCGGTTTGCAAAGCTGTCTGTGTGAAGGACCAAAGAAGTACAACCAGGCTGGTCCTGCTTCCCTTTACCCCACACAATGTTAGTGCAATGATTTTTTTTTAAAAAAAGATTTTGATTCACTAGACCACAGAGCAGTTTAACTTGGACTGTTTTCTGGATCTTTATATACTATATATTTATATCCTCAGTAACATTTTAATTTGCATTTATGGCACAAAAACAAACTTTTTTAATTAGCAGTGTTTTTCATGTTCCTGACACCTTAGACAAATTTTCCACCACGGATTTGTGAACTGTAGATTGTGCAGATTTTGCACATACTCGTGTGTGTGTGTGTGTTTATGTGTGTGTGTGTGTGTGTGTATCCTGAAAAATAGTATTACACCGCCAAACTATCTTCCATGAATTGATGAAAGTAAATGCCTAATTAGTTGGGAGATGTTACACTAGGTGTATTTTAGCCATACAAATAATACAATGAATAACTTAGTAACTTAGTAGAATTGATAGCAAATGGAAGACAAATCGTGGCGATCGTGGCTCAAGAGTTGGAAGTTCACCTTGTAATCGGAAGGTTGCCAGTTCGAGCCCCGGCTTGGACAGTCTCGGTCGTTGTGTCCTTGGGCAAGACACTTCACCCGTTGCCTACTGGTGGTGGTCAGAGGGCCCGGTGGCGCCAGTGTCCGGCAGCCTCGCCTCTGTCAGTGCGCCCCAGGGTGGCTGTGGCTACAATGAAGCTGCTATCACCAGTGTGTGAATGTGTGGATGACTGGATATGTAAAGCGCTTTGGGGTCCTTAGGGACTAGTAAAGAGCTATATAAATACAGGCCATTTATTTTTACCATTTACAAACCACACTCTTCTGGATGACAGTCCAGTGCTTTCATCCGCAACATTTATTCATCCACCTCAACCCTATACCACTTCTATTGTTTGACTTTTCCTAACTTCCTAAAGGTTTCTGCCAACCTGAAAATGCTTTTTGGCAAAAGGCAAACTTCTGCCTCTGGCCTGTAGAAGGCTGCTTTTCAGCAAAAAAAAAAAAAAAAAAAAAGCTTTGATATTCCAGTAAACAATACTTGGCACCAGTTACACTTTATATATTTGGCTACAGAGCTTTTGAACATAGTGAAGCATTTTGGGCAGTAAAGCTATGTTTTTCCTTCAGGGTGTGGTTAAAAAAAAGCAGAACAAAAAAACAGTGGCTGCAGGAATTTGATTCATCAGTTTGATACAAATACAGCTGCAAATAACAACTGTGGTGTAAATACTGGGTGTGAAAATAGGAAACTACTAAGTTAACCACATAAGCTTAGGAGTAAAGCGTAAACCAGTCAATAATTAAACCTCTGGGGTCGACGGACCCAAATCACATGATCAATTTAAGATGGCATAGCAGCAAGATGTAGTCTCCCTGAGAATCCATTTCAGCTTGTGTTAAAAGTGCTTCCAACTATATACCAATTTTTAAATTGTATTGATAGGCCATGATATTTTTTCCTGTCTGCTGGAAGAAAAAAATGGGTAAAAACTGCATTTTTTCAAGTCCTGCAAGCACTTAAAAATACATGAAAAAACATTCCTTTCCTATTGGTGGACAAATGTACCATGTTGAGCAATCCAAATATTAGATGGCAACATGTGACATTTGGTTATTTAGGAAGAGGGGGAAGTTTTAGGAGTGATAGCAGTGAGAGTGAGAGAAAAAGAAAGTGAGTTTTGAGAGATTTGTGACGTTTAGTGTTTTGTCTTGTTTATTTAGTGTGTAGTTAAGTCGTCTGTTTTGTTTTGTTTGTCAAAACAACGGGGCAATGGCTGAATGTCACAGTTGCTAAAAAGCCACCAAAGGCAGATTGCAATGTAGAGTTTGACTCCAGGTGGCAAACAGGAGGAGTGATACACCTCCTGCTGTCAGGCCTGGAGGTACCAGGCTTGTGATGTGCTCCTCTGTCTTATAGTGGACAGAAACTATTTTTTGGAGTGGCAAAAATAATTTGTGTGGCATCCTATTTGATGGACACCTGATTATTATGTAAATAGTTTTAAATGTTTATTTAAAAAAACAAAAACAAAAACATGTGTATATATATATATATATATTAGAGATGGACCGATCCGATATTAGGTATCGGTATCGGTCCGATACTGACCTAAATTACTGGATCGGATATCGGAGAAAAATAAAAAATGTAATCCGATCCATTAAATATCACGAAAGCACCTCACAAAACTTGCAACACGCCGTAACTCACCTCAGAACGTATGCATCACGTGATAGAGCAGCTGTGGCATGCAGGACCTGTCGGTGGTCTGGATAGCATGTGGAGCTTCGCTAGCAACCTGGCATTTCATCTCCGACAAAGTTATCCCCGAGAGAAGTAAAGCAAGTGTGTAAGTCCATCTCTGAATGTTTGTAAAGCATTCCCACGTTAAGCTTAACAAGCGTCTGCCTCTCGCTCTCCGGCTGCTACTTCAATCGTGAAACTGCTTAAATCAGCTGATCGGCTTTTCTGTTGCGAGTCTGTCTCTCGTTTGTTTTTGGTCCACTTTGCGCCAGAAAGAGCAAACCAGCGGCTGAACAACAGCAGCACGTTTAAGCTTGATAAGCTGTTGTTAGAATTTATTTAATATTTCTTTCTACACCAGGATCTTTTTCTACGTAGCTGACGGCTGGTAACTGTGCAGGGGCGGATCTAGCAAAGTTTAGCCAGGGGGGCCGATAGGGCATTAACTGGGAAAAGGGGGCACAAAGACATACTTTTCTTTCTTATTCTCATTTAAAATGTCTAGCTTTTAATAAATAATTATCTGACACCCAAAGTTTTAATTTGATGTAAAATGAATAGAAGTCAATTACTGTACATAGTGACTATTAAGTCTAATATATATACCCTAGTAAGCTATAGTACTTTTTACTTTGGGAAGGTACCATCTGTGCAGTCTGCAATTTTGTTGAAGAAAGATGTTGAATCTATTTAATATTTCTTGAAAAATAATTGATTTCTGTGCATTTTTTTTCACACTGCATCAAATTAAGGTTGATTACGTCGATTAAGCATCATGAGGTGGCGCGTGAGGGGTGGTTCCCTATTTTTTATTTATTTAATTTTGTTGTTGCTGGGAGTTGGAACCCTATTAGTTAGGTTGCTTAATATTTACGCTAAGTACTCTTTAAAATACCAGAATAGGGAGGATGGTGTAGGTCTAAGTTTATTAGATTGATCAGTATTGCTGAACTATGAAATATTTTTTTTGTATACAGGTATAACAGAATAGCTTTAGTGTAGTTGTTGTTTTAAACTTGAGTATGAACTTGCAGACTTGCAAAATGCAGCAAGATATTTTAAAAAACAGTTTTGTTGATTAAAAAACACTATATCGGATTCATATCGGTATCGGCAGATATCCAAATTTATGATATCGGTATCGGTATCGGACATAAAAAAGTGGTATCGTGCCATCTCTAATATATATATATATATATATATATATATATATATATATATATATATATATGTATATATGTATATATATCCTTCTCCCATATGCTCTTCCAGTATTGCTCCGTCTCCAGCCTTGGTGGTGCTGTTCTCTTATTGTTCCCTTGCCACTGAGAGTACACCTTTGCTGGTTCTGTGGAGAACAGCTGGTTTATTCTCCTGCCTTCTATCTCTCTGGTGTACCTCCTCAAGCGGCTGGCCAAGGCTGTGAGTCTTTGCTTGGCAGTTTCCAAGGCCTCAGGTATGGACAGCTTGCTGTATTTCTTATGCACCTTCTTTGTCGCACCTTTCTGCAACTCCGTTAGTTGGCTAACCTCCCTCCGTGCTACTTTGATCTTGCCCTCTAGCCTCCTTCTCCATGGAGGGTACTGCCCCTTGTGGCTGTTCAACTTGTAGCCAAGCATCTCACTGATCACTGCTGCCGTATTGTAGATCAGCTTGTTAGTGTCGGTAACCGTGGTTGTAGGTATTGTCCGTAGTGCTGCATTAACATCATCTAGCAGACCTTCTGAGGGTACTTCACGTAATCTTGGTAACCGGCTACGGGGGATCCAGGTTTCAAGCTTGGCCATGATCCTATTTTTCAGGTCAGTTCCTCTCGCACTCAACGATCCTTCTCCTATCGCACTTGGGGCTATGTACCCAATCTCGGGTGGGGGTGATGATATCTCCCCCCTGACCTGGCGTCCTGACTCCTCCTTGCCGTAGCATTTGTGTTGTACCTCGTCAATCTCTAGCTGTGAGAGCAGTCCCTTCTTTCGAATGTTGGAACACTGAGCTACTAGTTGTTTCGCTGTCATTGTGGATGTTGGGTATCGAAGAATCCATAGGTCCCTCATCCTATTCATGTAGCCCCTTCCGCCGGGGTTACTTGCGTAGTAGCATTCCAACAACGCCCTGTTTTCGTCCCTTGCCCACCGATGCCTTCTTGTTCCAGTAGCCCACTTTTCGTCAGGGTGCCCTGGTTCCTCAACACCTGACGCGGACCTTGTTGATCCGGGCGACGTCCGAGCCGGCATGCCTTCATATTTATCTGTCTCGCTCATGTCTGCGGTAGGCTTGCTTAGCATAGGGCACTAATCATGGCAGCACAAGAACAAGCTCTGAGCACAAGATCCATAGAGGCTGGGGTCTATCACACCAGGCAAGACCCCAGGTGCAGGCTGTGTAAAGATGCCCCAGAGACAATCCAGCACATAACAGCAGGGTGCAAGATGCTAGCAGGCAAGGCATACATGGAACGCCATAACCAAGTAGCCGGCATAGTGTACAGGAACATCTGTGCTGAGTACAACCTGGAAGTCCCGAGGTCAAAATGGGAGATGCCCCCAAGGGTGGTGGAGAATGACCGAGCTAAGATCCTGTGGGACTTCCAGATACAGACGGACAAAATGGTGGTGGCTAACCAACCGGACATAGTGGTGGTAGACAAACAGAAGAAGGCGGCCGTAGTGATCGATGTAGCGGTTCCGAATGACAGCAATATCAGGAAGAAGGAACACGAGAAGCTGGAGAAATACCAAGGGCTCAGAGAAGAGCTCGAGAGGATGTGGAGGGTGAAGGTAACGGTGGTCCCCGTGGTAATCGGAGCACTAGGTGCGGTGACTCCCAAGCTAGGCGAGTGGCTCCAGCAGATCCCGGGAACAACATCGGAGATCTCTGTCCAGAAGAGCGCAGTCCTGGGAACAGCTAAGATACTGCGCAGGACCCTCAAGCTCCCAGGCCTCTGGTAGAGGACCCGAGCTTGAAGGATAAACCGCCCGCAGGGGCGTGCTGGGTGTTTTTTTTTTTGTTTTATATATGTATATTAAATTTAAATTTACAATTTATATTTATATTTGCATTCGCATCTGATTTTAGATTTAATGTGTTAATAGAGTATGTGAAAATGAGAAGAAAAAAACCTTTAAATTCAGACATGTGGTACCATTGCTGAAAAGAATGATACCAAACAAGGCAAGGTAAAATATAGAGGTATAATCAAAAGTAGTCAACAACAGCCAATTATACTCTGGACCCCGGAGGGTTAAACAAACAGCTGGTCCAAGCTTTAAAACTGTACAGCATAATTCTTAGGGATATTGAGCTATTAGAAATTCATTTACATTTCTTTATAGGTGTAAAGGCTTCTGCATTGAGTAATCTTGAAAGAATATAAGTCAGAATATTTTCGATTCAGTAGATCAAAAATCGCTGTGAAATTCTTGAATGTAAGACTGTGTATCATTCATTGGATCCCAAAAAGATAACAAACGTGTCCCCTCTGCTCTGAATTTGCTCACAGTCCGTCCTTTGATGAGGAACCTTCCCCTCGGCCAAAGAGGAAGAAGAAGAAGAGGAAGTCTGAGCGGAAGAGGAAGAGGAAAAGGTCAGTTTCCAAAATTAGATGACACTGCAGTGTGATGTGTGTTGGTGTGGAAATAAATAAACCAAGGTTTGTGCAGAGGAATGCTTTAAATTCATATTTATTTTAAAATTTTTCCTTATTTAGGTCTCCTTCTTACAGCCTGTCACCACCGAGGAAGAAGAAAAAGAAGAAGAAGAAGAGCTCCAAGAAAAGCAAGCGGCACAGGTAAGTACAGTAAATGTTAAATCAATATACAAAAACAGTTGCACAAGTTTTATATTTATGACTTAAATCATCTTGTTTCCCTTTTCAGGTATACCTCCAAGAAGTCAAAACACAGGTACATATATGATTTTTTTCTTCTATAACCTCTGCATGTCTGCTTGCACTGTGCACATCTCATTTCTAAAAGAAAGACGGTTCATAACAGGATGAGTTCCTGTGTAACAGTTGGTGCCTGCTTTCAGCAAGATTACTGGATTTCCACCTGAAACGCAATTCTCTTTTAGTATCAGCAAGTATGCAAGCTGTCTGTGCAGGCTTCGTCAGTATCAATACCGCTCTCTCATGATATTATTCTCTTTCATCCTAACAGCTCTTCAAGTTTAAAACATAAGAGGAAGGATGAACGCAAGCACAAGAAAAGGTCAGTGTGTGACTGTTGCATCAGAATGTACTCTCCAGGTCCTACACTATTTTTTCCCCCTCACAACCTCCTCTTCTTCCAGCAATGGTAGTCCATCCAGTATTTTCAGAATACCCACTGTCGAGGAGGAAAAAGAGAGGATACTGCAAAATACTATCCTGTAAGGGCAAGATAGGTGAATACAGAAACGTACCGCTTTTATATTTCTTGAGCTAAGCGTGAAAGAACCTTTGCAAACAGAAAAACTGATTGAACACTTGAGCCACAAAGAGAGAAAAATGGGTGAAAGAGGGTAAGAGAAACCAATTTCATGCTGTGATCTTGCAACATTTTATAATTTGACTTTGGATGAGCGCATTGTTGTTTGTAAGCACAGAGCCATGTTCGGTAGCTGCTGACTTGAACGGAAACCATTGCTTTCCAGCTGACTACAACTCTTTATTCTCTTTTCTTTTATTCAGATCACTTCACTCGTTCATGACTTTGTCATTCTGTTATACTCTTCCCTTCGCTAATGTGACCTGTCACTCAGAGTAGCCAATAAAGAAACATAAGGTGATGATGTGACATATGCAATTTTGACGTTAAATAAATAAAAGCTGGCCTGTTTATCAGGCACTCCCATTCAACTGCTCGTTAACACAAATATTTAATAAGCCAATCACATGGCAGCACCACACTAATGCCTGTATTTGACCTTTCTTCCTGATTCTGATCCTGACCTCAGAATTTGGGAGAAAGGTGACTTAAGGCAGCGGTCCCCAACCTTTTTTTGCGCCACGGACCGGTTTATGTCTGACAATATTTTCACGGACCAGCCTTTAAGTTGCCGTGGATATATCAACAAAGTCAACAAAAGATATAACTGTTTTAACTTTAGATATTACTTATTACTGCACGCTGTCTTACTACTGAGCCTTTACTTGTTGAGAGCACTTGGAAAAAGTAGTTACAATCTTTAAGGATGCTTTTCTTAATGTGACTTGAAAAACAAATCCTTAATTTGAGTGAAAATTCTGAGGTTTTACTGAGAGAGGCAAGTGTCCCTGTACCTTTATCGAAACCACTCACGTCAGTGAGAAAGGTGTGGACTCCATGTGCAGCTGGAGCAATAAGCACAAAAAAAGAATAAATCAAAGTAAGGATGAAATTCAATAATGCTTGTGTTATTCTCACACTGTGCCCTTCCTGACTGGTGCTTTTTTAAAGTTGATGTTCAATCATCAAATTTCGTTCTAACTGATATGTTGATATCAGCTCAGGATGTAAACTGTTATATGATGTGGTTCAATGGAAAATGTAATTTATTAAGAATAAATCACATATGCTGTGAAAAAAAAAAAAAAAGTTGCCGTGGATAAATACTACAAAATAAAACCAGTACCAGTACCAAAAAAAAGAAGATTTATTCATAACACACAGGAAAAGACCCAGAGAAAACAAGTTAACGATAAAAACAATTAAAGAAAGTAACGATAAAAACTGATAAAAACTCTGAAAACCATAAATTTCACACTCGAGCCTCAACTCTCACAGTCCGGTACCAAATGGCTCATGGAGCTATAAACGGCCCGGGGGTTGGGGGCCACTGACTTAAGAGACTTTGGTAGGGATGGGTATCGTTTAGGTTTTAGCCGATACCGGTGCCAAACCGGTACTTTTGAAACGGTGCCGGTGCTTAAACGGTGCTCAAATCAGTGCCTAAAGAATGGAGAACACAAAATTGATCCTTAAACCTCTCATGTTCAGCTGTTTTTTTTTTTGTAAAAAGATAACAATGTTAGCCTTTTCTGCAGCTATGTGGCATATATGGTATCACTCTTGGCTGGAAGCAGTGCTTAAACAATGGAAAAAACACAAACTTTTTCCAAAAACCTCTCATGTTTAGCTGTTCTCCACTTTTTCTTTGGTCATTTTAGCCTTTTTGGCCAGGGTGAAGGGAGTATCTGCCATCAAACAAGAAGACAGCCGCATGTAGCTATGATGATGTTTGCTAGTTCACCTTACATACATTAATTTAATAACGTGGTTAGCCTACTAAACGTAAATTACACACGAACAACATTAAGCTACTCACACAGAGAAGAACGGCTGCTGCTGCATCATCATCCTCATCATTTCTGCTACACTGGCAGGGCTAGGGGCCAGGACTCTCCTCTTCGTGTTTTTGGGGGATGTTGCTAACTCCGGGTCCGATAACAGGCAACCCACCCGCAGTAGATGTGCTCGGTGTGAGGTCTGGCAGCAAACTATCAAATACGGCGCATTTTTCGGCTTTAAAAAAAAAAACGCTATGCGTCGCCAGGTGTTTCATTGGATTCGAGGTGTTACCTCCTTTGACAGTATCACAGTATCAGCTTAAAGCACTTGTTGCAGGCTGCTGAGTTTACATATTTTGCTGTGAAGTACAGCCAGACTTTTGACCGCTTCGCCTTGGGCATTTTTAATCTGTAGCTCTGCTCTAAAAGAACGTACGTACCTGGACCCGCCTACTATCCTCGGAAACGTAAAATGATTGGCTAGAAATCAAAGTGTATCACAGCTCAGGGAAAAAAAGCACCGAAATAAAACACCGAAATGTGCGCTGTTTTTCGGTCTGGTTACTACCGTTATGTCATCATGGCACCGGATACCGGTACCCATCCCTAGACTTTGGTAGTTGGTGCCGGTCAGGCTGCTGAAATTTTCAACACCACAATCTCTAGGGTTTACAGATCCAGCTTGTCGACCTTGTTGTTGTTGTCAGGGTTCACAGGAGTAGGGCCAGACTGCTATGAGCTGATATGAGCACTACAGTAACTCAAATAACCACGTATTACAACCAAGGAATGCAGAAGAGCATCTCTGAACACACAAGACATCGAACCTCCAAGCAGACGAGCTGCAGCAACAGGATACCACACTTGGTGTCAAATGACTCCTGTCTGCTAATAACACAAAGCTGAGGCTACATTTTGAATAAGCCCACCAAAAGTGGAACACAGAAGACTGAAAATATGTTGCCTGGTCTGATGAGTCTTGATTTCTGCGCTGATGTTCAGATGATAGGGACAGGATTTGGCATAAACCACATGAAAGCATGGATCCATCTAGCCTTGGTTCTTGGTTTCTTCCTGTTAAAACAGAGTTTTAACTTCCCACTGTCACACAGAGGTTGCTGGTATCATCTGATTGTTGAGGTGTTCTCTGTATTATTGTACAGTCTTTAGCTTACAATATGAACTACCTTGAGGCAACTGTTGTTGTGATTTGGCGATACAGTATATGACTAAAATTTGACAGCCTTAATGTCTTCAGTGTTGTTTTAACAGTAAACAGAATATTAAATTGAAAAGTAGTCACTCCACTGTAAACACTTACATTGATAGCTGAAAATTCAAGGTGGAGAAAGGCCACAGACTGCACATAAAATATAGATGTAGGCACCATAACAGACTGGCTTGACTACCATTTTAAAGCCTCACCTTTTTCCAAGACAGTTTTTTTTTGGATGGCAAAATCAGAACTGTCTAGTCACCAGCTTTCAATTAAAGAGGAGCATCCATAATTCAGTGTGATATTAAATGAGAATCTAATTCTGTTTTGTGAACATCTTTCTCAAGACAAAACGTATGCAGGGGCCATTTTTGGTCTGTTCATCTTTAAACTTCTGGCCACCAGTAGGCTACAAGACACTTTTTTGCATTAGCACTACTCTTGTTTAAAAATGTGGGGAAAGGAGAAAAACTATAGCTGCTACCAATTAGAAATGTTTGGCTGTCCAACATAAACAATGTGAAAGCATGCAGATGTGGAGTATTGTGGTTTGAGTTTGTTTTCTTGCATTTATCCAAACTAAAGGACTACTAGTGAGGCCATTTTTGCCTCTGCTGAATTGCAGATAATTGGACAAATAGCACATGTCAATTAAATGTGTATATGGCAGTCCTCTGCTTTGTAAAAGAAGCTAAATAGCCACCACAATGAACTTACTAGAAAAACTAAAGAGATAATGTTTTAATGTATTTTAGTGCAAATGAATAGAGAACAGAACATAACATCAACCTGTCACTCCAAGTGGCGATGTACATTATATGCACATTTAAAGCAGAGACAAGAGTCAGGAGTGATTCGTGAAAGAAGGCACAAAAGGATGAAAGGGAAGGTTTACAGGATGGTAGTGAGATCATTACTACTGAGTGCCACTTACAAAAAGACAGGATGTGTAGTTGGAGGTGGCAGAACTGAAGATGTTCATATTTTCTTGAGTGACCAGGATGACCAGAAGTAGAAATCAGTATATCAGATGGACAGCTCGGGTTGAGCGGACTGCAGACAAAGTTAGATAAGAAGGGCTGAGATGGTTTGGAACTGCACAAAGGGATCATGGATATATTGGACAGAGGACATTAAAGATGGAGTTTCCAGGCAGGAGAAAAAGAGGAAGAACACAGAGAACATTCATTGGTGTAGTAAAGGAGGACATGCAGAGGGTTGGTGTGACAGAGGAAGGTGCCAGGGTGAGGTAGGTGATCCACTGTAGCGACCCTTATGGGAGCAGCTGAAGGAAGGCAAAAGAACAAAGAACAACAATTTAAAAGTTCGATTTTTATTCTTCATCACATGTATTCGTTCATATTTATCATAAAGAGGGGGTAGACCAGGCTCTAAATATATTTATTTTGGCTGTAAATTTGTAAAGTTGTTGGGAGTCAGTGTGGATTTGTTTGCCAGTTAGCAATTCTGCGTTGCTTCATGTAA